>NW_022111378.1:4140560-4147351 GCF_000313985.2 Echinops telfairi | reverse complement strand
TCTAACCTTACATAGCATATACCTAACTAGTGCTGTAGTTCTCAACTGTGGGCTATTTGGCTCCAAGAGTATATTTTTGATTCTCACAACTTGCAAGAGGTTTGGAGGTTAAGCTACTGGCAATGAGTAGTAAACATTTTATACAGCACAGATGCCTAAACAAAGACTTACCCCGTTAATTGTGGAGAATACTCAAAACATTGAGTGATCTCTTCCCATAATAAGGTACAGCCTAGTAAATCATCTAAGTCGGTTTAAATCTGTCCTATAGGGTTACTTTGAGTCTGAATTGGTTGGATGACATAAAACAACAAAAACATGTTAGACCTTGAAACAGTGTCTGATGTATAGAAGGTATTCAATATGTGCTAACCAAAATACTGTTGTCAATATTTCATTCATTTTAATTTTACTTAGCATGATCCCTCTGCAGGGAATACCTTTTCTCATGTTGCGTAATTTTTAAAGCCACAATTATATTATCCTTTTAAAATACCTTGAGAGCAAAGGGTCATTTTTAGTCCCATTCATGTACTTCTAAGAGGAATATTTCAGTGTATCTGGCAAGGAGTTAATTTTTTATCCCTTGTCCTTTGGAATGCAAGTACCTGTCACATTGCTGTATCTCAGTTTGTTTCTGATAGTAATAAAAAATTGTAAAAACCAAACCAAACCACATGAAAACTAGGTGACATCAAGTTGATTACAATTCAGTGTAGCCACAAATGTACGAGAATTGCATTATGCTCTGTAAGGTTTTTCAATATTTTCTATTTAAGAATTACCTGACCAGAACTTCCCATGGGTAGATTTGAACAGCCAACTATTCAGTATATTCTTTAATTATTTATACCATAGGGACTCCATAAATAATGTTTGTTGGTATGACGTGTTGCTAAAATCTCCATTGCTGAGACTGGTAGAAAAATTAACTAGTAAAAAATGATCCTTCATAGCAGAATTAATTTGAGTGTTTTGTTAAGGCACATAATACTATTTTCTAAAAATAAGAAATCTGGCTTTGTTTGGGGCTTTTGCAGTGTCCTTATGCAGCAAACTCATGCAGTCATGGTGATAGTTTTAAAATAATTGGACCTGAAAGGTAAAAGCTGAGCAAAAGTGCAAAATACAGTGTATTTCCTTCCATCCAACAACAAACTCATTTCAAGCCATGGTAGTCTCTGGCTTGAAGGGATGTAAAGCATCAGTTTTTATCTGGTATTAATAATGCACGCATTCTATCACCATCTATTTTTATTCTCTATTCTGGCTTGAGCTAATAACCTTTTTCTAGAGGTGATGAGTAGCTATTTATTCATTGGAATCACGTATGGATAGAAGAAAACATACCACCCGTACCCCACTCCCACCCCCCGACTGCATTTTAAATTTGAACCATTTATTGAAGGATTTTCTTTCACTTTTCATCCTTACTCAAACATTTACATGTTGGTTCAAACACATGGTACTTTTTTGTTTTATAAAGAGCCACATAAGTATAATGGAATCAGAATGAGTTGGGTTTTTTTTTAAATGAATGTATGTGCTTTAGCTTTCTTTTGATAAGTATTATTATGGTCTTGTCCCCAGCCATTTACTTTTAATTTATCTATGTTATATTTAGATTGAGTTTCTTATAGAACAATATGTAGTCAGGTCCAGAGTGGATGCAAATGTGGTGAAGAAAGCTGATGGTGCCCAACTATCAAAAGATATAGCATCTAGGATCTTAAAGACTTGACAATAAATAAGCAGCCATCTAGCTGAAAAGAAACAAAGCCCACATGGAGGAAGCATGTCAGTCTGTGTGATCATGAGGTGTTGACAGGATCAAGTATCAGGCATCAAAGACCCAGAGCAAATAAACAAAAAAACATATCAATGTGAATGAGGGGGAGTGCGGAGAAGAAACACAAAGTTCATCTGTAGGTAATTAGACATCCCCTTACGGAAGGGTCAAGGGCAGGAGACGAGCCAGTCAGGATGCAGTGTACACCAATGAAATATCCAACTTCAATGCTTCCTCCCAGCCCCCAACTATCATGATCCCAATGCTACCTTAAAAATACAGCTAGACCAGAGCATAAACATGGGTACAGCTAAGAGCTGGAAATACAGGGAATAATCCAGGACAGATAAACCCCTCAGGACCAATATTGAGAGTAGTGATACCAGGGAGGGTAAGGGAACGTAGGGGAAGAAAACGGGAACTGATCACAGCGATCTACATGTAACCCCCTCCCAGGGGGATGGACAAGAGCAAAGTGGGTGAAGGGAGAAATCGGTCAGTGTAAGACATGAGAAAATAATAATAATGTATATATTATCAAGGGTTCATGAAGGAGGAAGCGGGGAGGAGAAAAAATGAGAAGCTGGTACCCAGGGTTCAAGTAGAAAGAAAATGTTTTGAGAATGGTTACAGCAACAAATATACAAATGTTCTCGACACAATGAATGGATGTATGGATTGTGATAAGAGTTGTACAAGGCCCCAATAAAATGATTAATAAATATATGTAGTCAGGTCTTTTCATCTCCAAGCTACCTTGGTGATCTCTTTTAAATGGTACTTGTAGACCCTGAAAATTTAAGTGATGATTAATATAGTTAAACTAATAATAACCATGTTTGTAACAGTTTTATATACATTGCTTTCTTCTTTTGGGGGGATGGGGGCTTCTGTCCTCTTTTCGTTTCTCTAAGATTTTAATTAGAGGGGAGAATTCCACCACGATGGCAACTGAGTAACACACACTGGAGGGACTCCACAGAAATCAGCCCAAGAGAGTCATTGAAAGGGAAATCCCACAAAGCCAGGTTGCAGGAGGAGCATATAAAGATTGGTAGGCACAGGTCCACTAGGTTTTCAGGAGCTGGGGGCTTTGGGCTTACCACTGTGGAGGCCAGCTAAGGGTTAACCTTAGCCCTGCCACAGCCTCAGCCAGAGGCAGGCTCCTTCTGCCGGCCCAATGGCTTTATCTCAACACAGCTACATCTTGCCACTGCCTTGGGTCAGGGTTTAAACCTCTCAAGCCCCACAGTCAGAGCTCAGGGCTCAGCTATATCATTACTTTTGTTTCTTTCTCTTCTTATTTCTCCCCGCAGTCTCACCGGGCTGTTTCTTTTTCTCCTCTCTTTCCTCTGACACGCTATATACATTGCCTCCAGGCCACTCCCTTATGGCTAGGGCAATTACAGCTACCCTCCACCCAGCTGGGGGAGCTCCATCCTCTGCAGAGTAACATGCAGCTGGGGAAATCTCATCCACCTTCTACCTCAAGGGAAATCACTCCTACTTGCCAAGGCCCTCTAAGCAGCTGGGGAAAGACCACCCTGTACTTTAGAGTATATGGGGGAACCTCTGACCAGCTGCCACAGCACTCCATGCAGCTGGGGGAAGGCCCTGTCCATTATCCACAGTCCCATGTCACTGAGGGAACTTTCTCCCACCTGCTGTAGTGCCTCATACAGCCTAATGTGTAAGGCATCTCCAACAAGCCCAAAATATATAGTGATCTATCTGACTAAGCACAATTCCATCCGCCATCTGTGGTGCTCTACACCAAATCAGGAACACTCACCTGCCCTCCACAGCACTCCAGTTGCAGCAGGAACCCCTGAACACCCTCTGAGGCTTCCAAAGCCATCATGGGACACAACACCACGACTCCCTGTGAGATCATCCAGTGCAGCACCATCCTCATGAGTCTACAACCACCCAACCAGTGTCCCCTGAGAGGACCATCCAATTTGACCTCCAAATACCAGAATACTGGTTGGCTAGGGAAAGTAAAACCACAGGAGGATAACGTGGTAGCCCAACCCCACAGTACAATTAGCTGTAGGCAGTTCGAAGAAGTATTCCTATGCATCTCAAAAGAGGGGGCCCAGTGCTCTACGAATCTCTGGAGAATGGTGCCAGGATCCTCTAAAACAATGGAACACAAACAAAAATCAGCCCCAACACCCTCAATGAAAAATCAAGAGAAACAAAAGGCAATGTTGAAGAAGTCCTGAACCTAATGACGTGCAAAGAAGAAGCAGACATTGATCAGCCACAGAAAGAAATATTTGGAAAGCTACTTGGAGTCATACAGGATAAGAGGGAAACAATACAGAAAAAAGGATGAAATGATACATGAGATAAAAGCCACACACCAAAGGGAAATACAAGACCTAAGGGATGAAATAACAAAATTCAATGTCAAAATAACAGAGCTGGCCAACAGACTCGAGGAACTAGAGAATCACACCAGTGACTTTGAGAATAACCAGGCAGACTTCAACAAACAGGAAATGCAGCCAAATTAGATAATCAGAGAACCTGAAGAAAATTTGAGGTCCATGTTTGATGCTATGAAGAGGAACGACATTAGGATACTTGGTCTACCTGAACAAAACACAAGGAATAAATCAACTACAAAAAATAGTAAGGGGATTCTTAGAGGGAAAAATTCCCAAGCTTAATGAATGAAAACCAGGCAACCATTCAGGTGGCAGGAAGTATACCAGCTAGACTGAATCCCAAGAAGGCATATAACAGTTAAACTATCCGACTTTGAGGAAAAGGAAAAAAAAATCATGAGAGCTGTTGGCAAAAACAAACAGTAACTTATAAAGGTACCCAAATAATAATATGCTCAGACCTATCAGCTGACTCTGTGGGGAAGAGGAGAAAGTAGAGTAACATATTCCAAATATTGAAGGAAATTAATGCAAACCCAAGAATACTCTATCTAGCCAAATTATCTATCAAGATAGATGGAGAAGTAAGAGTCTTCGCACAGAGAAGAAAAACTCAAAGAATACATTAAAAGAATCCCAGCCCTACAAAAGATCCTTGCTGACCCAGTATGGGCAGAAGAACAACACTTGCCAAGCACATATCAGAGACCACCACATAGAACAACCGCATCCATAGGACAACAAAGAAAAAACAGCCCAAAAGATAGCTTTGGCACAAAAGTGGACAGAAGGCAAGAACGAACCACACACCCTCACAAACATACACACACACAAGCACAACACACTGAATAGAAAGGGAGGTAGGAAAACACCTAATGCAAAAGGTACAAGATGACATCACTGAGTCCACAGATGTGTGTAATAACCCTGAATATCAATGGACTTAATTCAGGCACTAAAAGGCAGGTGCTAGCAGACTAGCTTAGAAAGTATAAACTGTCAATCTGCTGCCTAAAGAAGACACATCTCAAGATTACAGACAAAAATAGGCTGAGAATCAAAGACTGGAGAAATATATAGCAATCAAATGGCAATTTAAGAAAAAAGAAGGAGTTGCAATCCTAATCTCAGACAAAAATGATCTCAAGGTGCAAACCATAACAAGAGGTAAAGCACAATATATATATATACGTATTCAACAAGAGACTCACAAAATTCGTCAATCTAACACTCCAAAATATGAAAAAAGAAATTACAGCCTCAACAATTATAGTAGTTGACCTTAACACACCACTCTTTGAGAAAGGTAGATCACAGGGAAAGAAGCTTAACAAGGGGGCTACAGATCTAAACATTTCGATTAGATGAGTTGACCTGATAAATATTTTCAGAGCTCTCCAACTGAATGCAAAAATTTCACATTCTTTTCAAGTTCACATAGCACATACTCAAAAATAGACCCAGTTGAATTTGTGTAAATTCAAGCACACAGAGATCACACAGACTTCTCTCTCCAACCACCATGCCATAAGGCTGGAAATCAACAAAAGAACAATTATGAAAACAAGGGCAAACAATTGGAGGATGAGTAACTGTCTACTGCAAAAGAAATGGGTAGCCCCCAGATTAGAGATGAAATTAGGAAGTTTCTAGACATCAATGAGAATGAGAATACATTGTACAAAAAACATTGGGACACCACAGAGGCAGTTATCAGAGGAAGTTTGATAGCAATACGTGCACACATGAAAAAAGGAGATCAACTTATGATTGATATGCTAACACAAAACTTACAACAATTAGAGCAGAGTCAACAGGACAATCCAACTAATAGCAAAAGAAAAGAAATTTAAAAAATCAGAACTGAGATTTATGACAGGGAAAATAAGAAAACTATGGCATAAGCTAAAGCAGTTTAAAGTTGGGTCTTTGAAAGGATTAACAGAATTGACAGACTGCGGGCAAGCCTAACTAAAGAAAGGAAGGAACAAATTTCAATAGCAAGGATGAGGGATGAAAGAGAGGACATTACAATGGAACCTAATGAAGTCAAAAGGATAATTACGCAGTACTACAAGAGCCTGTACGCCAATGAATTCTACAACTTGGAAGACATGGACAAATACTTGGAAAACCAATCCCTCTCCAAACTATCCCAGATGGTGTCAAGTATTTCAACAGACCCATAGCAACAGAAGAAATAAACAAGATTATCAAGGGATTACCAACCAAAAAATCCTCTGGGCCAGATGTCTTCATAGAAGAATTCTACTAAACATGTCAGGGATGAACTAACACCAATCCTACCCAAACTCTTCCGGAACATAGAAGAAGACGGAAAACTCCCAAACTCTTTTAATGAAGCTGGTATAACTCTGATATAGAAACTGGAAAAGGATCCCACAAGAACTGAGAATTACAGACCAATATCCCTAATAAACATCAATGCAAAAATCCTTAACAAAATACTGGCCACTAGAATACAAAAGTATATGAAACAAATAATCACCATGACCAAATGGGATTCATACCACGAATGCAGAGGAATGCAGGGATGGCTCAACATACAAAAGACCATTAGTATCATTTGTCACAATGACATGAAA
>NW_022111378.1:4138247-4139385 GCF_000313985.2 Echinops telfairi | reverse complement strand
ACCTGCAGAAAAATGAAGCAAAACCTTTACCTCACTCCATGCACAAGAATAAACGCAAGGTGGATCACATACCTAGAAGTTAAACTCAAAACTGTTAGGGCCATCAATGAGGGAATTGGAACAAACCTGAGAACCTTGGCACTGGGAATACATAGGCTATCTGAAATGGAAAAGAATACAAATACAGATCAGTCATAAATTGACAAGTGAGATCTAGTGAAGATAAAACACTTGTGCACATTGGAAGAATTCACCAAGAGAATAATAAGAGAGACCATGGACTGGGAAAACATCTTTAGCAATGACACATCAGACAATGGCCTTATTACTAAAATCTACAGTACTCTTCCAACCTAAAAAAACAAAAACAAAAGCAATGAAAACAAAAACAAAAATCCAAATGAAGGCTGAACATGATAGTGGGACAAGAGGAAAGTAAAAGGAAATAGCGGAAATAACTAGGAGGCAAATGGGCATTTATAAAGGTCTAAATACAGACATGTACATATGTAAATATATTTATATATATAACAATAGCAAAATAGATCTATGTACATATATTTATATGTTAAGTACCAAGGTGGCAGACGGACATTGGACCTCTATTCAAATCCTCCCTCATGCAAGAACACTTTGTTCTAATAACCTGGCATTCCGTGATGCTCACCTTCTCGACATGATTGCTGAAGACAAAATGGGTGCATTGCAAATGTGGTGAAGAAAGCTGATGCTGCCCGACTATCAAAATATATAGCATCTAGGATCTTAAAGCACTAAAGACAAACAAGCGGCCATCTAGCTGAGAGGCAACAAAGTCCATATTGAAGAATCACACCAGCCTGTGCAATCATGAGGTGTCGAAGGGATAAGATATCAGGTATCAAAGACTCAGAACAAAAAAATCATATCAACAGAATGAGGGGGAAAGCAGAGTGGAGACCCAAAGCCCATCTGTAAACAACTGGCCATCCCAAGTTGAGCCAATCAGGGTGCAGTATAGCACCGATGAAACACACAACTTTCCTCTAGTTCTTTAATGTTTCCCCCTCCCACTATCATGTTCCCAATTCTACCTTACAAATCTGGCTAGACCAGAGCATGTACATGGGTACAGATAAGAGCTGGAAACATAGGGAAT
>NW_022111378.1:4099953-4137104 GCF_000313985.2 Echinops telfairi | reverse complement strand
CTGTGGCTGCTGTGGTAACAGTTACAACAGCACCTTTTTCAGGGAGGCAGTGGCAGCTGTGAT
This sequence comes from Echinops telfairi, assembly GCF_000313985.2. NCBI lineage: Eukaryota > Metazoa > Chordata > Mammalia > Afrosoricida > Tenrecidae > Echinops > Echinops telfairi. The sequence goes on along the minus strand of NW_022111378.1, from coordinate 4,137,041 downwards.
CGTTGTTATTGATATTATTACTCTGTCTTGATTGAATATCATCAATGTACTCTCTTATGGACATTCTCTGATGGATCTAAAATAACTTGTTGATTTAAGATTGGGGCATTTTACTGGGAGATAATGGGAGAAATGACTTCCAAGCTTCTTACATGTCAATCCAGCAATGAGAGGTGCTTTCTGATGTGTTTTAACTTCCTCTTCTGTTAGTCTGCATACCAGTCCGGAGAGTCTCTTGAGAGAAGATCTTGAAATAGCTTCTCAGAGTTTTAACAGAGGGCTAGATATGACTTTCTGGGTAAATGGTAGATGCCACTTGTCCAATCTGCCCAAATAATTCACTTTAAATTCCTCATTTTAGAATCCTGGGAAACACTTTGCTGTAAGCGATAACCATCACATCAGCACTCTATTGCAAGTGTTGATTATTAGGTAATATTAAAGAAAAAAATAAAAGAGTTCTTCTATGCTCCAACCAGGATCCCATGTTACCGAATTTCCTATGTTATTCAGATGTTCATCCTGGATGGAGCACAGGAGAACTCTTTGATGAGTTCCAGCACATAGTAACAGCATGGACAAATATATTTGAATAGTCACTCTGCTAGACCTCTGACTAGCATCTAACATTATTGTGGTAAAAAAAAAATGCAACCAAACATTAATCAATTCAACAATTTCTCCATTGATTAACATCCATAAAACTTTCCATGTTGTACCACCACCACCTCTCTCCTTGTCAAAAATTTCCACACGCACCATTGTAAATGGAATGTCCCCTAAACAAACACTTGGTTTAAATTAGACATATAAACAGACATATGCATTTCAACAGATTTCTTAGTGGTACATGTTGCCATTGTAAGATTTCAAAATGGATGCCCAGAACTTTCTTAAGTATTTTGAGCACTAACAAATAATAAGAATGTTATGTAAACAAGACCACGATGGTAAGTATGCTTAAAGTATTTCTGCTTCCAATTAAGAAATAAGTGCTATGCCATGAAACGTAAATGGAAGTTCAGTGCCTTTAACTTTGGTTTCTCTGGTACCTCATTCAACATTGAACATATGGTGCTCCATCTTTGGAGTTTCAAACATGGTCAATACTAAGTATGTAGACAGAAACGGAAACGCTGGACTGCTAACTTTAATCTGAAAGCTTTTCAGGGTTTTTCAGACAGAAATCAGATGCTGATGACTGCTTGCCACTGTCAAACTTTATTGTGTGCATTACAGAAAGACAATAGGTACAACAAAGGTCACATGATAGAACAGGTTGAATTCTCCGAAATCTTCCCTGGAGAAACAAAAACAGAAAGGTCCAATTAATTTAAGGTGACATAGGAACATCAATGACAAGTACATTTGAATAATTACCCTGCCTAAGTTCACATGTCATTATTGTTTTGGTAAAAACAAACCCAATAAAACATTCACAAATTCCACAATTTCTACATCCGGTAGCATTCATTTCATTTCTCGTGCTGTGTCATCATTTCCATTATCCTTTCCCAAATAATTGCATACCCATCAACATAAATGTCATGTCCCCTAGACAAAAGTTTGAGTGTTTTATTTAATCTTCAAAATAACCTCATGAGGTTATATTTTACAGGTGAGAAATGGCCTTTCTGAAAGTCAATATTTTTACCTTGTGGGCCTAAATAATAGTCTCATATACATATATTTATCCTATTTCACTCTTTTCCTTTAAATGAGGGTATAAAACAAACCCCCTGGGGATATAATTTTCCTTACTGACTTAAGCCAGAAGAGACTAAGAATCCAGAAGGACCAGGAAGATACGGATCATCTCAAGGTTGCATGACAGTAGACCGAGACCTTTCTCCTATCTGATAGCTTTAATATCTTCCTTATATATGAGCCCACAGTAAAACTTTTAATGAGCCAGGATATCAAAACTTTAGTAGAATTTCTCCAACTATTCTGGAATATGGAGAGAATATTACAGGCATATGATGAGAATCATACACGTTGAAGTCCCCATAAACTGATAAGATATCTCATATTCATTAAATTCATTGATAAGCTCGGTCAAGTTTTTTTAGACCCCTCAGTAGGATGGGGAAAGCCAGTTGCCTGGCACAATTGTCTGACTCACTGGCAATCCCAGATAGTCAACTGCAGCTTCACATTTACCTGAATAGAAGCAGCAGCTCAAGACTCTGAGTTTGGGCAAGCCATGAAAAATTGAAATGCAAATGAAATTTGCAAACATGACAAAAACCAGGGAAAAGGGAATTAAGTTCCTAGAACAGAAATCCAGCATTTTTCATGCTAAGACTAGCAGGCTGGCTTAATCACATTTTCAGTTAACACTGATGATAATGACCCTGGTGGCCAGATTCTGTATTTAGCTTTGCAAAAGCAGGGAGCAAAGGTGAAAGAGATAAAACTGTGCTGAGAATTATCTTTCCATATTTCTGTGCCACACAAATGTCACTTTAGCATGGGCAAATTGTCTCCTGAGATCGATTTCCTTTGCTTATCCTCTCATAGAAGCCCTAGTGGCACAATGGTTAAAGTACTCAGCTGCCAGACGAAATGTTGGCTGTTCAAACCCACTAGCCACTCTGTGAAGAAAGACTTAACAGCATCAATGCGTAAAGACTAAAGCTTTGAAAACTCTATAGGGCAGTTCTACTCTGTCCTATACGGCAGTTACGGGTTAGAATAACTCAACAGCAACGCGTTTGACATATTAGCCACAAAAGTGCAAAAATAGGCTCAAACACCTGAAAGATCACAAAGACTGTTTAGTACAGAGTATTCTTTCACCCCGGGACACAGAAGGTCACCACCATAAGCCAGAGACAACATGACAGCTAGTAACAATAGTACTTAGTAATAATCCTAACTGAAGAGAATGATAAGTGCTGGTTATTCAAACTAAAAGACTGTTGTCTATTCCATTCAATTTTAGAACTGTTTTCGAAAGGACTATAGCCAGAAGACATGAGTTCAAACATCCACTGTGACACTTATTAGAGTGTATCACTGGGTACGTCACTGTTCCAAGCCTCAGTTTCCTCATATGGCAAGTGGGGACCACAAGACCTACCTTAATAGATGGATAAACACAATACATTTTGTATCGGTATGGCTTGTCTGAAGTAATTATGATTATCATCATTATTATTATAAACATTACTTGTGTTATTATTATTATTAAGTTCTTAGAAAATACTATAGAAGGCTGGGATAAATTATCTATTTGATAAATATCAATTATCAAAGTGCCAGTGAAGTTCTCTGAGAAATTTTAATTGATTTTGTTATTATATCCTGATCACAAAAGAAAACCAAATGTGTTTTTTCAATAAAAGACTAAGGAACTCTGTTGCACTTAGTCATTACTCTACTGCTCAAATAATTCCCTAGAACTATTATTTTTATTTAAAATGCTCTTCAGTCTGTCAGCCCGCCTGGAGTGGCCTGTCGAAGTTCATCATATGGAGAGGCTCATAGATCAGGTTATATGAGTTTACCTGTCTCACAGAAGCCTTGCTGAGTGACAGATAGTCTTCTCTGTCTATTTTGCTGAGCACAAAGACTATTAATGATCCATCAAAAGACCATACTGACCTATCTCAAAAATAGAGCTTGTTGTAACTAGAGAAAAGATTGCCTGATTTCATCTGAAATCTAGATGTCATCTCTTCTAACTCTGGTAGTTAATGGTCAACAAAATGTAATTATATATATATGTGTGTGTGTGTCTATATATCTATATCTATATATAAATATATATGAGGAGAGTCAATAGAATAAAGCATAAGCAGAGGGATGAGTATACATTAACAATGCTACCTATCACATTCATAATCCTTTACAAAGGAGGGCTTTTATACACATAATTCCATGCTGACTCTATTCCTCAAAAAAAGTTTACTCACATTTAATGGACTAGGAAAAGGAAGATAATCATTTTGTAAAACCCAAACAAAACCAATGTCCTTGAGTTGATTCCGACTTCTGATGACCCCATGTGTGTCTGAGTTGAACTTTTCCAAAGAGTTTTCCATGATTGAAAGTAGAACACAAAGCCATTTTTGGAGGTACCTCTGAGTGGACATAAGGAAGTGGGCTGCTAACTGCAATGTAAGCAGTCAAAACCACCAGCCTTGGGACAAGAATAGGGCTTTCTACTCCCTTTAAGTATTATAGACTCAGAAGCTCACAGGGGCAGTTCTCTTTTGCCCTATAGGGTCTATATGAATCAGAAGGGATGACTTCAATGGATTTTGTGTTTGGGGGCTTAGTAAACTGAAACCCCCAATCTTTTGGTTTGTAGCTGAATACTTAACCATTTTTACCAAATTCAACTTATCACAAATCACATGGGTACATTTTTTCTTATTCTTGGTGAGAGAAAGAACAGCACATGCAAGGCCACAGTCAATATGTGGAACAGCACTTACCATAAGTGGAATTGGTTATTCGTATCATGATGTTCTAAATGTTTGGATCAGCATATCAAGAGTAACCTTCGGAGATCTTTTCTCGATCTTCTTTGTATCAGGTAGTTTTGGGTTTTTTTTAAACCAGGTAGTAGTCTTTGTATCAGAGACTCCTCTGAAAGAGGGTAGAGATGTAATGAGGCTTTAAAACTAATAATAATTTTGAAAGCAAAAAGGATAGGTAAAACCATATATTTAGTCCATATAGAAAAATAATTACCTTTGATTCCAAGAGCAACTTAATTTAAAATGCATCCAATTTCCATTGTACATCCAGCGGGGAAAATATTCTGTGGAGTTGAGATATGTCTTTAGTAGGCAGAAACGAAAGTCACCATTACTTGAGTTCTGGGAACTTTGGATTGAATTGGTGTCCTCTCAAAATACCTGTGGTTTGAAGTCCATATGTGAAATGGTTTCCTTTGATATGTTAATAAGGATTCTTGCAGGCTGTGTCTCCAGCCGACCTCTTGTGAGATTTAAATGCAGCAGATTAGGCAAGCAGAGGCAAGGAGACATAGAACAAAGACATATCCCAGGAACAACACCAAGAAGACAAAATAGAAGAGGTCAAGAGAAGGACAGTCCCCAAGAAGTGACTGAGTGAAAAGGCTTTCCCCTAGAGCCAGTGCCCCTTGTTTGGGACTCTTAAACAGAAAGAAAAAAATCTGTCTGTTTGGGTTATCCACTTGTGGAATTCTGTTATGGCAGCACTAGATAACTAAAATAGACCTTGGTGCCAGAAGTAACAAATACTTACAATAGGGAAAGATTTGGGGAATTGAATAATGGGTGGAGGCTAGAGGATTTTCAGGTGACTAATAGTAAAAACCTTGATTGCTGAGAAAAGAATGTTGATATAATTATGGGCATCAAGGGCACAAAAGGAAGTGAGGGCAGCTATAGACAAAGTCCCCTTCAAGACAGAGAACAGCTATGGTCCCAGCAAGAGGAGGCTGCTAGAATGTGGACATTGAATCTGCTTCTGGAAAGGCTTAAAAAGGAAATGATAAACATGTGATTGGAAAATGGAGGAAAAGGTACACTTTTATGCAGTGGTCAAAGACCTTGTCTGAATTATGTTCAGAAGTTTGGTAGAAGCTAGAAATTGCAAGTTATGAAATTAGATATTTGCCTGAAGAGGTTCCTAACCACGATTGTGAAGGAGCCATGTGCAAAATGCAAGACGAAAGAGATGGACTTAAAAATGAGCTGCACAAAATAAAAACATGAAGATCTGGAGGATTCTGTTGAATAAATTAAGGACACATGTCCTAGAATTCACCAAGACATGGCTACAGGCTATTTTGTTAAAGAGATTTGACTGATGGATCTAACCATCTACCATAGCAGCAAAACCATGGGAGGAAAAGAACATTGTCTCTTACAATTCTACAGATCAAAGTAGATACAGCTACTGTTCTCCAAGGCAAGTACAATTCCCAGAGCTGTTGAACAACAGCCTAACTGTTGGAAGCAGAGTCTTCTCAGTTTCTAAATAAGAGCGTCACCATCTCCTTTGCCTTAATTGACACAGTCACAGCCTCCTAGATTTGAGAGTCAGAGCTTTGCCAACTCAGTTGCACAATGTGTGGCTAGCATTACAGTGTGCTAGGGTAATGGGGCTGTTGTCTAAAGGCAAGGGGCTGGGGTTTGCCATGCCCAAGCTATAAAAGAACTGGACCTACCATTGATTAGCTCATCAATCAGATATACTAGGAGAATGGGACCTCCAAAAATGGAGGGTGCTTTTCCAGTGATCCCGGAAGGTATAGCTAAGTCCTAGGGTCAATGTGCCTTAATTTAGAATCCATAGGGGAAGGTCAATACCCACAGGCTATAAAGTGGGACAATTGCTGAGACTGTCTCAAAGAAGAATGATTTTGAAGTCATGAGAACCTGATATCCCTTCTTCACCTCCAATTTATTCCACTTGTAATGGAGATGCCTGCCTGTGCCTATTCTACTATTGTATTTTAAAAACATTTAACTTGTCTAGATTTCACAGGATCGTATATGACTCAGATGATTTTGAAGATAAGACTTTGGATTCGGCGTTGATTTAAGACTCTGAGCATGATGTGATAGGGTAAATGTGTTCTGCATGTGGCAATAACAAATTATGGGAAACCATAGAGTGGAATGTTATGGATAATATTATTTCCCTCCAAAATATGTGTTGCAAGTCTTAGCCCCATTTGGGAAATTAATAAAGATTGTTTTGCAAAATTTATGAGGATATATGTATGGTATAGCTTGAGTCAATCTCTTTGCATTCATTAAAAGAAGATTAGGCATAGAGACATAAACAGAGATGGTAGAAGATGGAAACTATATGTGATAGGTAGTTTTATTGTATCAACCTGGCCAATGAACACACATGGGATTAATAAGGTTGCACTTTAATTGAAGGGCAAACAGATAAATAGCTCCGCGAGCCTCACCTTTCTTGGCTCATGCTCTTTGATGATCGGACCAGTATGCAGCTGCCTTAGCTAGTTCTCTGCCTCAACTTTCTAGCTACACTACTTGTGGGACACCAAACTTATGGATTATGTCACTATAGTTTGAGGTTCCTTTAAGACCTGCATCACCACACTGCTGGTGTATACATCACTTGAGCTGGAGACGGTCAGACCCTCTCATCTGGATGACTATTTGTGACCTGCCCTGCTGTTTGCTACCTGTGGCTGGATTGCCTGAATTGCTCTACAGAAGACTCAGCTGTCTGCTTCCTTGACTTGCACTCAGCAGCCCTCATGAGTTGAAGGACTACCAATGTATTAACTCTCTCAAGGAAGTGAGTTACACTGAGCCATTTGTGTGCTCTGTAGATTAATTAGCTGTTTATTTCTTATCTATCCATCAAGCTATCATATATCTATCTATAAAATCTTAAGTGTCCTGGTTTTGTTTCTCTAGAGAACCCTGTCTAACACACTGTACTACCTGAAGATCATCAGGGAGTACAAGAATTGAATCTGAAGACAAGGACCTAGAGCCAACAGAGAGCCAAAGTTTTCCCTGAGAGCCAGCACCTGAACTGGGAATTTCAAGTTCCCAAAGAATCAGAAAATAAATTTCTGTTTGTTAAAGTCATTCACTTGTGATAATTCTATTATAGCCGTACTAGATGAATAAGACAATGCTCATTCATAGTAAGTAGTAAAGGATGCAAGATTTCAGATTCAGCAACCTTGGTTACGGCACACTTTTTTTTTTAAATGAAAGTGATTTGGGGACAATAAAAGACAAAATCTTTAAAAACTGAAAAGCACTCTATAGGAAAATTCGCTCAACAACTAGGTTTTGTATGTCCCAACTTAAAAATTCTAACCATTTAAAGGAAGTGTTTAGGATCCATTCCCAAAGGAAATTTTCAAATTCATGTGCCTCCTGAAAGAAAAAATAGTATAGATATTTATAGTCCATGAAAATCAAGCAATAGCATGAAGCCTTTCTGATTTTGTACTGGGGTTTAGCTTAATCAAAAAGATGCAGATTCTAATAAACACAGAGGTAGTGGGGATTATACAGTTTAGGGAATGTCCACAAAAGCATAGTATGTTCTTGACGTCTGTGACATTAGGGTCAAAGGCTGTGAATTGAAAGACTTGATCTGGAAAAATACAATCCCACATGCTGAGATTGTAGCCTTTGTCTTTTCTAATTACTAATAACTAATTATTCACTTAATAAATATTTGCCTTCCTGGGGTTGCAGACAAGGAATCCTGATGGAGCAATTCTCCTCAGTAACCATGCATGCCATGAGTCAGAACAGATAGAACATCAACTTTAAAGTTCTTCCAGGAGCTGTTTGATAGGAGCCTGCCATCAGAGGCATGATAGTCTGCTCATTTCATGACGATTTTCTGAGAAACTAGTATTCATAGACAGTGTGCTAAAGGTGAAAAGACAAAGCACCCAGGTCCCACAGTTGCAGTTTGCTTCCCAAGGGCCATCGTCAATACTATTAGCCTCAGAACCCAATATTTCCAGCTCAGGGAAGTGCTTTCTAGACCCAGAACACACCGTCCTCTTTTGTACTACACCTTCTTTGAAGATACCATCCTCTGTCTTGAGGGCAGGCTGCCTAGAGCTCTTCATCTTTTAAGACCAGCTCAAATAAAACCACTTGACACTTGGATGATGCTCTCCCACAAAGAAAAAGAAATAAAGAAAAACTTGATAGTACCTGGTGTATCATTCACAGCACCCCTATCTTAGGGTTGCTTACCTAAGAGTCTTCCATCAGTTCTGAGCACATTGTCCACTTGTGCCGCCTGGACATCATCACCTCAGGGCTGACCCCAGGGAGTGGTGCTTGGAAAAACCTTAAGAACACGCTTGTGGTTCACAAATTGTGGCCAGTCGGTGCTGTGCAGTCCTTCAACTTAAAACTTGATACCATTTTCAGAAACTTGAGGCATGATGCATCTACTTCTTTTAGGCTAGGAACTGGCACAATGACAAGCTAAGCGAACTTTCACCCCTCTTTTCCTCTAAAATGATGGAAAATTGTCACCGGTTTTTGAGGCTGCTGTGATATCAAACTCTGATGAGAGAAATGATAGTGTTTCACTGAGTTCTCACTCACTGCCATTGCGTCGATGCCGACTCATAGAGACTATATAGGATGGTGTAGAACTCCCCTGTGAGACTGACACTCTACAAGAGTAGAAAACCCCATCTTTTGTTTTTTTGTTTATTTTTATTTTTAAAATCCTTTTATTGGGGGCTCTTACATGTCAAGCACATTTGCACATATGCCACCATCATCATTTTCAAAGCATTCTCTTCCCACTTGAGCTCCGGATAACAGGTCCCCATTTCTTCGCCCTTCCTCTCCCACCCTCCCTCCCTCCTGAATCCTTGATAAGCTATAGATTATTTTTTCCATATCTTACATCATCCTCCATCACCCATCACCCACTTTTCTGATATTCGTCCCCCTTGGAGGGGGTTCTAGATTGATCCTTGTGATCGATTTCCCCTTTCTCCCCCCACCTTCCCCTAATCCTCCCAGTATCTCTACTCTCCTTGATGGCCCTGAGGGTTTTATCTATCCTGGATTCCCTGTGTTGTGGGCTCTTATCTGTAGCAGTGTGAATGTTCTTGTCTAATCCAATCTGTAAGGTAGAATTAAGGTCATGATTGTGAGGTGAAGGAAGCACCAAAGAGGAAAGTTGTGTATTTCATCAGTGGCCCCTCTGTGAGGGGATGTCCAATTGTCTACAGATGGGCATTGGGTCTCCACTCCATTCCCCCCCACCCCCCTTCACCTTGGGTATGGCTTTATTCTGGGTCTTAGATGCCTGATACCTGATCTCCTAGACACCTCATGATCACACAGGCTGGTGTGCTTCTTCCATGTGGGCTTTGTTGCTTCTGAGCCAGATGGCCGCTTGTTTATCTTCAAGCCTTGAAGACCATAGATACTATATCTTTTGATAGCCGGCACCTTCAGTTTTCCTCACCACATTTTCTTATGCCCCATCTTTCTTACGCAGAAAGAAATATACCCTAAAGACTTAGCTGTATTTATTTTTAAGGTGATTCAATATAAAAAAAATAGCATACAGGCTTTGCGATGGTATATAAAAAGTTTTCAAAGTGGGTCTCAAATTCGTCTCCATTCAGAGATATCACACCAAATGTTCTAGAGGAGGGAAGGTCTCAATATGATACAAAATTTAGGATTTAATCATCCCACACATAATTCTATTACAATCATTATAAGAAAAAGTGATTATTACTTTTATAACTTCATTTGGAAAAAATAGAGAAATCAGTGCATTTGTTAGGAATGTAAAAACATGACTCAAAACAGTTAAGTATCTATAATTTTAAGGCTGAATTAAGCTTTGCAATGTTTTTGTTTTAATCAGGACACCATCATATGATGACAAAATTTACTTTCTAATAAAAAAACCTGTTTCCTGAACTGGTGATGATGCCAGATTAAAAGTGCTTTTATGACTGAATTGTCTTTCAATATAAGTATTATTAGATTGATACTCTGCAGAATTTTAAAACTGATACACATTTAGAAAAAAGAGACAGGAATTTGGAAGAGGATAGTGGAGATGGTTGTGTGATCTGAAGAACATAATAGGTGCCACTGAATTGTTCATGTAGAAGTTGTTGAATTGGCTTGTATTTTGTTGCTTAGATTCTTTTTTTATATAATTATTTTTTAATCATTTTATTAAGGGCTCATACATCTCTTATCACAATCCATACATACATCAATTATGTAAAGCACATTTGTACATTCATTGCCCTCATCATTCTCAAAACATTTGCTCTCCACCTACGCCCCTGGCATCAGCTCCTCATTTTCCCCTCCCTCCCTGCTCCCCCCTCCGTCATGAACTCTTGATAATTTATAAATTATTATTTTGTCATATCTTGCCCTGTCCTACATCTCCCTTCACCCACTTTTCTGGTGTCCATCCCCCAGGTCACATGTAGATCCTTGTAATCTGTTCTCCCTTTCCAACCCACCCTCCCGCTACTCTCCCAGTATCACCGCTCACACCACTGGTCCTGAAGGGATCATCTGCCCTGGATTCCCAGTGTTTCCAGTTCCTATCTGCACCAGTGTGCATCCTCTGGTCTAGCCAGATTTGTAAGGTAGAATTAGGATTATGATAGTGGGTGAGGAGGAAGCATTTAGGAACTAGAAGAAAGTTGTAGATTTCATCGTTGCTACACTACAACATCTCCTCCCTGTGACACTTCTGCAAGGGGATGTCTAGTGGTCTAGATTCTTATAATAATTAAAAAAACAAAGCTGTGAGCAGGTCTGCCTATTTTTCTGATTCTTTTTCTATAGTATTTCTCACAGGAAAGTTTTTTGTTTTTTTTTTGAATGGAGTATTGCCTGACACATTTCAAACCAAGTAACATTTTGCTTTGGCTGCCTTTGAACCAACCCCCTTCCTTCGGCCACCCACCAGGAGATGTTTGATTTACTGTATACAATATGTCTGGATAGGACAGGGGCTTATAAGTTTTACTAGCATAATATTTTAGAATCATTATTGAATATACCATTTTTCCTTTACTATTTTCCCTCCTTGGAAACAAGCATATGAAAATGGATTTGTACACAAAGTTAAGCAATTCTTTTCACTTACTTCTCAGGCTTTCCAGTCTTCTTACGGACCCACCAGTGCAAGACACCTATTCTTGGAATAAGTGTTACTTGGATCGATTGCTTTTGCAATTGTTTTTAAATGGCTATAGAACATGATTCATTATTCTTAATTTGCAAAGCTGTCTTTAATATCCATTAGAACTGGTGAACAACCAATAAAAACCTGTGAAGTACAATGGTCTTATCAAGTAATTTGGCTTTATTCCTAAAGAGTATATCCTAAAAATATTTTTTGAAGTTAAAAATTTATTTACAATATTTTCATCTTCCACCACCAAAAGGCTAAAGCTAAAGGGATTTTTTCCCCTTCTCACTCTTTATTTAAAAAGTCATTTTATTGGGGGCTCGTCCAACTCTTATCACAATGCATCCATCCATCCATTGTGTCAAGCACATTTGTATATTTGTTGCCATCATTCTCAAAACATTTGCTTTCTACTTGAGCCCTTGATATGAGCTCCTCATTTTCCCCCTCCCTCCCTGTTCCCCCTCCCTCATGAACCCTTGATAATTTATAAATTATTATTTTTTTGTCATATCTTACATTGCCCAATATCTCCCTTCACCCACTTTTCTGTTGTCCATTCCCAAGGGAGGAGGTTATATGTAGATCCTTGTAATTGATTCCCCCTTTCTACCCCACCCTTCCTCCACCCTCCCGGCATCGCCACTCTCACCACTAGTCCTGAAGGGATCATCTGTCCTGGATTCCCTGTGTTTCCAGTTCCTATCTGTACTAAAGTACATCCTTGGTCTAGCCAGATTTGTAAGGTAGAATTGGGATCATGATAGTGGGGGGATGAAGCATTTAAGAATAAAGGAAAGTTGTATGTTTCATCGTTGCTACCCTGAACCTTGACTGGCTCATCTCCTCCTTGCAACCCTTCAATTAGGGTGTGTCCAGTTGCCTACAGTCTCCACTCTGCACTCACCCTCATTTACAATGGGATGATATTTTGTTCTTTGATGCTTGATACCTGATCCCCTCAACACCTCGTGGTCACACAGGCTGGTGTGCTTATTCCATGTGGGCTTTGTTGCTTCTGAGCTAGATGGCCGTTTGTTTATCCTCAAGCCTTTGAGACCCCAGACACCATATATTTTGATAGCCAGGCACCATCAGCTTTCTTCCACATTTGCTTATGCACACATTTGTCTTCAGTGATCATATTGGGAAAGTGGGCATCCACTAATATGATTTTTTTGTTCTTTGATGCCTGATACCTTGTCCCTTCTACACCTCATGGTCACACAGGCTGGTGTGCTTCTTCCATATGGGCTTTGTTGCTTCTGAGTTAGATGGCTGCTTGTTTACCTGCAGGACTTTAAGACCCCAGACAGCATATCTTTTGATTGCCGGGTACCATCTGCTTTCTTCACCACATTTGCTCATGCCCACATTTGTCTTCAGTGATTGTGTCGGGAAGATGTGCATCATGGAATGCCAATTTGATAGAACAAAGTGTTCTTGGATTGAGTAAGTACTTGAGTGGAGGTCCAATGTCCATCTGCTGCCTTAATACTAAAACTATAAATATATGCACATAGATCTATTTCCCCACCATCCTATATAAATATATTTACATGTATACATGCCTTTATTTAGAGCTCTATAAATGCCCTTTTCCTTCTAATTTTTTCCTCTATTTCCGCGAAAGGGAATTTTTTAATGGATTGTAATTACATATATCATTTTTTATGCAGAAAAAATTCCTTCTCATTTATTCTCAGGCATACTCATGTAAAAGGACCATTAAAGTGATGAGCTTCAGTGTTTTGACAAGCAGTTGTACTAAAAAAAAAAGTCAACAAAAAACTTTAAATCTCACTGGAATACAGTTTTATATTCACTGGGAGAAAAGAATGCCCTATTTGAAAACTAGGACAGATCATGTTACTAGGGGAAAAAGGAAATATTATGTGAACTTAAAAACCAAGTTGATAGCATCCATCTAAAAATCAACAGGAAATGTAATTACTCTTTGCATGTACTCTTGTCCTGTCTTCTAGGGCTAAGAGAATTTATTTATATAAATATATAAAATAAAAGACAAATATTATTTGCATTAAGAATATCATCTCAAAAACAAGAATGGGAAGAAACAGCAATTATCTGTAATAAATTCTCATATTGGCAGAAGAGAGACAAGACCGACCAGTACACATTGCTAAGAACTCTTCCAGGGACCCTTTTTCATGATACACCCTTCTGCCTGTCTATCTCTTGAAATCCCCTGTCCATGCCTATCTACCTTAAGTATAGTAGGAAGGTTAGAGGGAAACCCCAAAGGACTACTTTTCTCAAAGGCAAGACATGGCTTTCTTCATGTTATTTATATATAATTTCCCACATTTGGAACAACTGATTCTATTTGTGCAAGGATGCTCGCCAGTGCACATATTCCTTCTATTGTATACTAATATTGCTTAGTCTGCAATAAGGGAGTGATGATGTTGGTGAAAACAATACATTTCTCAGATTTTATATTCTTTAAGGGAAAAGTGCAATATAGTATTTAGGCATCGATGGTGAATCAGTTGTTATCCTGAGATTTCATTTACATATAAACTTCATACATTGCACATGCCTACTTCATACAACACATCTACTTCATACATTGCATGAGAATTTCCTCTAATCTGTTAGCCTAGATGCACTGGTATTCCTTGGGGAGAACCGTCTTCCTGGGCCCTTTCTATTCTGTGAAAAGACTCTAGCTCCTTCCCTATTTCCCTCAGGAAGAACTATGATCCCAAATCATCTTCAGCACATAATCAAACTAGCCAGCAAGCTCTTTTCCATTTCTCAGCTACAAAGTAATTACAATCTTGTGTTCAAGATGGGAAGGCCACAGGTTGATTCTTTGAATGAATATATTTCTGTGAGTTTATATATATATATCTTTGAATACATTTAATAAAAATAAATGTAACACATTTTTTACTATCCTTCTCAAACATCACCATTCTCTCCATGTATATTTTCTACATTGCCTCCTAAACTCAGAATGTGAAAGCATACATTTAAAAGTCATGTCTCACCACTTCGGTAGTTTTAAAGTCGATCATGTACCCGAGTGCATGATACAAATTATCCATCCTGGCTACTTATCTTTTTCAGGAAAGACAAACATGCACACACCTACACAGAAAACAAACCAGACACTGGACCAACTGGAGCTGCAGGCCATAAACTTATCAAATACATCACCTTGGAAAACACAGTTTTTCAAATAGATAGATTTATAGGTCATCATGCACAGTTTTGATGGAAACAGTTCTCACTCTCATGAACACACAAGCAGATAAAAATTAGATGGTTTTCTTACCTTTTGGAAAGCAGGCAAAAGCTATACTGTTGGTGGGATAGTGTACCAAGTAACAGACTTTTGTACACTCTTTCTTACAGGTGGTACACAGTCTACAGGAAAAGTAAATATATAGGTATGTATAAAATAAATGTGCACACAATATTCCTTTTTATTTTATTTTTCCTCTTAGGAGAAGAGGTTACAACAGAGATCATAGACATTACTCTCATTCTTTGGTATACCAGTTCACCAAAATTCAGGTACCTCTGAACATGGGAGTACTGGTGCCTTTGTGATTAAGGCAGTTGGGTTTACTTGCTTGTGTTGGAACAGCTGAAAGAACCAGCCTAGAAATACTAGACATTTCATATCTATCTGGTCATTCTTTTTTTTCCTGATAACTTCCTTTTCTCTTAGCCTAGTCCAGTTATGCTGACCAGCCTGCATGATTAGTCCAGAGGATGAAACAAGTAACAGGATGTTGAGCATGTTATAGATCCAAACAAATGAAGAAGCAAAACAAAACAAAAAATCGTAACAAATTAACACAGCATAGAAGTGTGGCCCAGAGTTTTCAAAGTTGGGTAGCCACATCCATTGTCAAGCAGTCTGGGTTGTATGTTTTTCTGTTGTTCTTTTCTTTTTAAAATCAAACACCTCCTCAGATTGACCATTCTATTAATTTACATACTAATTGTTGTATTTGAGAACAGCAGAGATGTTTATTATTTCCCTTAGAAGTATAAAATGGTCATAAAAGACACATCAGAATACAAAGTGCTATGTAAAATCTTTCCTTTTAAAGTTTACATGGTTGGTGTAAATGTCCACTCCTCCAACACATGATTCTTTGCCATACAATGGATTCACTGGCTGAAACCACTCGTTTACATTATGTATATCTCAGGTAGATTTAGTTTCCTACATCCAAGAGAAATTGGGTGCCCCAAGCCACCCACTTCCTTATTATTCCCAGTTATCATTGGCCTGCTTGGATAAATTCTCTGTAACTGGCCCAGCTAGTTGGGGTGTCATTCTCTCTGCCTATGAGCATTGGCTCAGAAAATGGTTGTTCATTTAGGACAAAGTTAGGTTACGGCCACCCAGCCCTCTGCACTGTGATACTCAATGAAGGATTGCGTCTGACCCGAGAATCATTCACCAAGCGTTTTCTGACTTTAACCAGTCAGTTAAGGTAGGCAGCAGTCTTTATTCATTGGGATCAATGAAGCCATGCCGAGTCTTGGGTAACAGTATCTATCCAACGGGAAACCAAAGTAGTGGCCATCAGTGAATCAAAGCCCAAGCACAATCAAATGGGCCAGTTTATCTGACCTCTCCATTTCCATGAACCTTCCAAGTAAGTATTGGAAAAGGTTCAGGGAAATGTGTCTCTATTTCAGAATGCAAGCTGGAGAACCAGAGATCAAGGAGACTTTCTTCTTAGAAAAAGATGTGGAATATGCACCATCTTGATAATATTGAAAGTTATCCAAATTAGGTGAAGCCATTCTGATGAACTAGCAATAGAACTTTTACTTGTATAAATAAAAACTCAATACTCAGTTTCACCCCTGTGCTTTCTTAGCTTGCTGTATTTCAATCTGACTACAGAGATCAGCAATATTGTTCAAATCCTGAAAATCTATTGTCAGTAGCATGTAGGTAAATTATAATTTTAAGAGGTAAATTATAATTTTGAGATTTACTCTTGATTTATTCAATACAGAAAGGAGTGCACTTCCAAAAACTGAAATTTAACTAGCGTAAAACCTGAGGAAAACTGAATTTTTTTGAGAAAGAAATCAAGCTAGTCGGAGCAGTTGTGTTTTTTGCTTTTGCCCAAATGGAGTCAATAAGCACATGTGCTGTTATGTAGACATGTAGCTGTAGTGCGGGCCTGGATGAGTAGAAGCACACATGCACCAGTTGGTGAACTGCAATGATGGAGCAGCGTTGGGTCAATGAGGACATCGAGGATTGAAATACACTGAGACTAAGTAGTGGAGAATAGCAATGAATAAGGAGACAAGACTGTTCCATTATTCAATTATACCTCACACTATGACCTTTACTCCCTCTCAGACACGTTCTTTCATAAAATAGTGTGAAGAATTTCCCCATCTGGAAGACATCAACTTTATTAAGTGTCTGGTCTTTGTTTTTGTTTGTTTTTGAACACAGGACTGAATTTAAATCCAGAAATCACCTTCAGAACTTGGAGTTTAGTTGAGCTATGTTAAATATTAAGTAGAAAGCAGTAATACTGTTTCTATCATCAGAACATTCTCAGTTTACATTAATAAAACATTTCCACTATTTCCTTTCCTCTATACATAAGGGGGATTCTAAATGTTAATGGGAAATTTTCAGTATCTTTGAATTCCATGTTTCCACCAAATTTTGGAAGCTCCCTTGTATTACTTTTGCATGACTAGGGACTGGTTTTGTGAATGTAATGATTGTCTATGTTATCACTATTTCCATATTGGTTGTTTATTATAGACACCTTAAATGATGATTTCTATGAATTCTTGTCTCAGACCAAATGGGGTCTATTTTAAAATAGACTTTGTCCCAGATCAGTATCAATCCTAAAATTTTGGAAACGGTTTCCAATGTGCACTTACATTAACTATCCTCCAGTGAAACCCCTGCCTGTTAGGGTGTCCTAATTTATAAGTGTGCTTTGCAATATAGTAGTAATAATCCACAGATGGCTGTTTAAATGGAAACTATTTAAAATGAAGTAAAAATCTACTTGTAGTTAATTGTCGCTGCACTGCACAGCAGAGATATGGGGCTTTTCCATCATTGCAGAAGCTTCTATCGAGTAATTTTACTTATGATAAAGCCTGTTGAATCCTCTCTGGAACCTTTGAAAGCTGGGTCATCAGAAATCCCAATGTTTGGAGGTACGTGAATCTACTCCTATAGTCCATCAAGTATTTAGTGAAAGTATACATAATTATATAATATTTTAGGGAATGTCTACACAATACCAAAAAAGTGAATTATACATTCATACATATATACAACCACTCCTCACTTATCAACATAGTTAAAACAAAAACACCAGGTCATTATGTGGTAATTGGTGTTGATGGAAAACGGAGACAGATTACATCAGATCACAAATGGAGGATGATTACTTCATTGCATAACTTCTAGGTTACATGATTACATAATTGTGAAGATATCTCACTATATAGATGCCAAACTACTGAGAATCAAGGCCCCAGGAATTGACATAAAAAACCTTAATTAGCACAGCCAACCTTAGTGCTGTCTCTTTCCCAGTCATTCATTACTTCCACATGTACACATTCATGTGAAAAGTTGTCACATGTTTTACTATTGTCATAATGGGTAATCTGAGAGAATAAGATAGCCTATAAGTGAAGAGTAGGCATATACATATATATTTTCAGCCTGCTTGTCAGACAAAGTCTCTATTGGATTTCATTGTTTTCTGAACTATGTGTTTTGGCTTTGTGTAGACACCAGAACAACAACAAAAACAAAATCAATAGTATTTCCACAAGGGAAAGGCACTAAGAGAATTCCAAGTGGAATCCTTACTGTGATTGGATTAGATATTAAAACAGTTGAATAATTGACATAGTAAGGCAAGGCCTTGATCTGGGCATCCTTCTTTGTTCTCAGGTGCCTCTTCTCTTTGTAGATAACAGAGCAAGCAAGAATATATTTCACAGCATGTTTAACTGAGCAACATGCCACCAAACACCCTTCTATTTTCCGTATACACGCTATACCAACAAAGGAGACAAAACTGATGTCTGCATTGAAATTATGACATGTCATTCATATCCTAGTAAACACAGCATCACTGAACTTCAGTTTAACCTCTGCTATATTCTGTGTGACTTTAGTTATGCCACTTAGTCTTACCAAGCCTCAGTTTCTTCAATGAGAATAATAATATCCAGTCTACAGAGTTCTTGGGAGTGTATAATAACTGTTTCATAGGAGAGTTAATGCTTGTTTCACAGGATAGTTAATGCTTGCACTAGTATTAACATTTTAACAACCACCATTTTGTCCCAAACAACTTCAACAAGAATTGAACCTAATAATTGAAAGTTAATAATTTAAATATTATACAATTGGATTACCTGTCCAGATTCCAAACTTATAAGTTAGCCATTTTTTTTCAATACATGTAGCATTTCGACCATTATTTCTGCTTATTAGTTATGAGCAGTATCTAGTTAAAATTGTGTGTTTGTGTGCTTAGAATAAGAAGCTCTAGCAGAGGTGAATATCAATATAAAATCCAACCTACTGACATGGCGTCAACTCGAACTCTCAATGGCTCTATGTCGGGTTTCTGAGGCTGTACGTCTGTCTAGGAACAGATAGCCTCACCTTCCTCCGAAGGAGAGGCTAATGGGGTTGGACTGCTGATCTTTTGGTTAACAGCCCAACACTTACCTGAGATTGTCAACAAGGCCCCTTAATATCAAATATGTGTCTGTTCATATATATATATATATGTATATATATGGGCGGGCTTTAAACATTTATGAAAGTTTCCATTTACTGTTAATTCCATTTTCCATGAATTTCTAGGTCACCTTATTTGTGTATATATAAATATTATATCTATTTACACAAAAATTCTAATGAAAATAGTTTTGAAATTCAGTTATAATTGTGGCCCAGTGTTCAGTATACTTTTACTGTCCTATCTACTCAAACTATTACACTGAAATGCACTTACGAATAAAACCATGCCATTTTTGTAATGGAAACAAATTAATATTTAATTGACACATTATTTGCTAGCTACATGCTATTAATGACCTAGATATTGTTCTATTTTATAAAGAAGATGCTGAGCTTCTGAAAGTTTCAGTAACTCTCCCCAAAGTCACACAGTTGGTACGTGGAGTGATTCAGATTTGAATTCAATTTTATTTTAACACAAAACCTCTCCCTATAACACTTTAAATAACATAAAAATTCCCCATTAAATTATCTTGTTCACAGTGGACCAGTTTCTTTGGAGACCCAGGAATATCGTCTCTGTTCCAATTCTGACTGTATTCTCTCTCCCTGTGCTCATTCTCCTCAGACCTGGACCAGAGCATTGGAAAGAGAAAGGGAACCTCACAGTGCTGCTCTTTGATGTTTATTATCTGTCTTTCGATTTTCAAAGTTTTCCATATTATTCCTTCTGCCAACCGTTCAGAAACATTACAGAAACAGGTAAGTCACAATCACAGAGCTTCACAAAGGGTTTGCCAGGACCAAGCCTGGTCGACTTATTCATTAAAAAAGCAAAAAAGTCTGCCTTACTTACAGGGTTAAAAAGATTGTCTTATTTAAAATAGACACTTCTTTCCTTGTGACATTACCTTTTTGGCTACAACAAAATCAGCTCATAAATTGAAAATAGAGTTTTGATGACTTAACAGATGATCTTAAAAACAGAAAATATTAAAAACAGAAAATACCATGAGGGTTGAAATCTGTTTCCAGTGATATACAATTGGTCAAGATATTCCTGGAACGTAAAATCCTATAAACTGTATTTTTATTTTATAATTCACTCTTACCACTATATTTTTAATAACTTTAGTAATTGGAAATTCAATGCCTGGGCTCATCTTGTTATTTGACAAAGTGGTGTACGCTCCTCTTATTCGGAGTCATTCAGTAAAGACTACCCAGAGTGCTGCAAACATTTCCTGTGGCATCTCCAGTCTGACATTTCAGCCCTCACTGCATCCCTAGGTTGGGTCTTTTTGGTGAAACCCTCCTGTGGTTCTGTGGTCCAGAGAGCGCGTGTGTGGTGCTGCTATTAAAGTGATCAGACTTGGTCTTGGGCCCTCGGGTGAAGGTTGCCTCGTCTTATTCAATATTGTGTGTGCATGGTTCTCCCGTCATCTCTGCTTAGTAAAGAGTAATAATCTTCTCCACATCCACTCCACAGTACAAATAAGTTATGCTTCAAAAGATCTTTTCTTCCTGCTGTTATAGCTCAATCAGGTGTGAAACTTCCAGTTTCCATCAAAGGAAGGGAACACAAAAGGTGTGGCTTGCACTCGCACACATATATTTATGTCATTGGAGATTTTAGCATCAACGTAAGGGGTAGGTTTTACACTTCTGAAGAAGAGTCACTAACGGCTTCTTTCCAACAGAGAAGAAAACAACAACAAAAAGGTCACAGGCATACACCCAGATGGAAGAGCAGAGTTTTGTATTTACCAAGGCAACTCAATTATGAGACCAAAATGGTCACAATCTTACTCCGAAAAAGTCAACCACATGCCAAATTTTCTAGAGCTTCCCATGCAAGCCTAGGTGAAATAACGGTGACAAAGATTTACTTACTGTTTGGGTCTACGTTTTCACAGAGTTCTGTCTTTGCTTCCCCATTGGGTCTGTCACTGGGTTTGTGTGAGAGTCGTGACGACATGGTGGCTGCTGTGACTACTGCCTTGAAGCTTCGCTTCCGTTTCTGGACATTGAGTTCAGGGTGGAAAATGATGATGTACACTTTCGGCATGTATAGCATCCCCAGAGCCACTGACGCACTTAGGTTCATGGAGATCGTAAGTGTGGTAGTTTGTATGTAGAGCTAGGAGACATAACACACAAGGCACTATTACAAATCAAATGACTGCATAGGGAGTCTGAACATTGAAAACAATGCCAAGAATGATTACCTGGCTCAGGAGGGAACGATTTGGGAGGAACAACCATCAAGTCCCAGGGAATTTGATAAAAAGGAAGACAAAATGACTGTATGTCTATTGGAAAGTTTATGCATGTATAAACTGATATAATGCCATTGGGAGAACCCATGTGCACCTTTCCCCTAGAGACGTGTCCTGCATGGAAGTGCACTGTGAAATTCACTTCCATGAAGTTCCTTTCATTAAGATTGCAGCTGAATGAGAAACATGAATATAGAAACTAATCTCAAGTAAGGGATGGTTTGACATGAACATATGCACTGTGTATACAACATATCACAGAAGGGTTAATACGCTATTATATCTTGCTTCTTAGAGATTTTGGGACATTACCTGAAGTCCTTATGACAACATATATCTCATTTTGTATTACTTTTCAACAACAGTGCACCTTCACCACAACCTAGAAAATAGTGAGTTGAAATCCTATCAAAATCCACTCCTTGCTTAATTATGCTTTATAAAACACAGTCCAAGGACCAAGTTCTGAGTACATTGGCTTGTCCATTTTTCTGTATGGTCAAACTGCTAATGGGATCTAAAACAACATTCCAACATTGCCTTATTTGTTAGTTTCGATGGTGCCCAAGACTGTCCATATCACTTCTTGCTTCCTGAAGAAACCGGGTCTCATGCATGGAAGGATTAAGGGCAACCATTTACTCGATGGCCAGTGTGTTAAATTATTACCATAGTGATGCAATTGAAAAATGACTGAAGATCAATACAGGAAAGTTGCAGACCATCTGCCTTGGTCCAGTTGTGTTTGGGAAGTGCTTTTTCATGATCTCGAACCCACCCCAACCCCACAGAGGCAGACATATTCCTATTTTAAATGCCATATAAATTACATTGGCTTCCGTAGGAAAAACTGATTTCTTGATATTCCAAAACATCTTCAGGAAGGGATGCCTGCTCATGTTCTCCTCTTTTCTCTAAGGCCATATTCTTTCCATCAGCTATGCTTCTTTCTACTACTGGCCTTTTATAAATGTGCTCTTTCTTTTTCTTGTTTACAATATTCCTTCTTTGCATTTGTAGAGAATCCATTTGGGGCTGCTGTTCTCATACTGCCTCTTCCTCAAGTCTAGGCCAGCTATCTACTCATATGTCCTCAAGAATTGTCCTTTGGTCATGGGTCTGTTTGTAATGATTCAGTTGTAGCTCCGATCATTTGAATGCCCACTTCTTTGAATAGGTCATGAGTTCCATGAAGTCAGAAACCCAGAATCATATCACTGTCTGTTCCCAGAGCCTCTTGCCATCTAGTCAATTCCAACTCATAGAGCTACCAAGCAGAGAACTGGTTCCTAAGGTTTCTGAGGCTGCAAATCCTTATGGGAGCAGAAGCCTCGCCTCTCTCATACAGCTCTTGTGAACTTGAACTGCTGACTTTGCAGTGAGCAGCCCAATGTGTAACCACCGACACCACCAGGTCTCCTTTGTGTCTGCAAATAATAGACACTTTATACATATGAATATATGATGAGTGAACCCACAGGTTTATATAATAGCCACCTTAATTCTATCTGTGATTCTTTCTCTAAATGGAAAGGAATTTACATTGGATATATTTGCTGCCTGGGCAACTCTGATCTTACTTCATCAAACCCAAGCCCCAGTGGAGAAATTAAGAGGCTTTGCTGTCTGGTCTGGAAGGAAAACAATTTTCCACAAATTTGAATTTGGAGGTATCTGAATAGCTAAAAGGAGCTGCCAGCTGCTAACTCCACAGTATGTAATAAATTTAAAATAGAATAACAAAACAATATTGAATTAATGATACCTCTTGATTTTGAATAGGATAGTTTTATAAAACTACCTTTTTTCTGATTAGAATACCTAAACGTATTCTAAGACATTTAAAGACTTTCGGATCTACTCTAGACTGTTAGTCTACACTCTTTGTGAAAGGCTTTTCATGGTCACAAAGGAACCCTGGTGGTGGTGTGTGTGGTGCGCTGGGTTGCTAACTGTGAGGCTGGTATTTCAAGCTCACCAGCTGTTCTGTGGGAGAATGACAAGGCTCTCTGGTTCCTTCAAGATTGACAGGCTTGGAACTCTTAGGGAACAGTGCCATTGACTCGACAGCAGTGGGTCTGGTTCCATTGCCAAAGAGCTTTCTAGTGCCTAGATAATGGGGCTTCTTTCCCTCATTAACAAGTGCTTCACACATCATGGTAAATCAGGATGAGAAAGAAATTGCAATACGTTGACCCATGTAATGTTCGGGTTTGTTTCTTCTGTTCATCTGTTGAAATGGCCAAATTTTGCACCTGAAGAAGTTATATAAAGGTTTTATTTTGTATGATTATTTTATGGAGTGCTTAATCTCATTATTCTCAAACTAGCATTCATCAGGTCTGTGTGATATTTTGTTTGGGGAAAAATGTGTGGTCTATGGAAACATTTCAGAAGTATGTGAAACTTCAAGATGAAGGTCATCAGCCAAATTCCTACCTGCAGAAATGCTCTCGACATAGGACAGTGGTTTACAATGAAGCGCTCGGGAGCTATTCTTTCTTAATTCAGTTTTTTTTTAACTGTGTCTGTGGTCTTGAGCAAGATCATTTTTCTCTTTATGCCTGAAAAAAATCATGCTTCATATATAAAATGAGGATGCTAATGATATCTACCTCATAATATCTTATTGGTGTTAAATGTGTTAAGGTTGGTCAAGGGTTCAGAGTAGGGTCTGACATGTACTTGTTGAATAAGTAATTGTGGAAAATTGGTGTGAAGATGTAAACCAGGGCTTACATCGGCAGTCTCTCTTAGGGTCATTCCACAGAGCTCCAAGATGGAAATATACCCTTCTTCCTTTAGCCTCCAAGGGGAGACAATGCGTATAATCCAGCTTTTCATCCCTCAGCTCCATTCAGTACGCTCTGTAAACTATTGTTGTGTTGTGTGTGTATGTGTGTTTTAGTTGCCTCGACTCATGACGATCCCATGAACCATCAAACGAAATATTGCCCAATCTTGCAGCATCTTCATGATTAGTTTTGCATTGGACTCCTGTGATCCATCGGGTTTTCAGTGCCTGATTTTTCAGAAGTAGTTCACTAAACCTTTCTTCCTAAGTTCATTTTAGTTTAGAAATTCCACTGAAACTATTAAAACAATATAGCAACATGCACCCCCCCGCCCCACACAACCTCAGTCAAATTTAGGCTTCATATGAGATACAGAACTAGAGTTTCCCCCATGAAAGATGAGATTTCTTAAACTAAATCACCAGTGATCACTCTGGCTGATCACATCATGTATCTTTTTAGTCTCTTCGCTGTTCTTGTTCTGCCTGTACATTACTGTAAATTGCCTTGCTTCATCTTGATAATTTTGTGCTGCTTTATTTTATCTCCCATATAATTTCTTAGAAATGTAAAGAGTCGATGATTCGTATTAGTCCTTGCCTTCAAAGCTCAGTAGTTTTTGAACAGCTTACTGGCATCAAGACTCTCCTTCAGGGCTGACTTTCAGTGCAGCTCAATCCCATTCTTGCTAGTTGTTCCCAAAATAGTTTCCCTCACATTGGCCTGTCAGTGCTGTCTACAGCTCAAAAGAAAGATACAGACCTCCTTGGATAGTCTGTATGGCTTGATAAATAAGCCTGAATTTTTTCATCAACCTTAATGAACTACTAGAATGCCATTTTGAGTTGAATATGGATTTCTGCCACACAACATGGATAATTCAGAGTTGTTACATTTGGTTTGGTTTTAAACTCAAGACTTAGGCAAATTATTCAGAATCAAGTCATAGAGGGGTAGTGAACAATATTTGGAATGGAAAAAGTCATCTCTCAAAGTCTGAGACATGGAATACTTGGCAATTACTAATTTCCTCACCTAAAATATGAGGTAAATAATAGTTGCTATCTCATAAGGCAGTGGGGAATATCTACTAATAGATATAGAAAGAGTGCTTAGCAGAGCACCTGGGAAATACATGCTCAAGAAATGCAAGCAGCTAATTCTGACACGCTGCTAGTTCAAGCTGGGGAGTCAATCTCAGCGAAAGCTTGGTCATCACTCCCATATATTTCAATGTTTTCCATATTTTTAGGTTTAGTACCTAAAAATAAAATAAAACAAAGACTGGAGTCTACTTAGGACTAAAACAAACAAATAAATAAACAAACAAACAAAATGAAAAACAAACCCCGTTCCCCTCAAGTGTCAGAATAGAA
Source organism: Echinops telfairi (assembly GCF_000313985.2). Taxonomy (NCBI): domain Eukaryota; kingdom Metazoa; phylum Chordata; class Mammalia; order Afrosoricida; family Tenrecidae; genus Echinops; species Echinops telfairi. Next base: position 4,111,162 of record NW_022111378.1, on the reverse strand, counting down.
CTGCTTTGTAGGTTTTGAATGGCTGATTTTTTGGGAAGTAGATCACCAGGGCTGTTTCTTAAGGTTATTCATGGTAGATTTGATCATGTCATGCTTTGGTTAGCAGCCAAACATGTTAACCATCTGTACCATCAAAGCTTCCAATAAACTAGCAAGCATAGCGTGCGTTAGGCATTGAGCTTCAAACCTTACTGTTGGTGATTAAAACCCACAAAAACCCATGAGAGGAATAAGAGACTACTGACTCCCCACAATTTTTGCTGCTTTGGAAACCCTTTGGGGGACACTATGAGGTGAAGTTGACCTGATGGCAGGAGTTTGTTTTTGGTTATACTTAGAGGGCTCTGTAGAACACACAACCAATTGCTCATATGTAAGTTCAGGTTGACATGGAGGAAGATTAAAACACATCCCTAAGAGCTAAAATGCAACCTTCAATATATCCCCCCTGAACTTTAGGAACATCTCAAGATTAGATTTGAATCATTAGACATTAATGACAGAGGACCTGAAAAGTTGTGGGATGACATTAAGGAAAAAAAATTTAAAAACATAGATCCAGCAATGCATTTGAGGCTTGCATTAAATCCTAGCTCCAATTTAAGAACAATTAGTTTTCACCTCATGGCCCTGCTCCATGCTCACCCTCGGGAAGGGAACAGAAGATATGAGTGCTATAGCAAAATGGGACAAAGACTTTAGATGGTGCCCGGCTAGCAGGTAAAACAGTGTCTGGTGTCTTAAAGGCTTGTCTCCAAACAAGAAGTCATCTAATTGAGATGTCCACTAAGTCCACATGGAACAAGCACACCGTCATCAGTCACTGAAGGATTGTAATCCATATAATCCAAAAGCGAAGGAGGGACATGTATCGGAACCTAAATTGTGAGAATCTGATGTGCAGAAGGCAATGGATGACAGTGGGCACCCAAGATTCATTTGTGGAACTGTATAAGAAATAATTCTCTGGAATACTCCCGCTATCTAAAATTGAGGGATGGGAGGAAAGTAGTCACAAAACAGAGTGCTTGGGAGAAATGAATATAGATCCAAGGCATAAATCTGACTTGAATAGTTAAAACCTTGTCAGTAGATACCCCTTTGGATGCAGCCTGGACCTGATCTGGTTCCAAATTTTCCTATATGTTTTGTCTGATTTTTGTTTGTTCACATTTGTATGTTTTGTTTTTTCATATTAGGGTGTATCTCAGAGCTGTTGTGTTATGGGAGATCACCCTCATGAAGTTGTATTATATGTTTTTTTCTGTTTTTCAGTATGAAACACAGGATTGGTGAGCCTATAGGGACAGCAAGTAGAATAAGGGTTTTGGGGAGGGGGGGCACAGTGGTGGTGGTGCAGGGGTGGTGGTGGGGGTAAAAGGGAGACAATATCAAGGAGTCCATGTAGAAAGAGAATGTCTGGAAACTGATATTGGTAGCAATTGTACAATTACACTTGACATGATTGAACTATGGAATGATATGATATATATTAAATCTCAATAATAAAAATGAAAACCCTACATGGATAAAGCAGTCTTTAAAAAAACATAAAAAAATAAAAGATCAAAGTATATGACAGAGGTGGCTCTGAAAAGTGCTCTTGATTATATAGCAGCTAAAACAAATGAAAGAAATGATGAAGTAAAATAATTGAATAGAAAAATTTAAAGTGAAGCTTGAGAAGCCAAAGTATTATAATGAAATATTCTGAGACATGAAGTAAGAAGCTTGAAGGTAATCAAGCAGCCATCAAGCTCAGAAGCAACAAAGCCCACATGGAAGAAGCGCACCAGCCTATGTGATTACGAGGTGTCAAAGGGATCAGGTATAAGGCATCATCAGAACAAAAAATCTTACCATAGTGAATGATGGGGGGAGTGTGGAGTGGAGACCCAAAGCCCATGAGTAGGCCACTGGAGACACCCTTGCAGAGGGGTCTTGGGGAGGAGATGAGCCAGTCAGGGGGGGATGTAGCAACGATGAAAAATACAACTTTCCTCTAGTTCCTAAATGTGTCCTCCCCGCTCCCACTATCATGACATGAATTCGACCTTGCAAGTCTGGCTAGACCAGATGATGTACACTGGTACAGCTAGGAACTGGAAATACAAGGGATCCAGGGTGGATGATGCCTTCAGGACCAGTGGTGTGAGTGGCGATACTGGGATGGTAGAGGGAGAGTAGGTTGGAAAGTGGGAACCTATTATAGGGAACTATATGTGACCCCCTCCCTGGGGGATGGACAACAGAAAAGTGGGTGAAGGGAGACGTCGGACAGGGCAAAATATGACAAAATAATAATTTATAAATTATCAAGGGCTCATGAGGGAGGTGGTAGCAGGGAGGGAGGGGAAAAATGAAGACCTAATGCTGGGGGCTTAAGTGGAGAGGAAATGTTTTGAGAATGATGAGGGCAATGAATGTACAAATGCGCATTACACAATTGATGTATGTATGGATTGTGATAAGAGTTGTATGAGCCCCTAATAAAACTATTTAAAAAAAAAAAAAAGGAGAATCCAATTTAAGGAAAAAAATCGTGGCAAAATATAACATAAAATGTATCATGTTATCTGCTAAAAAAGAAGAAAACCAAATTGTAAAAGCATGCTCAGCATATGTCAAGCTCAAAGGACTGAAAGAAAAAAAAATCAAACTTCAATATTGAAGGATTCTGTGGACTAAATATTGAATGATGCCAGAAACATCAAAACAAGATGGAAAAAATACAGTATCACTCTACCCAAAAGAACCGGTCGGCATTCAATTATTTCAAGTGGTAGCACATGGTTAACGAACAAACAAAACCCGAAAACAAAAGTCCTCAAGGAGCAAATCCAAGTTTCACTGAAGGAAGGCATTCCCGAAACACAAGGCTCGGGGGACTGAGCAAAAATGGGAGACCAACTGCTACATGTCAACGTTGTTGAAACACTGGCAGCACTCCCTGATGGATGCCAAGAAACCTGGAAGACAGCTACTTGGCTAACTGACTAGAAGAGATCAATATTTGTACCCATTCCAAACAAAGGTAACACAACAGACTGTGGTATTCATTGAACAATATCACTGATAGCACATTCAAATAAAGTTTCATTGAACATCATTCAGTAATGTTGCGGCAGTAGATAGACAAGGAACTGCCAGAAATTCAAGCCAGATCCAGAAGAGATCTGGACAAAAGGGATACCATTACTGATGGTCTGGCTGAGAGAGCTAGAAAGCTATTTATTTGTGTTTTATTGACTATGAAAAGCCATTCAACTCCGTGGATCATCATAAACTATGGTTAGCAGCAAGAGAAATGGGAACTCCCAAATACTTCATTATCTTCATGCAGAACCCGTACACGGACCAAGAGGCAGCTTTTCCAATGAAACCATGAGATAGGTTGTATCCTTTCATCATACTATTCCGTCTGTATGATGAGCAGATCACCTGTGAAGCTGGATTATATGAAGAAGAATGTTGCATCAGGATTAGAGGAAGATTTATTAACAACATACAATATACAGATGATACAACCTTGCTTGCTGAAGGTCAAGAGGATTTGAAGCACTTGCGGATGAAGATCAAGGATTGCAGCCTTCAGTATGGATTGCAACTCCATGTAAAAGAAAACCAAACTCCTTACAACTGGATGAATCGATAAAATTACTATAAACAGGGAAAAGATTAAAGTGGTCAATAATTTCATTTTACATGAATCCACAATCAGTGCTCATGGAAGTAGCAGTAGAAAAATCAAAGGACATATTGCATTGAGAAAATTTTGCTGCTGCACAAGTCTTCTGTAAAATGTTAATGAACAAGGTGGTCACTTTGAGGACTAAGGCATTCCAACCTCCAAGATATGATATTCTCAGACACCGCATATGCATGGGAACGTTGAACATTAAATAAGGGAAAAATGATTTGAGACTTTTGAAATATGGTGTTGGCAAAGAATATGGAAAGTACCATGGCCTAACAAAAGAACAAATAAACGTATCTTGGAAGAAATGCAGTCAAAATAAATGCCCTTAGAAGCAAGAACGGAGATACTTTGTTTTAAGTGCTTTCGGTGTATTCTCAGGAGAGATCAACTCTTGGTAAAATACATTATTCTTGGTAAAGTAGAAGGGCAGCAAAAAGAGAGGAAGATCCTTGTCAAGATGGATTAACATAGTTGCTGCAACAATGGGTTCACACTTAGCAATTGTAAGGATAGCACAAGACTGCGTGGTGTTTGCTTGGTGAGACACAGGCTCTATATGAGTTGGAGCCCACTGGATGGTACCTATCAGCAAGAGAAGAGCACACAGGTGCTCAGTTTGGTGCTAGGCACAGCTGACTACAGAATCTGCTCTGTGCATGTTCTTACCTAAAAATCAGAAAAGAAGAATTCTGGAGCACTAAGTGATACACAGCCAGAGTGACACAAGACTTTCTTTCACTAGTGTGACGCCGTCCAGCTTATAGGACCGTGTAGTGCAGTGTGGGCTGAATTTCCCCATCTGGTTTGGATTGCTCACAGGCTAAGCAATTGAGCAACTTGGTAGAGGGTTCTCATAAGAACATTTGTTTGATCCAAAAATTGTTCCTCTGTCTTTTTAAAGATCCAGATTCAGTTTAGTTGAAGGTTTCTGAAGGTAGGAAAACAAAGTATTATTTGTGCCACTCAAAGACACAGAAGACGGAAGGAAGTAAAGAAAACCTCACTGAACACAGGGATGCTTGTGAGACTAGAATCATCAGGGAAAAAGCCACTCTCAGATTTTCAGTTCATAGAAATCCTCACTCATTCATTGCCAATGTATCAATTCTGACTCATAGTAAGCCTACAGGATATGGTCTATAGAACTGCCCCTGTGGGTTTTTATGGAAGTAGAAAATCTCATATTTCTTTCACATCTAAATCATAGCTTCCCAAAATAATTTGCTCTACCACTCAATTTTCAGGAAAAAAAGTTACTGTGTCCCCTAAAAATTAAAAACTTGCTCACTATCTAATATAAAGTGTAAGTAACTGTTTTTACAACCCCACCTGGATTATTCCAGTGCCTCCCAGGGGTGGGTGGGGGTGCAGTATTACACACTTTGGGAAACTGGGGGCAGGGTTCCTGTAGGGTTGATTCTCTCTCATAGGACCGGATAGAATTGGCCAAGTGTAGAAAGCCTCATCTTTTACTTGTGGGTTCCACTTAATTAAACAACGGTTCAGGGAAATTATTTTATGCTTATTTTTTATTGTCTTAAAATATGCTCAACCTCCTATTTCATCTGCCATTGACTGTTTTATGAAAAATTACCAATTTTGTATGCTCCCAGAAGATAGTATAGAATTGAGCCACGAAGGCTTAATTGGAATCTTTAAGTGGGGTAAGAGGCCCCATGGTGCAGTCAGTTTAGTGTTAGACTGATAGCTGAAAGCTGCATAGTTCAAACTCATGAGGTGCTCCTTGTGAGCAAGATGAGACTGTTTGCCTCTGTAAAGATTTACAGCCTCAGAAACCCTAACAAATAGTTCTACTTTATCCTATAGGGTAGACTAGACAAAGGGTTTGGCTTCTTTTTGTGTAGGTGGGGTGGTACAATTATCATCCTTCTTGTAACATTCCACAGTCTGTTCAATACAAATAAAAAACATGGAGCTACTGTCTTCAGAGGAAAGAGGAAATATGGGGTTTTATCTGATAAATATTTGAATGACTTATATAGCTAAATTGAAGGAAAATTTCCTGGCAATTAGGACCACTATTTTCTATCCTTGCCTTTTGCACCCCTTGCTTCTTGATGACAGTGACCATATTTTTGAGAAACAAATAATGACTTGTTGCTAGAAATGGAACAGATTGCAATTGAAACTGCTCCAGTCATCCAGAAGGTTAACATCCATACTGAGCGCTTTGGCTGTGTAATACATACATGGTGTTAGAAGTAGAATGGGGTCCACATAATATAACTACATATATAAATAGATGTGTGTCTGTTTAAGGTTGGATGCACCTGCACCTTGTAGACAATTGGTTTAATGGATAGTACGAGGTCTTTATTATCAGAACAGATTTCAAATCTTACCCATGGATTATTGGATGGTGGCTTTGGGCATATTACTCCACCTCTTTTGCAAGTGATGGAATCAAGATTCTATCTGAGTATTTGTTACCAGAGTGTCCAAAACTAACTCTATGTCATTTTACCAGCAGTCTCACCAGAGAGACAGTCTCACTTTTTTGACAATTAAAAGAGGTCATATATGAACAATAGCTATTAAATTATTAATGGTATTAAATAGATGGTCCCATATTCTACATATACTTTTATGCTATTCTATTTAAACATATTATCTCATGAATGTTGAGCATGTTATCATCAGTGACCAGTCCCTGGAGAAGGATATTATTCTTGGTGTAGTACAGGGTCAGTAGAAAAGAAGACCATGAATGAGATATGAATTGACACAGAGGCTGCCACATAATATTCCAAAATAACAATGATGGTGAGCATGGTGTAGGATCAGTTTGTGTTTTATCTAACAACAACCTCTTTGGATAGGCGATAACCAGATAGATTAACAAACAAGCAGATAAATAGTAATAGTAATGTACATGGATGCAACACATGCACAGCAAATAATTTGGGACATGCTCTGAGGGACAGGTAATCTGGTCATATAATTATAAATAAGAAAGGCATCTAGATATAGGATTATTGAACACATCCCAATTTTATTGTTTGATTTTTTTCATTTGCTGTCTTCTGGCAGACATAAGAAAGCTACATACAATCACATTATTTGTTTGTGTAGACCTAAGAAAAGGTTTTAGGTGAATTCGAGTTGGATTTTGGAACATGAGCAAAGTGATTATGCTATGCTGCAAATGCCCTCCCCCGCAATACTTTGCTTTACACTGGAAGTCCAGTGCTATGTCCACTCCAAAATAGCATGATCAGAGAGACGTCATTATTCTGAATGACTGAACTTCGGGGAAGCTCAGGGTGTTACTGAACTTTTGGTAATACTAAAATGCTGCTGGTAATTTCAATGTCCCCATTTTCTAGAAAAGTCACTTCTGATCTGGCCAAACAATATCAATGTCCCCTGTATACTCCTGAATAAGGGATATGCATGAATTTGAATGAACTCAACAGCAATTGGCTTGACTTTAGTTTTATACACACTGATAGAGGATTTTCCAACCTCACAGACGCCTTCCATTTTCATTCCAATATTTTCCCTCCATGAACTACAGTATAGAAGATTTGCTCTTTTATACCACAAAATTGGCACTAATTACTGTTATATTTTCTAAAAGGTGATTTACCATCCCCTCTCCACCTTGCAGTGATTTCAAACACACAGACAAAAGCATTTTTCCCACAGTCGACCTGGAGAGAAGCATTGTTTTTGCCAGCTGCCATTGACAGTCCTTGAATCTGGGCCAAGTTTATCAAGATTGAACCCAATAACCTTTTAATAAGAGATGATGTCAGATTCGTTCTTCTAATGTGAAACACTGCGCAAACACTGGCTGGTTTTTCTGGGAAATATATCAGGCAGCACACAATAGGGTTCTGCATTACTTTGTATATCAACCAGTCCCTTGAAATAATAAAGTTTGAGCTCAAAGTATTCCTTTCCGAAAGGTGGCATTTGAAATACCCCATGTATGTAAGTGTAAAGCTATCTATTGTCATCAACATTTAAAGCCATCTTTATAACTCTAATGACAGTAAAAAATAGAACACTGAAATGATAACATTGACATAAAATTAATGGTTAACAAGAGATGCCCTTTGATTTCTTGAGCGAATTTGATGTACTTAAAACAGGACTTCTACGTTGAGTCCACAATGTCATTGACAAGTAGACAATGTCAGGCTCTCACGGAAAGGAAGTGTGTTCTTATCTCAGTTTTCAAAGCCATAGACAATAACTTTCTAATTGAACTTTGAAGGATTTTAATTATTGTAGTCATGTCGGCTTCCTCTTCCCTCTTATTAGTTATGCCTGCTACTGTCTCATTCTTTCTCTGTCCCTCTTTGGACTGTTTCTTTTCTATCTTGCCACCGACCCGTGGAAGTACCCTTTCTGTCATTCACCTCCTTTCTTTCACTTGGAACATAACTGCTCATTACCACCAAGTCAGCTCTGACCCTTGGGAATCTCAAGTATAACAGACCAAAAAGTGCTCCCTCTTGCACTTGATATGCTCTGTCGCTGTGACCACTGTGTCTTTGGAATTGCCTTCCGACCTTGAAGGGTCATCTTTTCGCATTTTCCCTTGTGCTCCACGGAGCCTTCATTGTCTACCTTTTTGAAGTAGTCTATCTAGCCTCTTTTTCCTAGTCTGTCTTGGTCTGGAAGCTCCCTAGAAATCTTTCCAACATTATTACCCTTCAATTAGGATTTGAAATACCAGTGACATACCTACCAGGTGGTATCACAAAAGTCGCTAGGGTATAATAAACTAGCAGAGTGGTGGTCTTTGTGTTGACCATATGTCTTTCCTTCCCTAATTGTCCCTTAACTGTCACCATTGAGGTAATTGTGGGTGATTGTAGAAAACTCTCTAAATTCTGGTTGGGCATACACAGGCCAGTGTGCTGATAAGTGCCTCTGGCTGATGGACCAATCACATCCACAACATGAATGCTGCTGTTGTTAAGTGCCATCGAGTTGGTTCCAACTCAAAGTAACCTCAAAGCAACAGAAGGGAATACTGTCTGGTCCCACCCATTCCTTGCAATTATTTTTAATTTTGAACTATTATTGTCAATCCATCTTATAGGGGGTCTTCTTCCTCTTTTTTTGCTGACCCTCGACTTTACCAGGCAGGCTAGTGGAATTGTTTCTTCTAGGACAACAGTGTGCTCAGAGAACTATTTATAGGCATTTAAGTGTGGTGGCTTAATGGTTACACATTGTGCTGCAGTTCCCAAGGTAGGCACTCTGAAACCACCAGACACTCCTCGGGAGAAAGACAGGGAATCTGCTTCTGTAAACCGTTAAAGTCTCAGGAACTCACAGGGGCAGTTCTACTCTGTCTATAGACTGTGATGAGGCAGCAGTGATGTGACAGCAGTGAGTTTTCTGGAGTGACTTGTGTGGATCAAATACTTGTAATGAGACTGCTCAGAAGATGTAGTTACTCAGCCTATAATGCAACAGTAAATAAGGGTGAGGGCAGGGAGCATGGGATTGTCATCCATCATTGCAGGAGAAAAAGAACAAGAGAATCTAAATGAGGCCAAGAAGTAGGTTCAAAGCTACTCAAGGTGGAGTGGTTCAAAGCTTTCATCTTGAGTGCACTTGCTCCATTTCCCTTGGCTTTTGTTTCTAATTTCTTGGACCAGGAATCTAAAAAGGACCCTTCCTTTCTTTCTTTGTTTAATCTTTTTTTGCACCTTTGGGGACAGTTTGCATAGCAAATTCGTTTTCTATTTAATAATTCAAATATAAATTGTTCTAAGACATTGCTGGCAACCCCCACAGTATGTCAGCCCTCTCCCTATTTCCTGCCAGGTTTTCCCACTTTTATTCATTTGGTTTCATTGAGTTTCTTGGTCTTCTCATCTTTGTTGTTAGGCAAATGTTTCCCTTTTTGTCTAGTATCGTTGGTTGTTCTGAGAAATGCATGGGTGGTATTGTTTGTCTGCTAATTCAGTCTATTATATGGCTGCCTGATGACCTCAAGGAGTGTCTTCAGTTTCAATCAAGAACGTTTTTGTAGGGAAAGAGTTTGGGGAATTCTTCCATCTTTTTCTAGCCATTTAGTCTGTTATTCCATTTTTGTTTGTTTGTTTTGGTGAAGGGAAGGTGCTCTGAATTTTGTTTTGCATTTCTTTTGCCCATTTGAACCTTGACGTTCTATTGTGGTCTTGGTCAGAGTGGCTAATAGTTTCATCTAGCTCTTCTAGTCTCAGATTAGAACAGATTGTGATTGATGTGGATCATTAGGCTTTTTGACTGATTGTTTCTATGGATTTCCCCTTTCCTTTTTTCCATCTAGAACAGAATTTTCTTTGAAGGACTACAGTCTACTTTTCATGATTGCTTCCTCTGAAGCTGCCCTCTAACTCTTGTGAAGTCCTTATCAGATCTACGACTCATTTTTCTTTAAAATGTATGCCAAGGACCATCTCACTGGGGGATCTAGCCATTCCCCTTGCATTAGCACAATATTATGCTAGCGATAACAATCTTATACATCATACGATGGACTCTACTGGAATTCCAGCGTCTGCACCTACAGCCAGACTTCCCAAACTCCTGACTTCAACTCTAGTTCATAGATCACACTTTTTACACATAAAGGGTTTGTGAGGCTGTAAATCTCCATGGGATCAGACAGCCTTATCTCTCCTACCCTCATCCCCACCTGTAAGTTTGTGGGGGAAAATCCATTATATTTTAATTATATTTTTTTCCCTCTATGAGCTCTTGAAGCACCTATGAAGGTGCTTTGACCAAGGGTCAAGTCCATGCAGTGGGGAAAGACCATCTCTTTCAACAAATTTACCAGTAAAACTGGTAATCAATGTCAATATCCAGAAAAATGAAACAGTCTCCCCATCTCACCCAACACACAAAAATTAAGTCAAAATTGTTCAAACACCTGAATGTCAAGGATAAAATTACAAAATACCTGAATAGAATATAAGAACAAAGATAGGGGGTCTTAATTTTTGGCATAATTACACTATCAAACATAGCTAAAAATGAATGAACAACAGAAGACAAACTAGATGATTAAATACAAGTGTTCATCAATGATTTCACTACCATGAATGAAACGAGAATGCACAGACTGGAGGGGATGTTTGATAATGATATATACCATAAAACTCAAATTTCTAAAATATTTAGAAATCTTTAATAACAACCAAAATGGCAAAAATTTCCTAGTGAAAAATGAGCAATAATTGATAAATTATCAGGGTTGTGAGGGAGGAAGGGTGGGAGAGGGAGGGGGAAAATGAGGAGCTGATTCCAAGGGCTCAAATAGAAAGCAAATGTTTTGAGAACGATGATGGAAATAAATGTACAAATGTTTTTGACACAATGTATGCATGTATGGATTGTGCTAAGAGTTGTATGTGCTGCCAATAAAATGATTTAAAAAAAGAGTACAGACTCAGAAATGCACACTGGGAGTTCTATAGTATCACCATGAGTCATAATCAACTTGATGGCAGTGAGTTTGAATTTGTGTCTAGAATA
>NW_022111378.1:4094497-4096749 GCF_000313985.2 Echinops telfairi | reverse complement strand
AACCATATACCACAGAGACTGGTTTAACATGTTTTTTTTGGAATAAACTCAAGCATATATGAACTGGACCCCTGCTAACAATATGATTGTTTACTTACAAGGGTACATGTTTGTCTGTATTACACATTTAAACATACAAGCACCGGTGGGTCACAGTTTTGTCTAAACCCCTTGTGTTATGGATTTACTGATTTTGAATGCTCAAGACCATAGTCTTGTTGGCCAATTGGTATAGCTTTGTCCCTAAAAAGAATGTTCTACATCATAGTTTAGATGTAGAGGAATTTCTGGGCTCTGAAGTTTATAAGCAGCCATCTAAATAAAACTATTGATCTCTTTCCATCAGGAGCAAAGTAGAATATGGCAGTCAGATTGTGTGCCAACATGTTAGACCTGTGAGAAGGTGTAGGGGGAGTCCAAGATTTCGACAAGGCCATAGCTGAATGCTGTCTCTTTGAGGGCGAGCAATATTTCGGATAGCTCTCACGTGACTGTCTTGATGGCATTCTCTCACTCTTTCCTCACCTTGGCAGTGAATTCACTGCAGCCATGGAAACAGCCATAGTCACAGGTCCCGCTGTAACCACAGCCGCAGCCACAGCCATAACTATAGCCACAACCACAGCCATATTCACAGCCACAACTACAGCCACAACCATACTTAGAGTCCTAGTCACAGGCACAGCCATTTGCAGCCTCCCTTCATGCAAAGATGCTGCTCTGTTACGATAGCTGCCACTCACCAAACTGTCACCTTCACAGCTTCCATTGAGGCGAAGCTTGGCTCTTCAGCCTGGTAACCATGTGAATCGAGAAGGGCCTTCTCCCCAGCATTGAACCCACAGAAGTGAGTCTATGGAGCCCCTCTGGCACTGAAAGCCACATTTTGAACACAAATTCCTTTCTTGATCTAAACTTCTCTCTTCAGAAATATATATAGGGGTCCTAGTTGGCTTCTCTAGGAAATCCAGCCTAATACTGAGAATGAGGGAAGCTTAAGACAAATTGAAGAAATTAGACCAAGAAAATAATACCACAAATAATCAACTATATGTGTGTATGTATTTTTGAGTGCGAATCTAATTTGCAATGTCAATTGTTACCTATAAGAATAAAGTATTAAGAAAAGGCTTGGGCTAATATTTAGGTTAACATTTAATTGTGTTCTCACAATGAAAAATGAATTGGTTGCTATGACAACTCAGTGATGAGTTAAGACACTGAATTTTTTTCTTTAGAAAAGCTGCTGACTTTGACCAAACTGAGACAATATTTGCATTTTCTTGATACAATTCTGATTGCACCTGACATTTTTTGAATCATCAATAGGCATCATTTTAAAATGCTACCATTTTTTTAAATGAAAAAGAAATTTATAATATGGTTCCCAACAAAAAAGTGAGTAAATTTTTTCTTTGCACACCCACATTATATGTAGATCCATGTACAGATTCTTTATAATTTAAGAAGGAAATAAGCTTTAAGCTAAAGTTTACTGCTTTGTCTGACTCAAAATAAAGTCACATGAAATTCAAGTAAAGTCCTAGAAAAATTTAATGAATGCGTCATAAAAAGTGTCTTAAACATGCATATTCTGTTTAATTTTGGCTTATGTCATCACCATCTTTCTTTTTCTTATTTTTTATTTATTTATTTTCAATGAGAAAGAAACCAGAAAAGGTTTTGTACACTGGGTATCCAGTTATGTGTACAGAGAGGTCAGACCTAAACATCAGGATAGCGAGCTAACGATGGTTCTCAGAAAATTTGTTTCCATTTACATGTAACTAGAGGTGTATCTTTAATATACAGATAGTGCTTTTTACCACATCATATATTTCAGACAATGTTGAAAATGCAGCCTTTTTTTCCCTTTGTAACTCACTTTATACCAATGCTCCTTTCTTGGGTACAGTTAGTTACTTTCATCTACCTGGTCACAGGAATTGGAACCCAAAGTGCTGTTCTTTAATATTTCCAGGGGTTGACTGCAGAAGACACAACGGATTGTTCAGAGGCATTTCAAATTGAAGCTGGTGGAAATTAAAACAAGACCACAAGAGCCAATGCACAACCTTGACCATACAACACCTGGACTTGAGACCAACTCAAGACCAAATTTGATGCCAATGAATGAACACTAGCTGGGATAACCCAACCCACGAAGGTAAAGAAGTTTACTTAAAAGATAGGGAAGAAAGGAAAGCCAAACATAGGTTGTCAGAAAAGACTGAGACATGCTTTTGAATGTA
>NW_022111378.1:4090643-4093854 GCF_000313985.2 Echinops telfairi | reverse complement strand
ACTGAAAGCAGAGAGTACCAGACAAACATTTACTTGCGTTTTATTGGCCATGAAAAGGTATCTGAGTGTGTTGATCATAACCAATTATGGACAACACTGTGAAGAATCAGGTTTCCAAAACATTTAAGGGGCCTCAGGTGGAGCCTGTGCTGCAGAGGCCGGCAGTCGTTCAAGGACATTAAGGGAAAATTGAATGGTTTAAAACCCAGGAAAGTGTGCGTTAGGATTGCATTCTTTCACCATACTTACTTAAACTGTTGGCTGAAACATAATCCAATAAGCCGGACTGTAGAAATGAACTATAGGAAGGTGAGGAATTGGTTGCAGGTGACGCAACCTTGCTTGCTCAAAGTGAAGCGGGCTTGCAACACTGAGGAAGATAAAAATGTATAGCCTTCAGTATGTATTGCATCTTAATATTAAAAAAATAAAGAATCCTCACAAGTGCCCTAATAAGTACCATTATAATAGACAGAGAAAAGTTTAAAGTTGTCAAGGATTTCATTTTCTAGTCGCTCCTCCTTGGACCCACGGCCACTGTCCAGGGAAAGGGCAGTCAAGAGATCAAGTGACTGACATGCTGTGTTGTGCAAATCTACCACAAGAGATACCTTGATAGCCTAAAGATGTAACTATATGGCTTTGAGAACTAAAATGCTCTAACCCGAGTCATGGCCTCTCCCATTATTTTACATGTTCGCCAAAGTTGTATGATGAATAAGGAGTACTGAAGACTTGCTGTCTTTTAATTATGGTGATGGCAAAGAACATATTACATGCCACCAACGGCCTGAAAACAATCACACCCATCTTGACTAGGCACAGCCAAAATGTGCCTTAGAATCCAGAATATATATACTTTAGATTAGTCTCTGTTGAAACATATCCTGCTTGGTAAAGTAGAGGGTCACTGAAAAACTGAAAGACCCTTATCCAGTGTCTACAGCAATGGGCTCACACATAGCAAGAGATGAAGGGATGGGGCGGGGCCAGACTGTGTTTAATTCGGTTGTACATAGAGTGGCTATAAGTTGGAACTCACTCCTTGGCAGCTGACTACAACAAGCTTAATAAATACTTTCCAGTTAAGGGACTTTTCACACACTAGTCATCATCCCTGGAGGACCAGGGAGGTGCAAGTGTTTAACTTTCTCAGCTGCTGACCAAATGGAGGATCCCCTGGTCCAGTCAGAGGTGCATGAAAATAAAGGTCTGATGAACCACTTCTCAGAAGTGAATCCGTGATAGTCCCATAGAGTTCACTGCACTCTTACACACCTGGGGACACCATGAGTCCAAACAACAAGACGGCAACAGGTTTATTTTAACGCCAGAGAGTTTTCCATGCCATGATACTCTCATTAGACCCGTTTTTCTAATTTACAGGAAGGAGACTTCAAATGTTGGTGGAAAATGGTAATTGGTAGATAATGTTTTTCGCTTCTTTTTTCGTACAAACTTTTTGAAGGCCCTTCACGGCATATGTGTTGCAATTACTAATTACCAAATAGTCACATATTCATTTTTCTCAAGTTTTATTATATTTTTATCTTAAATGACAGTTTTATTGTTGAAAATGTTATTTAATGTCTTTCATTAATATTTAAAACTCATAACATTATGTAGTCTTGGGTATTTGTCACTTTTTAAAATTACTACAAATTGAGATTCATGATGGAATGGGTTCAATTGTCATGGATGAGAAGCTATTTTAATTCTCCTCAAATCCAGATGTCTGGTCCTTGTAGTTGGGGATCACCCACCTAGGCCATTTGCCCATTGATGTCCTCTTAAACCTCAAGTCTTTCAAGAACTAGGTTTTTTGGTTGGTGTTGTTGTTGCTAGGTGCCATACAGTTGGCTCCAACCCAGAGAGATCCTACACACAACAGAACGGAACACTGCATGGCCCTGTGCCTTTGATAAACCTATTGATGCAGCCACTGTGTCAATCCATCTCATTGAGGGAGTTCCCATGCACTTTACCGAACATGATGCCCTTCTCCAGGGACTGGTCTCTGGCTTCCAGGATCAAAGCAACAAGCCTTCACAGTGTGACAAACTGACAGACAAATTGAGTTTTTCTGGAGTAACATTTAGTCAAGTAATAGCCACGTGAGCAGCTTTATGAAGTTCACTTGGCCTTGGCCTTGGGTTTGGTAGATAAGTACTTATGTGCAGTTATGTTTCTTGTTGCTGTTGCTAGATGCTGTAAAGTCAGTTCTGACTCATAGCTATCCTACGTGCAGCAGAAGAAAACACGGCTCAGTCCTGTGCCATCCTCACAATTGTCCTTATAGTTGAGCTGTTTCAACCACTGTATCAATCCACCTTGTAGGGGTCTTCCTCTTTTCAACCACCTCTCTGCTTTGCTGAGCATGACATAGTTCTCCAGCAAGTAGTCTGTCCTGAGAACATGTATAAAGTGCGTGAGACATTCTTGCTTTGAAGTGTCCTTCTTGCTTCTAAGGCACATTCCATTTGCATTTCTTCCGAGGTACATTTGCTTGTTCTTTCAGCAGTTCATGGTACTTTACTTTCAATATTCTTCACCAGAACCATAATTCACATGCACTAATAGGTAACATCCAAATAAACAGAGACAAGATTAGAGTTGTCAAGGATTTCATCTTGGATTCAAAAATCAATGCCCATGGAGGCAACAATCCAGGGATAAAATAACCCATTACATTGTGTCAAACTGCTGTACAAGATGTCTTTGAAGTGTTGAGGAGCAAGGTTTTAACTTTGAGGAATAAGGTGTGTCTGATCCAAGCCACAGTAGTTTCAATCTCCTCATATGCATGTGAAAATTGAACATTAAATTTGGAAGTCAGATTTTTTAGCAGTTTTATTTGCAAGTCATTTCGATATATATAATTCAATAGTTTAAGAATTCATTCATATCACAGAGAATTTTACAATAACTCCCACATCAAATTTAGAGCATCGCCCCTCCCCATGTACCAAGAGCATTGTACTATTGGTTGGTGAACAAACGAGGTCTTGGTACATCAACGGTATGCGGTATTAAGATACATATTATCCCAGCAATCCTGTGCCAGACATTCTGCTATATTCCACTTATGCTCGTTTATATTACGGTGCATCTCAGAGGTGCGGCACCACTGGGACTCACCCTCTTGAAACTGCATTATTTGTTGCCTTATTTGTTATTAGGCTATTTGTTGCTCAGTAAATAAATCCCAGGT
>NW_022111378.1:4088199-4089966 GCF_000313985.2 Echinops telfairi | reverse complement strand
GCAGATCTGCTCTCGGCACAGGAAAGAGTGCCCGGCAGCCTTACCACCAGGCAGAGATTATTGGACTCTTGATTATGCTGGATCTAACTTGACATTTGGACAATTGATCACACTATAGTCGCACCCTGAGTTTCTTCTAGGTACAAGTATCTTTTATTAGTCCCATGACCGAAATTTCTCCCCTGGCTTGTTTCATGTTGGTTGAGGGTTTTTTCCTTTTTATGCATTATTCGTATTTTCATCTATACAATATTATGCTTTTAACTTTACCGTCTTAGCCCAATAGTGTTTTCTATTGCATCTCCCAGCTGTATTGCACAGGAGGAGTGGGTACACAATGATAATAACTGATACAAGGGGATATAGGGAATACTGGGGTGGGCCTGGGTGGACATAGCAGGGAAAGGGGGTTTCTGGAATAACTAATGAAGACTGGAGCAGGGAGGGAGCACTAGAATGGAAGTTAGTTTTGTGAAACAGGAGTTTCAGGATGAACTGGGAGCTGTGTTTCAGGGTATACGTGATGTCCGTCATAATTCTGGTTTTGCAATTGACTAACCCTGAAAACTCTGATACTATCTCCTATGATATCAATATGATAGGAATATACACCAAAACTGGATTATATGAAGACGGATATGGCATCAGGATTGGAAGAAGGCTTTAACAACCTGCTACACATTCAGATACCACAAACTTGTTTGCTAAAGGTGAAGAGGACTTAAAGCACTTATTGATAAAGACCTAGAACTGCAGCCTTCAACCTATATTGCAACTCAATGTCAAGAAAACCACCATCTTCACAGCTGGACTTGACAGCACCTAAAAACAACAGCCTGAAACCCTGCACACACTCGGATGCTCTCTCCTGGGAACCCAATGGAAAAGGAATTGACCATGACCACCAGGAGACTCTGCACCTGGATCCTGCCTCTATGCCCTGCTTTCACTCAGCCCTCTTCACGTTTTCTTGATGATTAATTTTATGCTCACTGATTGAAATAGTATCTACTCACCAAAAAATGTGTTTCTTTTTATATTTACTTATGGTGCTTCTCTACAGATTCAGGTTTTTAATACATAGGGGGACGTAGAAAGTATTTTGTTAATGGATGAAGATAAAATGAAGTAAAATATTAACCTCCCTTCTTACGAGTAAAACTGACTTTCTATTTTGAAGTGTGCAAACATTTGGGGGAAATAGTGTCTTAAAGTAAATGTCTTCAATGAACAGTAAATTAAAATGATTTGTCTCCAGAGAGGTTACATGATCTGTGTGGGAATGCAGTGTGCAGGGGCCAGGCTAGTCTAACCCCAAAGACTGTTTATTCTAGAGCTCGTTGTTCTACAAGGAAATCCATATTTAATGAGGAAGCCCATTTAATAAGACAGCAGATTATAAAACTGCTTAAATTTTCATTTTCCAAAGTATTAATTGCCAATGCTTAGAACACTAAGAAGCTTCAGGGAGTGGCAGAAAATTGTATTCTTTATCATGGATTGCACATTGGTGGTGTGTGTGCTTTATATTTAAGTCCATATCCACGCTAATAATAATGAGCAAACACCCTGTGCATGCAATTGAAACTATATCCAATGTCCATGCTAAATCTAGCTTCTTGTCAAGAGAAAGCAGATTTGTTATCTTTAACCTAACTGTGCACATCCACGTGGATTTTCCATGCTTTAAAATGACTATTGAGCAGGCAAATAACAATAATAATTAAATAAAAATGGTAAATAAATACATCCACTCCTCATTTATAT
>NW_022111378.1:4085250-4086851 GCF_000313985.2 Echinops telfairi | reverse complement strand
CTTGATGTCCTCCCACAGCTCATCAGATCTTGCCGTTAGTGTCCAGTGTGTCAAATCTGTTCTTGAGATGACCTCAGAATTCATGTGGAATAGACTCAAGATCATATTTTGTCTCTTGTGGACTTGTTTTCATTTTTCTTCAGCTTCATCTTGAACTTACATATGAGCAACTGATGGTGTGTTCCACAGGGAGCGCCTGGTCTGGTTTCAGCTGCTGATATTGACCTTGTCCATCATGTCTGCCCATAGATGTCGTAAATTTAATTTCTGTGTATTCCACCTGGGAAAGTCCATGCCAATAGTCATATTTTGTGTTGTTGAAAAAGGCATTTGCTATCTACAAGTCACTAGTTTTGCAAAATCTTATCATGCAAAGAGGATGTTGAACAAGGGATATCATTGCTGATGTCAGATAGATCTTGGCTCAATGCATATCATGCCAGAAAGATGTTTACTTGTGTTTTATTGACTTTGCAAAGGTATCTAACTGTGTAGACTATAATAAACTATGTTTTCACACTAAACAAAACAGACTTTGATGAATCTTGTTGTTGGGAAGTAATAGGGGGGAGGGGAAGCCATAGGCTACAGGAAAGGCAGGTATTAACTTGTGTGAAGGAGAAGACAGCATCCAACAGGTAGAAGATGGACAAAAATTGTGGACAAGCCATAGAGAAGTTTGATAAATTGTTGAGGATATTCATGATGATCTTCCCTGTAAACCATCACCTACTTCACTATAAAGCCTTCTTTTAAAAGCTTAGAATTCTATTTTTCAGGTTGTTATTATATAGATTAAGGTTAT
Organism: Echinops telfairi; assembly: GCF_000313985.2. NCBI lineage: Eukaryota > Metazoa > Chordata > Mammalia > Afrosoricida > Tenrecidae > Echinops > Echinops telfairi. The sequence goes on along the minus strand of NW_022111378.1, from coordinate 4,086,046 downwards.
GATGTGGTGTGTGAGAAATTCTTGCCTCAGCCAAAGTCACAGAAATTATGTGCTCTCTATTCTTTAATACGTTCACAATTTTCATTCACACAGCTATAACCAATAGTTATTTTTAATGTACTAGATATGTATGGATCCAAGTTCATTAGTTTTCACATGGATATCCAAATTATTCCAGCACAGTTTGTTGAAAAAAACTCTGCTTTCCCTACTGCCTTGCTTTTGAACTTTTGTCAAAAATCAATTTTCTTGGGTTTATTGCTTAGCCCTATAGCTAGTGAAACCATCAATTTGGAAAATTGTAAACCAATATCATGATTTTTAAATAATTATAATGTCACAATAATTCCTGGAATCAGATTTTGTTACTCTCCAACTTAATTCTTCTTTATCATATTTGACTCTCCCAGGTGTGTTTGTTTTCATTTCCATATGAATTTCAGAATCAGATGATCAATTTTTATAAGACTACTTGGATGTAATTTCTTTTGCATTGACCTAATTGATTAATCTTGGGGAGAATTAGAATCCTTGCAATATGGATTCTTCTGACCCCTCATGAAGTCTGTCTATTTACTTACCCTTATATTGATTTCCATAAACAATGTTTTGAAGTTTTTCTGGTCAGTAATATTTCATTTTATTGTTTCCTCTTTTCCAATGTCCGTTCACTTTACCAATCATGATAGCCTTTTCCAGGGACTGGCCTCTTGCAATAATATGTCCAAAGTGGGTGAAATGAATTATTACTATCCTTGCCTCTAGGAAACATCCCAACTGTACTTCTTTCAGGATC
>NW_022111378.1:4078220-4083600 GCF_000313985.2 Echinops telfairi | reverse complement strand
GTGCTTTATACAATTGATGTATGTATGGATTGTGATGAGTTGTATGAGCCCCTGATAAAATGCTTAAAAAATAAAAAAGAAGAAGTGACTTTGTGTCTTCCATTTTGGACACGTTGTCAGGAAGGCCCAGTCCAGGGAGAAGGACAACAGGCTGTGTAAGGTAGAGGATCAGTAAAAAAGAGGCGGACCCTCAACCAGATTGTTGATGCAATGGCTGCACCAATGAGTTTAATCAGAGCAACCGTTTTGAGGATGATGCCGGACTGGGCCGTGTTTCATTCTCTTGTATGACACTGAGTCCACACTATTTAACATACAGCAAGATCCAGTCAGCAAGGAGTCACTATTCAGCTTTTCAGTGCCAATTTCAGAAACCTCTCAGCTACAGTTTTCCTTCACCTCTAAAGAGACATAATGCATCTTTATCAAGCTACCTGTGGTGTATTTCAAGGGCCTTGCCATCATAAACATTTTGCAAGCAAACATTCTTAAATTTATATAGGAGGACAAGTATTGATGCATACTTATACAGAGATTCATTTGTTACTTTTCCTTGGGATGTACAAATAAATATTCATGAAATAATGTACAAAAAAGGAGATGGACTATTTCCCCACACGTAGCACAGAAACTTTCACCTGTATTAAAATCCTGAAAACTATTTGGTAAACTGAGGACTGCCCCACCCATGACACTGCTAAGAAACAGATATTGACTGTATCAAGTCCCATGGTATCTTTTACCCCTTTGGGACGCTATTGTTACTAGCTCCCCTGGCATCAGCTCAGACCCTTAGGAACCCTACGTAGAATAGAAGGAAATGCCACCCAGTCCTGTGCTATCCGCGCGATTGTGCTTATGTTTGAACCCATCATGGCAGCCACTGTGTCAACCCCTATTATCAAGGGCCTTCCTCTTTTTTCACTGCCACTCCCCTTCACCAAGCGCGATGTCTTTCTACAGGGGCTTTCAAGCACACAGATTCCTCATTCACAAATTTAATTGGAGCACATTTATGTGGTTATTTGCAAATCAGCATACCTTGAATAGATCCCTCTCCAACAAAAGGCTGTAGCATTTGTGATTTAATAAGATTTTCCATTAGTGCCCTTAGAGATTTTCTTATGCTTCATTTCTCCTAGTGTTTATGGACTGCTCATAATGACTCTAAGCTGCTCATGGATTTCTGAGGCAAAGAAGCAAACAGAAGCCTACCCTTTTCAGCTTTCAACTGTCTATCAGTGAAGCATTAGAGTAGCAATTACTGTCTACATACCAAACTATCCTTGAATCAGTGGCTCTTAAAAACATACACTGTAACCTTGGTACCAAACTGTCCATTGTGCTTAGAATCATTGGAGCAAGCCCCTGCAAATTCAGCTTCAGTGTCAACACCGGACTATCCCGTCTGTCTCCTCAAAGCTCAGTTACTTCTCAGATGCCATGCCGGTACTAAAGATCACCCCTCTGCAGACCCTGTGTCTTTCTGGGGTGTCCCTTGGGGACAAAATAGCAAACAGTAACAGATATTAACACACTCTACAAACTTCGTTTCTGTAATGTTGGCTCCATGGAGCTCAGTGAAGAGTGGTTTTTGACCCCTTCATTAGGATGTCTTTAATGAAGGACTGGACCTCAAAATCAGTATGATTGGCCAAACTTTAGGCTGGAGGATCTAGCAAACAAGTGGCCCCATGTGTACATTTTCACAATCCTAAGAATTTTCCTCGATGGAGTAATGAACTCTGTCAAACTATTGCCACCTCTATACCTAGATTATAAGGGGACAACAAAAAACTGTGGAAAAACCTATTATCTTTTAACTAACTTTTTGATACGGAAGCCTCCTTCAAATTTTTATTTGAAGCCTCTTGATATAAATCAAGTTAATAGATGTCTCTACTTAAACTAAAGTCACAATACAAGGTCTCACCAGGGCATCCCTGAACCTTTTGTGAGATGCAAACATGACTGACAATGATCAAAGCGCTCCTGTTGCTTCTGGGAGTGCAGCATGTGGAGCTCTCCAGCAAAGCATTCAAGGAGACTGATTCCTCTCTTATAGGACTGGGCAGTTGGTTGAATTGACAGTCACAATGAGTTCCTCAAAGATCTCTTTGTTTAAGACACAAAGACTCAAATGGGTGTCTGTTGGGTGTCTCTATTTCATAATTCAGACAGTGACTAGTCTGCATTCACAGTCCCTGAGGACATAAAATCTCTACACTGATCCCAGACAGATGTTTCCATTCATAATTTTGATGACCATTTTACCAGATGACACTGTCCCTCCTGGTCAAATAGGTACTTGGCTTCCTAAAGAGATACTTTTCCTACTCCTTTGAAGTCTAAGACCTAAGTCATCACCAAGGTTTAAATTAATATTAATGTACCCAGTGGTCAATTATGGTGTCAGATCTAAACCCAAGCCCAGTATTACGTGCTGCTTTTACATTTGGGGAAACCGAGAGGACCTCCAGGAGTCCTAATGGCTCATTGGATTAAGTACTGGACTGCTACCTGCAATGTCAGAAGTTGGAACCCACCAGATGCTCACAGGAGAAAAATAAGGCTTTCTGCTCCCATAAAGGATCACAGTTTTGGAAACCCTTGGTAGCAGCTCTACTAGGCTCTAACGTTGGCTATGAGTTGAAGGCCAAACCCAAACCCAAATTCCCTACCAGTAATGTGATTCTGCCTCATAATGATCCTATAGGACAGATTAAAACTGCCCCTCTGTGTTTCTGAGGCAGTGACTCTTTATGGGAGTTGGAAGTCTCATTTTTTCCTGCTGAGGAAAGGCTGGGGTTTTGAACTGCTGGCCTTGTGGTGTGCAGCCCAATGTGTAATCTCAGTGGCATAGAGCTCCTTATGAGCCCAAGGCAGTATTCAGAAAGGGGCATCTCAATTTTTTTTTCCACTTGACATCCCAATGTCCTTTAAGTATGATCTGATATCTCTCACCTTCCAAGGCTGTTCCATTGCTCTTGAGTTATGGACAAGTTATTTAACTTTTCTGTGCCTCTGTTACGTCATTGTAAAATGGGTGTGAGGGAAACCTCATGAGGTTGTTTTTTGTGAAATAATTAAAATAATACAGATGATGAGCTGATAAATCACTTGGCATTGGAACGAGGTCAATAAATATTAACTATTAGTATTATCAATACTCAGGAAAAGTATCATCAAAACACATGGAGGAACTATCATTCACTCTCTCTTATCAGCTGTTACAGTTTGCTTCCCCTGCAAGTCTCGCTGCAAGTATTACAAATGGGGAACATAGAAGAGCCAATTTAGTTTGCAGAGGGACAAGACTTTGGTGTTAGAAACAAGACAGCTCTTCCACATCTGGAGCTTAACTTCTGATACTGCACACCTGGGTCTTCAAGATTTACCCTTTGGCAGCTTTGAAACCCAAAACATTCAACAGATACGGATGTAGTTCATTTGACATGTTGAAGGAATAGGTATTCCTGGGATTTAGAGATTCTGTATAAATGTCCTGCTCTTTTACCTCATGTCTGACTGTAAATATAATCCAGGTTTCACTAACAAGGCAAAGAAAATCCATTTTTTGTAAATTTTTAGCATCAGCCTTCTACCTGTTGCTCTCTTTTGCTTTAAAATTATGTACCCTGAATATCTCTGTGGCGGAAGGGCCAGAACTAAGTAAAATTTATCTTGATCCCACCAATTTCTTTTACGTCCACGCTCACACAGGAAGAGGGCCGGGGCCAATTGAGGCAACACTTATACGGTTCCTATTGAAGTTCACAGACTCTCCAGCATTCCAAGAAAAAAGGGGAGTGTAAAACATGGGGATTGTATGCATACTTCCAAACTTCAAAGTCATAGAGGTGATTTCAAAGAGGACAAATGTGTGTACCTCTGCAGGATTATTTTCTAATTCAAAATTCGGAATAGTCATTGCCAATTTCACCTAGGAACTAAAATTCCTGGTTGCCATGTTTGACATTCACTATGCACCAGGCACTGTGGTCCATATAACATACTAACAAATAATAGTATGTTTCACAATATTAGTTTAGAGTGATTTCAATTTTTTAAAATCAGTTTTAAAAATCACTCAAATACTCCCTCAATGCAAGAATACTTAGTCTTCCAGACCCTTAGTCTTCCGGAAGCAAAGCATGCTGTTAGGTTTATGGACATTGTTCGAGGCTTAAATCAGACATGCCTCTGTGATCCAGGCTGCTGTAATACAGGGATTGCAAAACATGAGTGTTATATACGGGATACCCCGAAGGTTTGGTAATGACCAAGGTACACACTTCAGAGATCACCGAGTCTGTCAATGAACAGTCAAAGAACAAGGTACATTGGCATTACCACCTACCCTACAACCCCAGCTGGAGGTCAGGAGATGGGGGTGGGGTGTGGGGCTATCTAAAGAAAGAACTCCCATTGCCTTCAAGTCAATTCTGCTGTGTGGTGACCCTTTAAGGGTAGAGTAGAACTGCTCCTGCGGCTTTCTGGGACTGACCATCTTTCTGTGAGCAGAACGCTTCATCGTCCCCCGCCCCCCCCCCTTTGACCTTTGTGATTAGCAGTCTAATGTGTAACCCAATATGCCACCAGGGGTTCTGTAAAGAAAGAGGGTATTCTAAAAGAACCGGTACACACACCCGTACAGGCAAGGCTTCCCTGGATGTTGAAGTGATGTGCTCCCTGAGTTTGAATTTGTTGAGTTCCGATCCCACTGGGGCTTTAGCCCTGCATAGCAGCCTCAGAGGCCCGGTGATGCTCCAAGGATAAGATAACTAACTAACACTACCAGCACCAGAAGCTTGTGGGCTCAGCTCGTTGCCAGCGTGATCTTCCAAATACCGCAGGGCCTGGTGCTGGGAAGTGGAAGCATCTATAGGCACCAACATTGTTTCTCTGGACAACCCAGTCTAGCACAGGTGGATTGGTTCCTTGATCCTTCTGGAGACACAAGACCTAGCCAGCAGAACTTAGAAACCCACCCTCATGTTATATGGAGGGTCTCAAGTGTCATATTTCACATGGACTGGAATGATTGACAAGAGGGACAAAAGTGGGTCTTCTTTCCTGGCATACAGTAAAATGAGTGACTACTCCCAACTCCTCACGTGAGCTCCCTGATGGTCCACTCCCGCGGATGGGGCACTCAGGGAAAATGCCTAAGGCATCACTCTCCTTACCCATCAGAGACACAAGCATGATCCCAATGGAACAAGTCATTTTGACCATAGGAATGTCCTACTATGCTTCCTTTGAAGACTGCTAATGTTTTTCTAGAATGGGCTCCCTGCTTCATCCTAGTCCACCACAAAAACAGATGCTGGTTCTCTGGAGAAGGCCCCTTCTCCAGAGCTGAAGGGAAACCATGGAA
>NW_022111378.1:4075782-4078120 GCF_000313985.2 Echinops telfairi | reverse complement strand
CTATCTAAAGAAAGAACTCCCATTGCCTTCAAGTCAATTCTGCTGTGTGGTGACCCTTTAAGGGTAGAGTAGAACTGCTCCTGCGGCTTTCTGGGACTGACCATCTTTCTGTGAGCAGAACGCTTCATCGTCCCCCGCCCCCCCCCCTTTGACCTTTGTGATTAGCAGTCTAATGTGTAACCCAATATGCCACCAGGGGTTCTGTAAAGAAAGAGGGTATTCTAAAAGAACCGGTACACACACCCGTACAGGCAAGGCTTCCCTGGATGTTGAAGTGATGTGCTCCCTGAGTTTGAATTTGTTGAGTTCCGATCCCACTGGGGCTTTAGCCCTGCATAGCAGCCTCAGAGGCCCGGTGATGCTCCAAGGATAAGATAACTAACTAACACTACCAGCACCAGAAGCTTGTGGGCTCAGCTCGTTGCCAGCGTGATCTTCCAAATACCGCAGGGCCTGGTGCTGGGAAGTGGAAGCATCTATAGGCACCAACATTGTTTCTCTGGACAACCCAGTCTAGCACAGGTGGATTGGTTCCTTGATCCTTCTGGAGACACAAGACCTAGCCAGCAGAACTTAGAAACCCACCCTCATGTTATATGGAGGGTCTCAAGTGTCATATTTCACATGGACTGGAATGATTGACATGAGGGACAAAAGTGGGTCTTCTTTCCTGGCATACAGTAAAATGAGTGACTACTCCCAACTCCTCATGTGAGCTCCCTGATGGTCCACTCCCGCGGATGGGGCACTCAGGGAAAATGCCTAAGGCATCACTCTCCTTACCCATCAGAGACACAAGCATGATCCCAATGGAACAAGTCATTTTGACCATAGGAATGTCCTACTATGCTTCCTTTGAAGACTGCTAATGTTTTTCTAGAATGGGCTCCCTGCTTCATCCTAGTCCACCACAAAAACAGATGCTGGTTCTCTGGAGAAGGCCCCTTCTCCAGAGCTGAAGGGAAACCATGGAAGGTGGGTCTTTGACTAGAACTGATTAGGTAGCTGTGGGAGACCTTTGGGTTGTTTGAGCGAAGTGAGGAGTAATAGGAGAGGAGGGGTGCCAAGTTGCTTTTTCTGGAGTCCAGTCTGTTGGGAAACCCATATCCTGGTAAGAGTCTGCAGTATCTCCCAGGTGCAATAACGAGAGGGATGCAACTTTGGGGACAGTTTAGGTTGGTTGATTCCTCACATGCTATTCTGGGCAAACTCACCTGTCTGTTTTGAAGTAGGACAACAAAGTAGAACTTCAGGGGTTCCCTTGTCTCCCTTTCAATCCTTACTCCAAAGAAGTAGGCCGGGTTCCTGTACCCTACTGTCAGTGGATGATGATATTTCAATGCCACTGATTTGTTATAGCCTTCTCCTCCTGCGATTCAGCAGTTTACCTTGCTCCTAGTGACACCTGATAGGTGTTGACTGCTACTTGTGGCCCTGGTTGCCTAGTGAGTTAATAGTGTGCTGTATCTTGGGGTTGTCATATGTGACAGCAACTATTAGGAAATAGATATGAAAACTTGTGAATTACTCCATGGTAAAAGCCAAGTGGATCAAGCACTTTCTTCCCCCCTGTTATGATTACTTTATAAATGTTTGTGTTCTTCTCTTCAGCTCCTCAGAAGTGATGTGACTATTGTTTAAAACACATTCTGAATGATAGCAGTGAAAGCCTCTGGCTATTGATAACTGAAACCATCCAGATGCGGAAGGTAGTCTTCTGGAACTGGCTAAGCTGGACAATCGGTGGACCATATTCTCTAGTCAAGACTCAATGATGCAGGACTACCAGAGCATTTCTAAATTGTTAGGTCACATGAAGAGACAGAGACCCTGGTCTCACCTGAGAGCTGTCACTACCTGTTTTTGTGTGGTTTTTCTTTCTCCTCCCCCCCTCCCTTGCCTGTAAAAATATCCCTGAGTCTTGGCTTGTAGTTTCAGTTATGGGCCAGTTTTCCTGTCTTTGTGTGCACTCCTGTTACAGTGTGTACCCCAGCTGCAGCAGCTCTGCCTCTCTCTTCCTATGTGGTTTAGCTGCTCTCTTGGGATCTTTAGAGACCTTCTGGAAGAAAAGAAGCAGCAGGCCAGATTGGACAAGCCCACCTTGAGGAGTGGACTACAGGTGAGCCAGGCAACAAATGGCTACACCTTTGTTTTCTAGTAGCTCAATTTTGGTTGCTAAATGACTGTTATGTAGCACCTGCTGGGTGGCCTTGGAAGTCTCTAGTTCTGTTGTGGAGTCCCCTGTGTTCACCAAAGCCATGAAATTCCTCCCTCCCACTGCAAGGTGCATAGAAACAAGCCAGCCCGTTAGTGCCAGGAAGCATCTTGCAAGCAAGAC
>NW_022111378.1:4042388-4075682 GCF_000313985.2 Echinops telfairi | reverse complement strand
TTGATTTACAAATAAGGAATCCTACTTCGCGGAATTTCATTTATCATGGTAGGGTCTAGAACCGATTAACCGCGATAAACGAGGGTTCACTGTATGACTTTCAACTCTAAGACACTTAAAAAAGCTATCCCCTTAATCCACACCACAATCCCTCTCACAACATCCTCGTTGAAAACACTTAGCAGAGACATCAACACATAGCACGCAGTGTTAGACCTGATTGATGTATTCTCTAGCATTCATCTAGCCCCGTCTCCACAGGACTGGTTTGCCTTCACCAAGGAGGGACACCAGGAGACATTCTTGGTGCTTCTCTAGAGACATCTGTACAACCCCACCATTTGCCATGGTGTGGTGGCTAGGGAGGGACCTGCCTGTTTCCTTTCCCCATGTACTTCCTTTCCCCATGTACTTAGTGAAGCCGTAGTTGATAAGACACAAGCTTACCCCACCGCTAGGTCACCAAAGAACTGCAGGCTTTCTTGAATCATTTAAGGTCTTTGGGGCTGCAAATATCTCACTTAATTCCATTCTTCAGGCTACTCTATAAATTGGTGGGGTGGGGTGGGGTGGGGGGAGTGTCTCCTAGCAAGGAATATAAGGTAACTTTCAAGACATCTAAAGAGTTGGTTGTGCAAATGAATGTGCTGGCTGCAATAGGGGAAAGAAAGTTTGCCCTTGAAATTAAAACATAGGCAGCGCCAAGGAGCTTCTTGGTTGTGTGTTGTGGCAAAATCATGATGGAACTAACTTCCCTTAAGTTTTTGGTCCCAACTAGGGAGAGGTCAGAAAGCCGATACAATTCCAAAGAGAAACAACTGATGGTAACCTATAACATTCTGTGCCAAGTGGAACTACGAACAGATGACGGAGGTGTAACGTTGGGCACAGCTTAGCCCATTGATGCATGGATCAGTGGCGTGCTCTCCAAGCCGGTCACCAGCTAGTCCAAGGCTATGCTAATCAAATGGCAACACACACATGCAGCAGTAGAGGGTCCTTTCCTCCAGCTCATCGTTCCACGAATTATAAGCTGACCTATCAAGATGATCCCCCAGTAAAGGACAGTGTGTTCCTACAGCCACTTCCTCTATCCACTAGAGGAGGGAAATGCCCTTTCCAAAGTAGAACTGACCCTGGGAAATTCTGAGACTATAACTCTTTATTGGAGTAAAAATTACGAATCTTTCTCCTTGTGGTGACTGGCAGTCTCACATTGCTTACCCTGCAGGTAGCAGCCTGATGCGTAACCTATTACAGAACCAGGAACCAAGACGCAGATGCTACCCACCTTCCTCACCAGGTAAACAAACACAATCATGCCTATGTTGGTTGGAAGATAGCCAAACAGGTAGGCATCACAGTAGTTGGTGTATGTAATTACCCTGTATACTGATGCCAACATTCAAGACCCCTGCCCCATGATCCTTGATAAATACCTACGGAACACAGTCTGTGATGGCCAGTGAGGTCAATCATAAAGACCCTTAGTCTTCCAGAAGCAAAGCATGCTGTTAGGTTTATGGACATTGTTCGAGGCTTAAATCAGACATGCCTCTGTGATCCAGGCTGCTGTAATACAGGGATTGCAAAACATGAGTGTTATATACGGGATACCCCGAAGGTTTGGTAATGACCAAGGTACACACTTCAGAGATCACCGAGTCTGTCAATGAACAGTCAAAGAACAAGGTACATTGGCATTACCACCTACCCTACAACCCCAGCTGGAGGTCAGGAGATGGGGGTGGGGTGTGGGGCTATCTAAAGAAAGAACTCCCATTGCCTTCAAGTCAATTCTGCTGTGTGGTGACCCTTTAAGGGTAGAGTAGAACTGCTCCTGCGGCTTTCTGGGACTGACCATCTTTCTGTGAGCAGAACGCTTCATCGTCCCCCGCCCCCCCCCCTTTGACCTTTGTGATTAGCAGTCTAATGTGTAACCCAATATGCCACCAGGGGTTCTGTAAAGAAAGAGGGTATTCTAAAAGAACCGGTACACACACCCGTACAGGCAAGGCTTCCCTGGATGTTGAAGTGATGTGCTCCCTGAGTTTGAATTTGTTGAGTTCCGATCCCACTGGGGCTTTAGCCCTGCATAGCAGCCTCAGAGGCCCGGTGATGCTCCAAGGATAAGATAACTAACTAACACTACCAGCACCAGAAGCTTGTGGGCTCAGCTCGTTGCCAGCGTGATCTTCCAAATACCGCAGGGCCTGGTGCTGGGAAGTGGAAGCATCTATAGGCACCAACATTGTTTCTCTGGACAACCCAGTCTAGCACAGGTGGATTGGTTCCTTGATCCTTCTGGAGACACAAGACCTAGCCAGCAGAACTTAGAAACCCACCCTCATGTTATATGGAGGGTCTCAAGTGTCATATTTCACATGGACTGGAATGATTGACAAGAGGGACAAAAGTGGGTCTTCTTTCCTGGCATACAGTAAAATGAGTGACTACTCCCAACTCCTCACGTGAGCTCCCTGATGGTCCACTCCCGCGGATGGGGCACTCAGGGAAAATGCCTAAGGCATCACTCTCCTTACCCATCAGAGACACAAGCATGATCCCAATGGAACAAGTCATTTTGACCATAGGAATGTCCTACTATGCTTCCTTTGAAGACTGCTAATGTTTTTCTAGAATGGGCTCCCTGCTTCATCCTAGTCCACCACAAAAACAGATGCTGGTTCTCTGGAGAAGGCCCCTTCTCCAGAGCTGAAGGGAAACCATGGAATGTGGATCTCTGACTAGAACTGATTAGGTAGCTGTAGGAGACCTTCCTCCCACTGCAAGGTGCATAGAAACAACCCAGCCCGTTAGTGCCAGGAAGCATCTTGCAAGCAAGACCCTAAACAAACTACCATACTCTTGACAATTATGTACATTTTTAATTTTAAATATTGTAAATTATTAAACCTGGTTCTGCCCCTCTCCTTATATGGATTCAGAGTACATCCGGGTAAAGAGACTCTGGAGGAGGTTGTAGTATGCGATGGGGGCAGGGACTCCTGGAGGAGACACTGGAGAAAGGATTTAAAAGGTGAGGTTGCTGGAGAAGGCAGAGTTCTGAGGCTGAGCTTTCCAGGAGGCCGAAAGCTCAATATTCACCTTGAGGAAAACTGTAGCCCATGTGTGTGAGAGCTCTCTCATCTTGTCATGAGAATGAAAACATAGCACAAATGCTATGTCCTTAACTTTTATCCCTGCATTTGAAAAGTTTCCTTCACTAAGAATGAGATGGTGTAACTCATAAAGTTAGTCTCAAAGAACACTAGGCGTTTTGGCGTTTTTGTCATCTGGATGATCTCTTTTCATGGTGATCTCTGTGAAGTCTTTGGAAGGGGGTTGGTGATTTTACATACACAATGAACTGCAGTTACTGGTCCGTTCATCCAGGGTTATTGCTTATGAAAATACATCAATGTAAAAGAGCCATTATAAAACACGGTAAGCTGGGTGGAGTGTCATCTGAGGGGTCTGGTCAACATCTTTTTTGGTCAATGTGTTTTTGGTCAACATCTTTTATGGAGAAAATCCTATGTGCCTCGTCCTTTTTCTACATCTGCCACAATGACCCTCTCCTTCCCTGTTGGCACATCATCCTTTCCCTGGGATTGCCCAATCCTTGTCCCTCACAATTCAATTCTTTGGTATAAATAAAGTGACAACATGGCATTTTGGACACAGACAGCTCTGTTTGTACCATCTGTTTTCTTGGCTTCGTTACTACTGGTTTTCTCATTTCTCTCAAAAGTGTACCAGTTCAGAAAATTAATTACATGTTCATCCCAGTTAAAAAGCCCTCAAGGCATTCAGAATAAGCTAGCATCATTCATGGACTGAATGCGCTGTAATCGAGGAGGTGGGTGGTTGCCAGAACAGAAGGGGAGACTTACGGTATTTATGGAGTTTTTAATACTCTGGCCTATGCCTACCTAGGATCAGGTGGATGTCATAGACCTGGATATTGCCCTTCAGAAGAATATGTTCTAAGCTTATTCTGAAGGCTGGCCAAAATGTGCTACAAAAAAATCTGTCCATTTCCAAAGTGATGTGGGTTGGCACAGATAAATAAGCTATTTGATTTATCAATGCAAGCAGGGATGAAATGTGGAACTTTATGTTCTATAGTGATAAATTGGCTGGGAAATGGAAGAAATTCCATTCTCCACCTCTGTCCTTATGTCTGCTGGATTTGGGGTTCTACTTCGGATGGAGGCTAGATGCCTCCATCCTGCTAAATGTTGTCAGCCCTATGAATTGCTGTTTCTTCTACAAAAGAAAAAACCCAGCTCTAATGGAATCAATTCCAAGTTGTGACTCCAGGTGTGAAAGAGTAGACCTATCCTTCAAGGGTTTCCAGTGACTGATCTTTCAGAAATAGATCACCAAGTGCCTCTGAGTGGACTAACTGCAAGCCGGTCTACAGCAGCCAAGCATCTTAATCTGAGGATATACAAGGGGGCACAGTCACTTTTGTAGAAGTATGGAGAAGAGCAGCTCTTAAAGTCCTTGGTTGATATTCCCCTGTGAAACCAGTGGTGCTTTACACACAGACAGAGCTGTGGATTCTTTCCCAAGGTCTAATGAGATGTATGCAAATAGCTCTCCCTTCCTGCTCTCCCAGTCACCAGCCTCCTCAATTACAGAGCAGGATCTTTGCCAATTCCTCTGAGTTCTAGAAACCCACTGTTCCAGTCCAGAAAAATAAGCATTCAGAATCCCATAAATAATCATCTTATTCCCAATTTTCTGCCATAAGCAGAGAGGTTGGTGCTGGGAACAAACAAATTGGCACTTCATAGACAATTCATATAAATATTGAAGGTTGACCCATGCCTGATGCATCAGGAAGTAAAAGCAGCATTTAAAATTTATCATTAGTATTTTTTAATGTTTGAAGGAAGAGCAAAAGACAACAGCACTCCTGTCCCAGTTTAAGGTGTGACTGTTAATTCCTTTCTAGCACAAGGTCGCTGGTCAGCTTCTCTTTCCCAAGTTCTGAGGCTAAACATGAAAAAAAAGAACCTTTTACGTCCCTGAACTATAGGATCCTGTCACCTCTCAGGAGCAGGCTCAAACCATACTAGTGGAGCTTCCTGTGTTGAATGAAAAAGAAGCTGCCTTCGCCTCTCCCCACCCCCTCCCCCATCCTAATCTTCTTTTACAAACAAGAACTTTAGCCAGAGATGGGGTGGGGGGGGGGAGATCAGGAGACAATTGTTATGACTTTTCGGAGCCCAACTGTAATACTGACTATGGCTAAAAATTCAAGCAAAACAAAAACAATACAGGCAAATACTGTTATGACTTGGAATGTTCCCCACCTACTCTTAGAAAATGACCTCTGCCTTGCTCTGTAGACAGAAATGAATGCCACTCTTCACAGACAGTGCTACTGGAATTAATGATTGGGCACATCTGAATGGGAATTAGGGCCAGACCTCCAACAGGTGACCCGGAGAAGTCCTTCTGCAAGGGGAAAGAGACTTTCTTAAATAGCAGAACAAACATCTTTAGCAAGCTCCATGGAACCTGAAAAGAAGACCTTTCTGGCATATGTAACAGGAGGCTTCCTGCTTTTTGCACCTCCACAACTAGAGTAATGGGCAGATGGCAGGTAATCATCCTTACTGTCATTCAGAATTTAGATGTGAAGATGAAGCTCTGAGAAGTTAGATCCTTCTTTGAGGTCAAGTCCGGGATCTTCAGAGTCAGAATTCGTGCCTGTATGAGTGTGCACTCCATGTTATTGTGGTGACGTGCTGTCGAGACGATTTCCCACTCAGAACAACCCCATTCTGTAGAGTGGAATTGCCCTGTAGGCTTCGCTAGGTTGCAATCTTTCCAGGAGCCCAGCTCCTGCTACAAAGCTATGACAAAGGTTTGAACTGTTAACCTTTTTGTTACCAGCTGAATTGTTCACCACTGCACCCCCCATGTCCCCTTAGTTCATGCTCAAAGAAAGCAAAATCTTAAGAAACACTTATGTCACTTAAGGCCATTTGCCTAAAATTGTCATGAAATAGTTTTTCAAATTACCATTGTTTTCCTTGCATAAGATGAAAGAAAGTTTCCTCGCATGCTGAATAGGCTGAATCGGCGGACAGATGCATTCAAATCAAAATGATGTGGACAGAACATAAAAACAAATAATTCACCCGATAATTAAGTCCTCAGAATTTCCATTTGAAGCCCAGATAATGATGTGTTATAATTATTATAAAAAATAACTATTATCACCATGATGAAATTAACAATTATTACACAATTCATATTGGCTTGAAATATCTTGTCTTGTTAAAATACCCACCCATACTTCCACTTTTAAAAGCATTACTAGAAATCAATTTGTGTGAGAAATAGAGGCCACCTTATTAGATTAGAGATGATTTTAAGGTTGAGGGTGAATAACAGTTGAATATAGTGAATAACATTTTCCCCCTAAATGTCTATGCTGTTCATTTCCCCCCTAAAACAATGAATTGACTGTATATGAAGCATGATGTTATAAAAGTAGGCTATTAATGAATGTCAGGAAGGGAGGGAGTTGATTCTCAAATCTTTATGTTTATAATTTTCATATACGTGCTACACTAAACCACGCACTAAAACCAAACAAAGAAACCCATCTACCAGGGAGAATATTTGTCTTCTAGAGAAAACTTTATGACAAATGTTGGTTTCACTACACTATGTAAATGTAGTCCACGGTAACTTGAAGGGGATCTTAATTTTATTTGTGGTGCTCATTTTTCTAACTGAGTGAACTTGGCGCGATCAAAAGATGAATACTGGCAAGCGCTTGCTGTCGTTAGATGCCAGCCAGTTGATTTCAGCCCACAGCGACCTTAACCACAGAAGAATGAAACCCTGCACAGTCCTGCACAATCCTCACAGTTGTTCCAGGGCCTGAGCCCACTGACACAGCCACGGTGTGAATTGATCTGGGAGAGGGCTTTTCTTTTTCGCTGCCAGTTTACCAAACAGATCCTTCTCCAGGCGCTGGAATCGCCTAACAATTTGTCTAAACAGAGTCTGACCATCCTTGCTTCTAAGGACGACTCTGGCCTTAGTTCCGCTAAGACAGACGGCGTGTCCTTTTCAGTCCTTGGCATTTTCAATATTCGTCTCCAGCACCTCTAGTCAATGTGCAACTTTCACATGTATATGATGCAATAGAGAATACCAGAGCTTGGGGCAGGTGGACCTAATGGCATGTAGTCTGAGTGAAAGACATACATAATTTGTTTACTTCATTCCATTAACAGACAGAGGCCTTCTGAAATGGAACTTCAGAAGATACTGGCATGAGTGTGAGCACATCTTACGGACTGTATTTGTCTATGTGAACATCACCAGGTCTTGGTGGTCTATTTTTGTGTCACCGTAGAACAGCATAGCTGGTATATAGCTTAGGTGGACTGAAGCAAAAGACTTCTTGATATCTTGACAAATTAAGACTCCTCTACCTTTACTTCTCTGGGGAATCATCCTTGTCTTGATATTTCTAATTTCTAAGTCTTTCTCTCCCCTATTAAGTTTTTCATCATTTTCCTCTCCACCCCCTCACCTGTTTAACTATTTTCCCCCCTACAAAAGTATCAGAGAATTTAAAAAGTTATCTATACATAGCTAATATTTTAAAAACATGGTAATATTAACAGAAAGAAATTCAAGGTTTCTCTCATACTGTTTTTCTTAGAATTTCTTTTAGGATCTCTAAAGACTTGTGGGTTCACAGCAGAGAGAAATGTCACACACCACTCTGAAAGACCCTGCCATACAAACGAGTTGTGTTCTAGTTTATTTTTAGGTTGGCTCCTAAGCAATTGCAAAATTGCTGTAATATGGAGGTTACATTTATTGAACTTGAAAAAGCAAATAACTCCACTTTGGCTGAAATACTCTCTTTGTAGTGCTAAATAAATCAAAAGATATATACATATATTTAGATAGATATTACAAAAACTAGAAATGGATAAAATTTCAAGTAGACTTGGATGTTGAATTATCTCACCTTGTTACCCTCAAAGTGTTTTCCCCCCTTGGTCAACCTATACCCCTAAAGAAGCAAGATGGCTTGCTCAAAGCATCAATTGCCTGCCATCCTCCCTCCCGACTCTCTCTTCTTCCTGTAGCATACTTTTTGCCTCTAATTGTATTGTTGGTAGTTTCCATCGAGGAGCATCCTACCAGGATCAATCCTCTGTGCAATAGAATGAAACATTGCCTGGTCCTGCCAAGTTGTGTGCCATCCTCATAGTCATTGCGATGCTTGAGCTCATTGGGGCAGTCACTGTACCGACTTGTTTCATCTATGGTCTTCCTCTTTTTCACTGTCTCTTATCTCATCAAGCATTGTGTCCTTCTCCAGGGACAGGTCCCACCTGATAACATGTTCAAAGCGGACGAGACAAAGTCATACATTCTCACTTCTCAGGAGTAATCTGTCCATATTTCTTCTATGACGTATTTACTCTTTCTTCTGAAAGTCTACAAGATATTGAATATTATTTGCCAAGACCATAATTCAAAGGTATCAATTCTTCTTCAGGCTCCCTTATTCATTACCCAGCTTTTGCATGGACATGAAGTGATTGAAAATACCGTGATTAGATCAGATCCTTTGTTCTCACATGACATCTCTGCATGTTTTACTTATACGAGGTCTTTTGGGGATTTTCCCAATGCAATAAGTCACTTGATGTCTTGGTTACTTCTACACAGGCATTCATTACAGAACCAACTAAAATTCAATCCTTGACAATTTCAGTATTTTTTATAGTTTATCATGATATTCTTTAATGTATTCATTGTGCTGATTTTTATTTCTCTAGTTTTTTGTTGATAGACTTGGCAATTGTGTGGTTTCGTTAGGTCTTCGGTCCATCTTGAGTTTATATTTGTACATGGTGTGAGGTCTAGATCTGTTTTCATTTTTTGCTGGTGAAGATCCAGTTTTCCCAGAACCAATGGTTGATCATAGGATGCCTTCTGCAATAGTGCAATATTGACCAATTATTTCTGGTACATTGGTTCCATATATTGCTTCCATCTTCTCTTGATGCTACCTGTGTCATTCAATAATTTGTCTACAGAATCCTTCAAAATTGCAACTAGAGGCCTGAAATTTTCCTCCATTTCTTTCAGCTTGGGAAATGCCAGATATGTTCTTCCTCTTTGGTTTTCTAACTCAAATTTGTGCACAAAAATATTAATGTTTTATTTTTGTATTTCAAACCACTCTTTGTAACAGTCTATTGATTCTAGTTCCACAGTATCACCTGGGTTTGAGAAGAGTGGGTTCTCTTTCCCTTCCATGTCTTCAATCATCTGTCTGTCCAGGTAACACACTCATTGTAAACTGAACATAACAGGTTCAAATAGGCCTATCATGATGAGCTACCGGTGGGATATATAGCAAAGGAAGCTTTAAACTGGATAGCACTTAAGCTACTGACAGAGCTCATATCTAAAAGCCAGGGGCAGAGCATCCCCTGTGCATGGCAAGCATGAGTTTGCTTGTGTTTCTTTGCTAATCCGTAGTCAAGGATGTCATATCTGTTTCAAAGACACAATGAGAAACCTCTGAAACTGTTCACTACAGATTTATAAGTAAGCATAAGTAAACCTGTTTACCTTGCTTAGTGGAATCTCCTTCCATTGGCAAGGAGTGTAAATATGAAAAGAGCCTTTGATTATGGAAGGACTGTGGGGTTGGGAGAGAGACAGATGCCAGCTACGCCTGGAAGCAGAATGTATGACATGGTAAAAAAAAAAAAAAAGTGAGATTGTTCAGTTTAGTAGATAAGCACAAACAAGTTCATTGCATCAGTTGAAATTGGTGAAAGTGCATGCTGTCCTAGTAGCTCTGGGACACAGGCCCTTTGCAACATGAGCTTTTGGCCTTGAACTCCAGAAGGTAGAACTCACAGGACTAACTCACTGAGGAAATGGGTGTCTAACACTGAAAAGGAACGTTCAGGGGTGGTGAAGGTCACAAACTACAAAACTTAAAGGGCAGCACATAGATTCAGAGATGTCCACTCTGATTAATTGAACAGGTCAGCCATGGCATGACTTCTTTAGAACAGAAAAGAGACCTTTTATTCAGTTCATGACCACCATTACAGATTAAAACTTCACCCTTCTTCTACTTACAGGTGCATATAAATAAGCATAAAACCAAACCAACCCCAATGACATCAAGCAGATACCAACTGCTAGTGATCCTGTAAGCATACCATCCCTCAAATAAGAAATAAGCCATGAAACAGAGAAATATGTGAGCTGATTCTGTTAGGAATGAAAAAAACAAATAAACAAACAAAAATGCAGGCAAGGCTGTAAACAAAATTTGCAAGCATTTCTTTGGATCCATAGGTACTGCATGACACTAATGGGGTCCATACAAAAGTGATATATTGGACCTGACAGCTTTAGTTACACCATAATGGCTTTAAAATCGAGTGGGGCTACCCAAGCAAACATTCTGGAAGCATCAAAAGAGCAACCGTGCGGCAGCGAGAGTGTGGATCCTGCATTGACACAAAGGATTTTTTTTTCTTTTGCTTGTGGATTGGAACCTACTCATTTAAGTTCAAAATCAAGAGACAAAAGAAGTAAAGAGGTATAATATCCCAATGAATCATTAAACACGTTTATGAGGGCTTAGCAAAAAGACCTTCTGATTTAACGCAACCAACCAGATGCTCCCCAGGCAATAGCACAATAAAATAGCTTATTTATGCAGGGGCTGGGTGTGATCAATTCTGTCTCCATCTATTCCTTAATAGCAGGAAGTTTTGGACACCCAGGGGAAATTGGGGTCAGATTGGAGAAGATTACCACCTGCAGAGGCTAACTGCAATGGCTGATAGCTCAGCCAGAAACAGGTCCACCAGGGCTCATTTTCTGTTCTCCTTCCCAGCAGCACACAGGCGCATGGCTGCTTCTTCCAACATTGCACCCCAGGAGCCGAGTTAAGATTTCATGTCTTAGGACTTTGTGCCCTGCCGAGATTGCCTTGTCAATTGGGTTTCACAGGTCGAGGGTGATAGGGGATATAGGCGTTTTCATGTTCATTTCACTTTATGAAGGTCCTTCAGCATGGGCAGCAGGGAATCGAGCTACTTTGGAGTTAATTTCCATGGTCTCTTTAATCCAGCTATCTGCGTTTAGAAAGTTGCAAGGTGTATTCAAAAAGCCACTGGTTGCTGAGGCAAGGTCTGAGTCGACTTGTCTAATGTTACTGGTGAATTAGTGGTGGAATTCTCACCTTCTTCCATGTGAGATAAACTCGTCCACTAGAGGCTCCGGCCACTTATGGAAAGCCACCATCTATCTGTCAGTGGAATTCTATGACGTTGAATCAGCCAGTGAAAATCCCATGGATCTCAATGATCTGATCCAAACCAGTTGTGGGAGTGGCTGCATTTAATTATGCTCGTACATAATGTCACCGTGCGTGAGCACCAACTTACTTCATGGCAACTATTGACGACAACGTGATGAAAGATTCACTTGGGGAAAAATGGGCAAGGAGAGCCGGAGATTAAAAGCACACAGTCTTCAGGACCCGGATCCATCTTTCTTTTCATCTCCCACTTCCATTCCGAATCTACACATTCTACAAGGCTTCCGAACAAACATCTTGCTGGTCAGAATGAGACGCTGAGGCATCTGTGTCAGTGCGAGACAGCCACGCAGGAAGCTGAACCTTGAGAACGCAGCAAGGTCGCCACCCTCTGGACCTGACTCAGAAGGCAGAGGGGACAATGAAGCCAAAGTGATGGCGGGGGAGGGTACAGTACAGAAACACTTTTCATTAAACAAATTTAAATAGATTGTTTTAAAGTGGTAAATTATCCAGTTCATACGGATCTAAAACTCATATCCGAATGATTCCAGATAACTGAGACTTTGATGTCAAATTATGCCAATGGTCTCATGCTCTCTTTTTTCCCCAGCTAGCATTCCAAGTACCATATTTTCAATGACTACAAAATAAGATATTCGCTTATAGTATTCAGCATGGTGAGGAATGAAGGTTTAGGAATAGAGGGGAATAAAGAATTATTTCTAAGTTTTTGTATCTTTTAATATTCTGGGAACTCGTCTGGAGGGGAATTGAATTATTTATATAACTTGACAGAGGAATAAAGAAAATCATGTAAGTCTTTGACATAATATATATCACTGGTGACCAGAGGATAACTGAGGAATTCGGTCTGTGCGATTTAGACTGTTTTTGTAAATTGTATTATCAGGAGATCTGTAGTCATAGAAACATGCACATGCATATGTGTGGCTTTATCTTTATCTGTTGTGTGTGTGTGTTCTATTGATATCTCTGCCATCCAGCATGCTTACTGTACTTTAGAACAATGTGATTAGGCAAAATGGATACAGTCTGCCATTTTCTCAGTAAGGCCAAATACAGTAAAACAAGGCCAGGATGGTCCAAGCCCTTCAATTACCATGGCCACTTCTCACAGAGTAGATCTTAGGGGAAGGGGCACAGTACAGCTATTATCCATGGATAAATGGACTTGAAAAAAAAATTGCCCAGTTTCTCTTCTCTTCATCCTGTGAAATGCTTAGAAACTGTGATAAATCATGATGATGATAATAATGGTATTAAAAAAATGAAGATTTTATAAAAGCATATATCAATCACCTGGTAGTCAGTGGACAGCTTTTGATCACAGATCACACAGATCACACGATGACCAATAGTTAAAAGTTCTATACTGTGATGTTAAAATATATATTTCCCGCCTTTCTTTTAACTATCCCAAAGCCTTGCCATTGTCAGGCTAACTAGAAATGACATTCTTTCAGATGGCCATGGTTGCTGCGTTCTACTATTATCTCCCTGTACACAATCACTCACTGAGAAGACCTTCAGCTGGCACTCCGTTTTTGAGTGACACCATATACAAATAGGACTATTGACACCCATAGGGTTTTCCTGGACTATTTTTAGAAATTGATCACCAGGTCTTTCTTCCTAGTTCATACAAGTCTGCTATCCCTGCTGAAACCTGTTTAGAATCATAGCAACTCTAAAATAGAGTGTGGGGGAAATATCTGAGCTTCACAAACTTCACCACAGGGAGAGCGAGGGTCACTATCAGCACCATGGCAGATTTTTATGAAGCAAACCTTAGACATATCTCCTCTTTCCAACTTCCTACCAGTGCTGACACCAACTTTCCCTCTCAGCACTCTATTTTTCTAGTTCAATAATTTGATGTAGTGACACAACAGAACTCAAAGATTCTACTCACCTTTCTGGGATTATGAGGGAAGTAATAGATTACAGATAGGGTCAGAAATGATCCAGGATACTTGTCAACCATGCCCATGGGCAGGCCTCTCATTAACCCTCAGACTCTTGGGCCTTCAGGCCTCTTGAGTTTTCTAGAATCTTCCCTACTGGGTGTTACAAAGCTTTCTTTTCACAATACTAGCAAGCTGCTCAATTCTTCTAGGGGCCACAAGCATCTTATTTGCATCACCTCAATCATTAGATGCGTCATGCACATATTGCAGGTTATTTATGAGTCTCCAATCTAGATGCTCTGCTCATCATCATATAGTCTAATTTATCAGATTATTCGCTCAATATACAGATTAAATAACCATGATGAAATACTACAAACCTGACACATATCTTTCCTGAAAATCAGTCATTATCCCCTTCTATTCAAAGAACTCATTCTTGATTTGTGTGTTCATAAGCACAACTAAATATTCTAGAATTCTCATTCTTCACAATGTTATCCATAATTTGTTATGATTGGCACAGTTAAAAGTCTTTGCATAGCTAATGAAACGCAGACACATCTTTTTCTGGCATTCTTTGCTTGTAGACAAGGTACATATGACATAAACAATGATACCCTGCATTTTTGGTATTCCCTTGGGACTTCCTAATACCAAAAATAGACTTTGGGGCCTGGGCATGGCACCACATTGGATTTGTCAGGAAAACACTCCTAAAGGCCAACAAACCGACCTTGACCTATTTACAGGCTGGTTTTTTGTGTTTTTTTTGGTCATTGTTTTGTTGTTTTGTTTTCTTTTGATGTTTTGCTTTGCTCTGTTTTAGCTTTTGTGCATATTATTATCTCTGCAGGTCTATCTAGATAAGATAGGTGAGATAAACAATCGAGAGGAGAAAACAACTGGACCGAGGGTTTGGGGGAGGTGAGGAGGAGCATGAGAGAGGGAGAGGCAGGGAAAAGGAATTGGTGTTAACAAACCCAGGGACAAGGGAATAACAAGTGATCCAAAATCAGTGGCAAAGGAGGGTGTAAGAGGCCTGGTAGGCCTTGGTCAAGGGCAATGTAACCAAGAGGAATTACTGAAACCCAAATGAAGGCTGAACAGGACAAGAGGAAAGTAAAAGGAAATAGACGAATGAACTAGGAGGCAAAGGGCATTTACAGAGGTCTACATACAGGCATCTACATATGTAAAGATATTTATATATGATGGGGAAATAGATCTATGTGCATGTATTTATAGGTTTAGTATTAAGGTGGCAGATGGACATTGGGCCTCTATTCAAGTACTCCTTCAATGCAAGAACACTTTGTTCTATTAAACTGGCATTCTATGATGCTCACCTTCCCTACATGGTCACTGAAGACAAAGCAGGTACATAAGTAAATGTGGTGAAGAAAGCTGATGGAGCCCAGCTATTAAAAGATATAGCATCTGGGGTCTTAAAGGCTTAAAGATAAACAAGCAGCCATCTATCTAGCTGAGAAGCAACAAAGCCCACATGGTAGAAGCACACCAGCCTGTGTGATCACGACGTGTTTAAGGGATCAGATAGCAGGTGTAAAAGAACAAAAAATCATATCATTGTGAATAAGGGGGAGTGTGGAGTGGAGACCCAAAGCCCATCTGAAGGCAACTGGACATCCCTTTACAGAAGGGTTGCTGGGAGAAGACATGCCAGTCAGGGTGCAGTAGAGCAATGACGAAACATACAACTTTCCTCTAGTTCTTAAATGCTTCCCCCCCCCCACTATCATGATCCCATTTCTACTATACAAATCTGGCTAGACCAGAGGATGTATACTGGTACAGATAGGAACTGGAAACACCGGGAATCGAGAACAGGTGAACCCTTCAGGACCAATAATGAGAGTAGCAATACCAGGAGGGGAAGGGGAACATAGGGTAAAAAGGGGGAACAGATTATAAGGATCTACATATAACCTCCTCCCTGGGGGACAGACAACAGAAAAGTGGATGAAGGGAGATATCAGACAGTTTAAGACATGACAAAATAATAATTTATAAATTATCAAGGGTGAGGACAGGGGCTGAGGAGGGAGGGGAAAATGAGGAGCTGATATCAAGGGCTCAAATAGAAAGAAAATGTTTTGAAAATGATGAAGGCAACAAATGTACAAATGTGCTTGACACATGGATGGATGTATGGATTACATATGAGCCCTCACTAAAAAGAGTTTTTTAAAAAACAGCGACTTAGATGTTGTTTCTCTAATAGATTTATTGTTAAGTACTATACAGAAACTCCCACGCTTCCTTTAGTTTGGCATCCTTTGGTGATTGGCTTAGTTTTATGATGCTGTAAGCTATGTTACCGATGTTTCAAATACCAGCAGGGTTATCCATGTCTCATTGGACTCAAACACAGCGATGGTTAGGAAGATGGTATCGAACTGCACACCTTTGTTCTGCTACACTTAGGGTCTCATGAGTCTGAGCCAACTCACTCTAATAAGAGATTTGGGAAAGCTGAATAATAAGTAGAAAATACTAAGAAAAAATGTCGATTTTTTTTAATGACCTATCCAATATGTTGATAAGGAAATATAATAACTGAGTACAAGCAAAAAATATTTTTAAAAGCATAAAGTATTGTATAAGAATTTATAAAAATCCTTTATATATTAAAGACATGAATATCAGGCATGTCATATGTATTGCCCACATTTTCCACATTTTTATGTATTTTTGCTTGCATGTTTATAATATTTAATAGAATTTTAATGTTTCCATGTCATCAAATCACAATACCATTTTTTCTTGATAATTTCTTCTTTTGCATTTTTGTTGAGCAGTTCCCAACCTTGGTGACACATTGGAATAGTCACCCAGGGAACTTGGGAAACTACTGAGCCTTGCTTGCCTTCCACTTCCCCATCTTTGCAGATACTGATATAATCAGTCTGTGGTCCTACCGAAGCGTTCGGATTTTTAAAACCTCCTTAGGTAATTCCATTGTGCAGCCAAGGATGAGAAGTACTTCCCTGAAGCCCTTCCCCACAGCAAGATCAGACACTATCCAGCCATGTGTGCATTTCATTGTCATATGGTTTTATTCTTTACCTGTCTCTCAATGTATTATTCCAATATGAACTCAACCCAGGACACAGTTGAACTCATTTTGAGTAATATTCTAAATTTTCCTATCATTCATCCTCATTGGTTAATTTATTGTATTATTTCCTTTTTGTCTCAACAGATAATTGTTCTCATAATCAAATGCCAGATGGCTTACTTACACAATAAATATCCCGGGTGGTGTAATCAAGTGCTCAGTTTAACTGAGGGGTTGGTGATTTACACCCACCCAGCAATTCTAAGGGAGAAAGACCTTGCGAACTGTTTCCATAAAAACTATAACCTATAAAACCCTATGGGGCAGTTCTAGTCTGTCACTTGGGGTTACAAAGTATGAGAAAACACAACCACAAAGAAGTATCAAGTCCAAAAAAATTTGTTATTAATGTGTTTTAGGAACAAGCAGGAAGGAATTAGTTTGACTGCCTCATTTGCAATCCCTATTGGAAACAGCCTTTCACTTACTAAATTGGTTAGTGATTAAGTGAATAAATTATTCAGCTTAGATGGATTCAACCACAGTCTTCACAAGAATCACTGAAAAACTCAGTGGAATCTTCCTTCTTTGTCATTCTAGAAGCTTTGAAACTTTGCTCTTCAACATTTGCTCTATAATTACAACTCTTATACTGGTTCTAGTGTAGTATATGAATGCAAGAAAGGGCTATCAAAGGTAGCCATATCTGATGAGAGGCATTGCCATGTCTTAGTGGAAAGTCAGAAGTCTTGGCTGCATTATGTAGTCCTGACTTTTACCTAAGGACAATGCATCATACCCTTTCCTCATAAAAACAGATGATATCATTACAGAATGCTTGTCAGCCTTTGTACATTTCCTCTTAGTTTTCTATGCTGCATGGCCATTCAGTCCTAAGACTTTATAAGATTGGAGTTCCAGGCTGTACTTCTTGTTTTAAATAATAGTCTTCAATTTTCTTTTGGACTCAGTGGATACATAAACTCTAAGGGCAAATGGAATATATTTTGCCTATATATATATAGACATATATATATGCTTGACTGGCATTCAGACTCAGAATTCTTCAACTTCATCAGATTCTATTATTTGAGAACAAGTAGAATTTTTGACATTTTATCTTGAAATGTGTGCTCAAAAATTCCATAGAAGTCAGCTAATCTTGTTATGTGGTCATGTCACAATGTGGAATTTCACTATGCAAGGTGTTGAGCCTTTGCTTTAACTCTCATGATATAATTAAATAATTACAGACATTGCACTGTTTTCTGCTGTACAAGATAACCAAAAGGCTCATCTAAGAACACTGGTCCCACTGGCCTACAGTTTTACACAGGGCATGCTATTTTGTTTAATTTGAACTTCCAGCTAAAGTAAATTGGTAATCCAAGAATTAAGTTAATAATTTGTTCAATATAATCTAATACATAGATTGAACTGAACATTAACAATATGTAAAACCCTATATCAGGCACCGTGAGAGACAAGAAAATGATTGGTTGAAAACTCTGCTTTCAAAAGGTTTATGTAAGGGGTAGGACTAAAAGATGAAAGAAATCAAGATTCCTGGTAAGATGTGCAGAATTAGGGGCTCCAAAATACATATGCACAACAATATGAACGGGTAATGTATATTTTTTAGTGTCAGGGTTATACACAAAAGAATACATACTGTATGATATGATGTGCAGGCAGAACTAAATCGATGTCATCAAAATCATAATAACAGTTATCATGGAATAGGCATTAACTGGGCAAGGAAAAGGGGTGTTTTCTCAATCATGGTAATGTTCTATATTTTGCTCTGAGTGACAGCTATACAACTATACACATTTGTCAAAATTCATCCTAAATACACTTAACATGTGTGCATTTTACATTATTTAAAATGTAATTTTTAAAAGTTGTAGTGGTTGAAAGAAAGGAGGCGTGTTGAGTCAAATTTCCAAGACTTCACGAAGACACTGGCATTAGAATGGGCCCTCTTGAATGAACAGCACTGCTGGAGCTCCGGTCCTGCTGCTTGAAGTGCCAGTGGTTCATTGAGCCTTGCCCTCAAGGCTTGTGGAAGTTGTGGGAGAGATCAAAGGGAGATTGGGCATTTATATTTAATTTAACAGGTAAATGAAGGGCAAATACATATTTTAGGCAGCAAAATTATATGATCATGGCATGAAACATTCATCTGGTCCAAGTGTGTCACATAAATTGGGATAAAGAGGGAAGAGATTGACAAAGATGAGTTAAGAGGCTCCTAGAATTTCTAAGCAAGCAAAGATGGTACTCAATTAATTGAATAAGAGCCAAAGAAATAGGAAACGGAAACATTTTTTAACACATTGTGTGTAATGTTGGGCTGCCATATGCAAGGTCAGCAGTTGGAAACCAGAAGCCTCTTCATGGGGGAGATGGAACTTTTTACTCCTGCAAACAGTTGACGTCTTGGAAAATTAGAGGGGCAGTTCAACACTCTCCAATGTGGTTGCTCTGAGTCAGCATTGACATGATAGATATGAGTTTTGTCTTGTTTAATTTTGGTTTTTGGTATAAGAACAAGCAGCTGTCTGAGTATCATCTAAGTTTACATGGAAAAAGCTCACTAACCTGTGTGATCCAATGATTGTAAATAATAAAACCCAAATGCAGAAGAGGAAAAGGTATCAGAGCTTAAATTCTGAACATCCACTTTACTGAAGGCTGTGGGTAATAGTGGAAGCCCAAACTCTATCTTTAGGGTCCCCGTGTGGATTAAAACCTCCAATGAATTCTGCCTGCTCATAGTCCAAAGACATGAATTGGCTTACTATCAGACAGAGAACATTGTAAAATTGATTATGGCAGACGTAATCAGGTTAAAATGTAATGTCTTATCATATAATCACTCTTGGACCCATTTACAAGATGTTTCTGTTTTGAATGTTTTCTACTTCCCTTTTGATTGAGATTTGCTCATTTTGTTTGTCATTGTTAGGTTTTTTAGTTTTAGTTTTTATTTCATATACATATCTGTATATGGAATCCAGGATAGGTAAACATATAGAGACAGTAACTGATTAATAATTATCTATGGCATCTCAGGGGCGTTGGGGAACTAACAACAATTACAAGAAAAAAGAAAATGTTCATAATTTTTTGTGGAGCTGATTGCACAACTCTTCTTAATATGATTAAACTATTATGTTGTATGCAATGTGAATTATATGTCAATAAAATAGGAACTGGAAACACAGGGAATCCAGGACAGGTGATCCCTTCAGGACCAGTGCTGAGAGTGGAGATACCGGGAGGGTAGAGGGAGTGTGGGGAGGAAAGGGGGAACTGATTACAAGGATCTACATAAAACTTCCTCCCTGAGGGATGGACAACAGAAAAGAGGGTGAAGGGAGAAGTCGGACAGTGTAAGATATGACAAAATAATAATTTATAAATTATCAAGGGTTCATGAGGGATGGGGGAGCAGGGAGGGAGGGGGAAAATGAGGAGCTGATACCAAGGGTTCAAGTAGAAAGCAAATGTTTTGAGAAT
Source organism: Echinops telfairi (assembly GCF_000313985.2). NCBI lineage: Eukaryota > Metazoa > Chordata > Mammalia > Afrosoricida > Tenrecidae > Echinops > Echinops telfairi. Next base: position 4,055,785 of record NW_022111378.1, on the reverse strand, counting down.
GATGATGGCAACAAATGTACAAATGTGTTTGACACAACGGATGTATGTATGGACTGTGATAAGAGTTGTATGAGCCCCAAATAAAATTATTATAAAAACTATATATAAAAAAGTACAATTCCTAAGGAAAAAATTAAAAATAAAATAAATAAAATCTGAATTAAACCTGACAAATTTAAAACAATAAAAACTAAAAAAAGGGGGGAAAAAAGAAAGTGGATTACTTCTCCTGTGTCCCTGGCAAACCTAGAGGGAGCAATCTCTATTAAGGGCTTTATGATGGTACTAGGGGTCACACAGTCATGAGTTATGCCTTGTTAGTTATCCCTTGACCGGTTTGGTTGGGAAGCCATGGATCAATCTTATAAGTTCTTCTATCTAACATAATGTATGGGGCCCAATCATGGTCCTGTTCCAGCCTCAGAAATCCCACTAGTAACTGTGATGTATTAATCTGCCACCAGTCTTGATTTGTGACAGTTTCCTTTGTTCCATGCCTTATTTAACCAGTATCATGATTGTGAATCCTGGATCCCATATTTTGGCCTCATGCCAAATCTCCCTCATTTGGATGAAGTGTCTCTGCCTTTGCTGTGTCTTTTTTCCCAGCCCTTTTTGTGAGCTCTGGGTAGTACCAATAGCTAACATGTTCGGCTCTAACTAAAAGTTTGGAGGTTAAAGCACACCTAAAGCTGCCTTGAAAGAAAATCTGGCAATCTACTTACAGAATATAACCATTGCAAACTCCCTGCAGCAAGACTCTATACTAACATATGGGACCCTAATGAAAGTCAATCAAATAGCAACTATTTAATTAGTGAATTTTTCCATCAGTGGGGTCTTTGAGTTGGCTGAATGTGAAAGGCAATGAATTAAGAGAAGACAAAGGCTCTGAAATTATTACTAACAGGAAGAGTCAGAAAGTTAGAGAAAGGGAAAATGAGTTAAGTCTGGAACAGAAATTTAAACAGTCCTGGCTGTATAGTTGTACTGGGCTGCTATCCAGAAAGTTGGTATTTCAAACCCACCAGTCACTCCATGGGAGAAAAATGAGGCTGTCTGCTCAGGTAAATATTTACAGTCTTGGAAATCCTGTGGATCAGTTCATCTTTGTACCACGGGGCTGCTGTGAGTCAAAATTAACTCAATGTTAGTGGGTTGTGCTTTGGCTAAGGACAGAATAGTGGGCATCTTAATGAGACAAAAGCATGGTAAATACATTTGGGATATGCAGGGCATAACTCAGTGAAACTGAGAAACTCAGTTTGATGATGTAAGAAGTAAACACTGCTACTCTTCTTTACATTTTCTACACCTTGATAGGATGATGACTCAGCTTTCAAATTCTTTAAGCCAATACAAACATTTATTTGAAGAGTATATCCTGAAATAAACTTCTATTGTTATTAAAGAAACAGTGCAAATTATTACTGAGCAATGTCTTTGTATTGGACGGTGTGAGGCAGTAGGAATCTAAGAATCTGGAGGAATTGCATCCCTTATACTTTTCAAGTTACTGTTATAGGCCAATCATTTTAATAGTGAGCTTTAGCTTATCCTGAAATCGAGGGTGATGCTGTCGCCTCAGAGAATTATTTTGAGTAGAACCTATACTAATTGGCATCAAAATGTATTATGAGATGCAAATATTTGAATAAGGTGAGTAGTTGTTATGTCATCTCATAATGGGGGAGTCGTTGTATTGGTAGAGTCTCTATTTCCTTTATCTTTGGGTTTATTCCCAGGATATTTCAAAGGTGGAGCCAGTCATTGCAAAGATTAATTGGTGATTGATTTTACCTTGCCCCCCAAAATTGGTGATTGACTTTGCCCTGCCTATTCCAGAATGAGGGGATGTGGCAATGAATGCAGACGCAGTGGGAAATTGCTGTGTCCTAGCTGGAAGCTCTAGATCTTGTCTGATATCTCAGTTGTCTTGGAATTGGCAGAACTTTGCTCCAGGGTGAACTACTGACACAGTTGTGGCCAAATACCACTTTGTGAGGCTGATGAGGCTGGTGTTTTGATTGTGGGATCAGATTCGGTGACAGTCACCTATGACTAACTAGCTCCTCACAGTTCCCCCTAGGAGAGGCTGCTGGGAAACAGCCTGTCAGGGTGCACCTTTGAGTTCAACTCGGATATGGCCCTTGCTCTTGCTGTCCCTTATGCCTCAGGTTCACATGCTGTGGAGACAGAACACCACCATCATTCGGGTTGACCAGCCCTGTCACCACAGTGGCTGGACGACTATGAGAATGTCCCCAGTTAGATACATTCATGTCACCTGTCTTCAAGTGGTGTTTTAAAATCCACATGTGCTCCTGATCTACCCAGCAAGAGATGTGCTCCTTTAAAGCCTTATGTGAAAACGATTCAGTAAGCCGAATTCTCTTTTGCCATACCTGTCTTTTGAGAGCAGCTTTGCCTGGTTGTTTTTGGAATCGGGTGACACCTGGCTTTTCACCATTACACCATGGGCCCCCCAGTGGGATGTCCTTGGTACTTTAGGACTGATAGTCCAAGGGCAAGGGCTTCCACAAGGGCAAGCTTTATGCATCTGGACTCAAAGGTGGATCACAGTGACGGTTGTCACCTATTGCCCTACTTGTTTAGAGAGAAGTAGTCTGAACATATTTTACTTCATACTTTCTGCATTCCTCCTACCCATGCTTTCCTTTCTTTCTTTTAAAAAACCAAATACGATCACTTTATTGTGCCATTTAAGACACAATTGTTACAAAACCACCGATAAACATGTAGCAGCTGCAAACATCAGGTAACTCATGCTGTCTGTCACTCCCCCACCCCTGCCCCCAATACTGGTAGCCTTTCTTTGATTGCCATCAACTCTGGATTGGCCTGCCTCTGGATTAGACTTAGAAAGCCATTTACAAAGTGTAAATGAAATCTACCCATGCTTTTTGGATGATTACTTTTTGAAAGAAGTTTGAAAAAGAAATGGTCCCAGGGTTCGGCATGCCCCGCTTTTTCTGGAACACACCATCACACTGACTTACCGTCAATTTCAGGAGCCCCACTAGCGAAGTGGTTGCACATTGGGTTGCAATCGGCAAAGGTCAGCAGTTAGCAACCTAGAGCGACTCTTCGGGAGAAAGATGGGGCTTTCTACTCTGGTAACAGAGAGTCTGAGAAAGTCCTAGCGGCAGCACTACTCTGGCCTGCAGGGCCTCTATGAGTGGGCATCAACTCCATGGCTGTGAGAGCAGGTCTGTTTCCACATTGAGGGGAAAGGTCATTGCAGGGTCTGTGCTTGGAAGCAATGTGGACTCTTGGGCTCTGAGACCTTTGTGCACCATCACATCAGATGGTCACCTCGTGCCTAAGCTGAGCTGATTGCCCAGCACTTATACAACACCCATCTCAGGTCCTTTGTTGTACACTCACTGCTTAATTGGGAAGAACGCTCTGATGAAGGGGAATGAGTGACTAGGAGATTCTCTAAAACACTTGGACATCCCCATCCTGAATCTCAGGAGAAAGAGAGACAACCACCCTGGTAAAGAGTTAGAGTCTCAGAAACTCACAGTTCTACCCTGTCCTATAGGATCTCCATATGTTGGCATCGACTCAATGGCATTGATAATGGTTTGGGTAACATACATGTCAATGATAGGATTCCCATCTTCTATGTGGAAGAGTGGGTTTGATTCCTGGCTAATGCATCGCATGTACACCCACCACCTGTCTGTCAGTAGGGACAAGCTTGTAGTTGTAACATTGAACAGGTTCAGCAGAGCTTCCTAAAACACACTAGGAAGAAAGGCCTGGTAATGTACTTCTGATAGTGAGTATTAAAAACTCTATCACACAGAAGTCAGATCTGTAGCTAATCATGAGCAAGGTGCATGACCAGAGAGTATGTCTTTCCATTGTACATGAGGTCACCATTGGTCGGAAGCCAACCATATAAGCGCTAACAATAATAAAATCTTGAATTTCAAGCTTCTCATTTCTTTTTTACCTGAAAGTAATTTATAAGACTTGATATAGCTCATCCCTTTAGTTGCTGCCCTGATTTACAGAGGATTTCTTCTGATCAGCTTAACGGAGATGAGAATCTTGGAATGTCTACCAGATTATCATGGTTTCTTCTCAGAACTATTAGAATAAGTATGTATTAACACATCAAAAATGTATAAAATGGTTGTCATATTCAGACACCATTAGCCATTTGATAAAATCAAAATGATCCACAGCCCCTGTTGCTAAGTAGATCACATCAGAGAGTGGAACGATGGGGAGAGGTTATTTCCACATGACTGAGAGAGAGCTCAAGCATCCGAGGTGGCAGAGTGGGTTAAGTGTTGGGCTGCTAACTACGTGGCAGTTGGTGGAAACCCACCATGCACACTGAGGGAGAAAGATGAAGCTTTCTGTTTCCATGAAGGTTGATATTCTTCACCCCAATATGCCGTATTGGGGTCATTTTGAGTTGGAATCAAGTTGCTAGCAGTAGGTTTGATTGATTGATTTAATTTGGAGGCAAGTCTGGGGTCTGGCAATTAGGGTGAGAAAAACTTACAGAAAACTTGAGGGTCAAATTAAATCTTGAAGGATGGATAAGAGTTTTCCAAGTGGACAAAATAAGGAGTATTTTGAGCAAACAAATTTTGGACAAGAGAAAAGACATATATATTTGCATTGTATAATAAGTATACTTTAAGAAAATCCCCACTTTAAAATTTGTAGGATTTGGTTCTCAACCTGTGGGTCGCGACCTCTTTGGGAGTCAAATGACCCTTTCAGAGGGGTCACTCAAAAAAAAATTGTAGGATTTGATTATGTAGCATATTTTAAGTGATGAATAAATTAGATATACTGTGTTGTAAATCAAATGTGTGGAATCATCTCTATAGGTTCTTTATAAAGATTAGTGACAAATCTGGTGTTACCTAGAGGACCTTGAATCTTAGATCAGCATGAACAATACCCAACAAAGATGAAAGTAATTCTCTATGGGATGTGCGACATGCAAAGGCAACAGAGCAGTTCATAGCTTTCAGTTGAGAAACAATGAATCTAATCTTAAACACTACTGACGATATCATCTAGAAAAGTTAATCGAAGATGCCATTTCATTAGTGAGTTAGGATGCTGTGACATCCACGTCTCAATGCTCTTGATGAAATGGACAGTGTTTAATAACTCTTCAGTTTGCTTGGCCCCAGCTAGAATTTCTTTGTATCCTCAGAGAGATTGAATCTATGCCTATCTTTATATGTAGTTCATTTTTTTAAATTTTCAAGCCATAGCTAGTCATTGCTGGTTGTTTAAGAGTTCCATATTCTTAACTTTCACTCTCACTTTTATTCCACAATGCATTAAGGGTCAGGATATCCTAAGTGGTAGTCACTAACCATGTTCAATAATTGGAATTTAAATGAACAGAAATGAAATACAATTAGATATTCTTTTCCTGAGTTCCACTAGTCACATTTTAAGTACTCATTCACTCCAAGGCTGAGGCTACAATAACTGGTAGTGGAGATGTAGAACATTTCCAATCATTGCACCAAGTTTGATCAGATGCCTCTACTACACCTGAGGTGGCTGACATCTCTTCTCAGTGTGACCGAGTCCTGGTGGCACAGTCAGGTGAGCACTGGACTGCTAATCCCCAGAGTGTGGTGCAAACCCTCCAGTTTCCCTGTGAGTAAAAGAAAAGGCGATCTCTTCCCATAAAGATTTATACCTTCAGAAATTCTACATAGGATAGGAATTGCCTTAATGGCAGTGGGGTTAGCCTTATTATAAGGAACCATGAGGCTATGCTGCTCGAGAGGGCTTTTGTATCTCACACAAATGATTAACTTTTATAGAGAAAATGTCCAAAGTCGGGGCAATTTACCATTAAATTGAATGATTTGCAAGAAAGAAAAGGGCAAACGGGTGCCAAATTGAATATTATTCCCACCTCTGATTGAAATTTGACAATGCATTGAATAGTCCATTGTTCCCATTTGAAATGGAAAAATCTTTGCAAAGTAATTGTTGCTATTTGTTTCAGAAACAGATTCCTAATTAAAAATAAACAAGAGGCTATATGGCAATTTGGTTCATTGTTGTTAGATAAATGAGGCATGCTATCTATTATTATCAGGTAAAACTTTTCTAAGGAGTGAAGCCAAATGCGTGGCTTTGAGCCCTAGGTGAGTGGTTAGCTCGACAATGCTCTATATTCTGGACCTCGACCTATAATATGCTTCAAGGATCAAGGTATGATCTGATAATAATTTAGCACAATCATCCCTACTCTTGGAGAAATTCCAGGATGTCTAGCCAGCCCAGTTACTGTGGAGTCACCTCCCACTTATTGTAGCTCTCACATATGGCAGTGTAGAACTGGGCTCCCTTGGTTTCCATGACTCTTTTCTTGAATGTAGATCACTAGACCTTTCTTTCACAGCATCACTGGGTGGACTTGAACTTCCATACTTTCCATTATCAGCAGAACATATGGTGTGTACCATCCTTGCATTGGATAAATGAGATGCTCAACACCTCCTTACATGCTCAAAAGCAAGAACGTTACTTTGAAGTCTGAGGTGCGCCTGACCCAAGTCATGGCGTTCAATTGCCTCAAGTGCATGTGAAAGTTGGATATAGAAGAAGGACGACAGAAGAATGGGTGCACTTGAATTATGATGCTGGCGAAGACTGGTGAAGTGCTGTGGACTGCCAAAGAACAAGCAAACAGATCTAGCTTGGACGAAGTACAGCCAGACGGCCCACTGGAGGCAAAGATAGTAAGACTCACGTACTTTGGACAGGTCTGGGGAGACCAGTCCCTAGAGGACGTCACACTTGGTAAAGTAGAGGGGCAGTGAAGAAGCGGAAGGCCCTTGACAAGCCATACAGTGGCTGCAACTCTGGGTTCAAACACAAGGACAATTGTGAGCGTGACCTGGGACCAAGCAGTGCTTCATTCTGTTTTACACAGCGTTGCTCTGAGTGAGAAGCAGCTCAGTGGCACCCGACAGCAAATCACAGCATTCACGAAGGCCACCAGATGGGTGCGGCCACTGTGTGCCATCAAGTCCATTTTTATGCACAGTGACAGAGTGGAACTGCCCCATCGGGTTTTCAAGGCTGTAACCTTTACAGGAGCAGGCGGCCAGGATTTTTTCCTACAAAGCCCCTTTTTCAAACTGTCAACCTTTCAATTAGGAGCCAAAGGTTTGACTGCCACCGGGATATAGGAACCAAGCTCCATGTCATCTCGTCAAGTCTGACTCAGAGTGACCCTACCGGGTAGGGTAGAACTGCCTCTGTGGGTTTCCAGGTCTGTAACTCTTTTTTTTTTTAAATGAATGACTATTCACTTTTCTTCGCCAGTCTTTTTCCACTTCCCCGTTTTTAAATACTTTCTTCTTACTGCAATTTTTTTCTCTCATAAAGATAAACAAAATTATTTCAACAGCTTTCCTCATTCTATTTTTTTTAAATCATTTTACTGGGGTCTCTTATAACTCATCACAATCCATACGTACAGCAATTGTTTAAAGCACATTTGTACATTCATTACCCACATCATTCTCAAAACATCTGTTCTCCACATAAGCCCCTGACATCAACTCCTCATTTTCCCCGCTCCATCCCCACTCCCCACTCCCCCATGAACCCTTGATAATTTATAAATTATTATTTTGTCATATCTTACACTGTCCGATGGACTGTAACATTTTACAGAAGTTGAAAGCCTCCTATTTCTCCAATAAGGATGTTCAGTCTCTACATATTTGAAGAGATTAGCTAAAGGGCATACAGTTTGGGTGTGCCTATTATTTAACCCTTGGTTTGGTTTTATATGTTTAAAAAAAAACCACATTGTACTGTGTGCAAAGGACAGGATCTGGAATAAGAGCAGTTACACAGTTCTGAGCTGAGGCTGATGCATCCTGCAGGGTGACCATTGCATTATCAGCCACGTCATATCAGTGTAACTCTCCGCAGGGAAGGAAGAGGAGCGGTGAGCCGGCGCCTGGCTACAATACTGTATGCTAAGCCCAATGTTGGAGTTTCCACATATCTGATCTTATTCCAGATGAAACGAGACCTACAACACATTTTGAATACAAAATTAATCGCAGCATCTTAGTGAACAAAGAGCAAGCCTAGCATAGGAGACAAATTGGGATACTTTCTCGGAGGCTACTGGCAATGCCTAGTGTGCTTACACCCCAAGGTCAAGGACTAGGACACTGCTAATTAAGAAACAGTCCTATTTACTGGAATGTAATTAAGTAAATGAGAATAAACTGTAACAAAGGGGACCAAAAATAATTAGGAAGTAAAGGTCAGCTGGAAGGGGTCTTGTTGATAAATCATGGGGCACATAGAAAGAAATAAAATCATGAGGATGTCTTGGAAGAAAAGAGCATAAATGATCATTTTAGAAATTTCTATTAACATCTTCTACTGGGCAATTGTGCACAGCAGACAAGATGAAACGAGCATTGTGTGATTCTTAAAACTGTTAGGAGTAATACAGGATCAGCAAGGACTTAGTGGGCAACCACATGGCCATTCTATTGCATTTATTACTCATCCGAACACCACATACGTCCATCCACGCACTCCCCGCTCTGCATACCAGGCGCTCTGGTCTTGTTTCAGCTTGGGTTTTCTCATTGCTTTCCTCTCCTAATGTGCAGCAGTGTGTGCTAATGGTCAAGGCACAGATTCTGGAACAAATGTTCAAATACTTGTACCCCCCTTTGCTGATTATACATCCTTGGACAAGTTATGAAATGTCTTTAAGTCCTCAGTTTCTTCGTCTACAAAATGAAGATAATTATAACACTTAGATGACAGCGTTGTTATAAATATTCTGTGAGTAGTAAAATAATTAATAAGGAGCCCTGGGTGACACACTGTACTGTAATGGTTAGGCTGTTAATCCAAGGTTAGTGGTTGGTTCAAAGCTATCAGCAGTTCCACAGGGGAAAGATGAGGCAGTCTACTCGCATAAGGATTTACAGCCTTAAAAACCCTGTACAGGGTTGCTTTAAGTCATCAATCTACTCCAAGACAGTGGGAATCGAATCTCTGGTACTACTGTTTAACACATTCACTATTAACCAAAAGTCAACTCAGATAAAAGAGTGTGCCATCTACTTGTGAAAAAGCAATCATTAAAACCCACTTGGAACATACTTCTACCCTAACATGCATGCACTCTGAAGATCACCGGCATAAAATATGAATTTGAAAACATGTCTGCAGAATTTTTCTGAAGATTTTTCTCATGATGGCAATTACTCTGTGTCAGGAACCATTTCTGATATTAAACCCCAGAAATCCCTCTAACTGGCATATACTCTAGAGAACTAAAAAGCCAAGACCCTAATAGCTAGCTATATACACACCTATGTTTATGGCTGCATTATTCACAGCAGCAAGGATGGGAACAATCGAAACAGCCATCAGTGGGCAATTAGATACATAAACTTTGTTTAGAAACACAGCAGGATGCTGTGCAATTGTATGAGTCTAGGTACTTTAGAGGAACAAATCCACAGAAACTCATATAGGAGAGTTTTCAATAAAGGTTAAGTGTGCAGCAAGAAAACATCCCAACCCAGTGCTGCCCAAGCCCACAAATCCAACATTAACCCATTAACCCATATGTCCAACATCAATCCACAAAATCCTCCTCCATCTCACAAAACGGATGGAATGATGCCAATTGCAGGAGGAAAACAGAGTCAGTGAATGTGTAAGCATCTCAGCGCTGGCAGGGGTCTCCACACAGTTGCTCCAGCATCCAGGGCTGCATCGGGGTACATCCATGTGGCTTCTCCTTGGGGATGTCTTGCAGGAAGTCAGCCTGGCTAACTGAAGCAGGGAACTGGCTAAGGCAGCTGCACCCTTGCCGGACCATCACAAAGCAAGAGACCCAAGAACTCGAAAGGCTAGGTTCATGGAGTCATTTATTCCTCTGCCCTTCAATTAACCCCACATGTGTTTATCAGCCAGGTTGGCACAATAAACTAACTCAGCAATGCTGAAGAACAACAATGTATCTGCAAAACACTTCACAACAAAAGTGAATGAACCCGAAGAAAATTTTGCTAAGTGAAATTAGTCAGTCACAGAAGGACAGATATTGCATGCAATCTCTAGTATAAAAAAGTCAAGAAAAGTTTACACCAAAACAAATATTCTTTGGTAATGACCAGAGATAGGAAGGAAAAGGAGGGGTAGACATAGCTTAGGGAATAGACGAGTGTGAACAGGTGCAGAGGAAGGCAGTCTACAATGAAAGGTAGGTGAGGAAGAAGGAATGGATACGCAGGAAGGAGTGCAAGAGCCAAAGGTAACAGGTGATCTAGGTGCTGGGATAGACAGGCAGGCTGAAGGTGTGGGAGAGATAATGAGTATGTACCCATAAATAATATATAAAAGTTTGTATATGCATATTTACCCTTGCTGAAAATATATTCATGCATATGGTGGAGCACACAGGGGACAAAGTTATATATAAAACAAACTTCTTAGACAAAAGCAAGCACCCTGAGAAAATGAGTTACTGGGCCTGGGGGCTCAGGCCCATGATCTCAGGGAACACCAAAGTCAAGTGACATAGCATAGTTCACGCAGACAATACTCTACATCTTACTCTGCTGAGTAGTAACTGGTCTTAAAAGTCTTGGAACAGCTGTCTAAGGTACAGTTATTGGTTTCTCTCAATCTGCAGGAAAGAAAAATGATGAAAACAGAAAGCCAGGGAATAATTTGTCCAATGAACTATGCAAACACCAGTCCTTATGACCCTGAGACATCACTACCAACTGCTATCCAATGGATCATTTGTGAGGTTCTGGATAGAGTGAGAGAACATTGTGAAACAGAACTTAAAATCCAAGCCAAGTACAACAAAACACAAGCTTGTGGGTTGGCTAGGGACTCAATGAATCCCCAAGACGATGGCCCTCAGTAACCCTTCAGGTCTGGACTAAACTGATACACATGTTAGAATAATCAACCATTTAAGATCAAAGCACTTACTCAGGGACAAGATATACAGAGGGTTAAGAAAGAACAGGGAATGGAGGAACCACTAGGAGTACGTGGGATAAAGGCTGGTACTGTATACTGATTGATGTACCATGTACTGATTGAGGCGAATGAGCTAAAATCAAACAGCTATACACTGTTGACTGTAAAACTCATAAGCTTTACCATGACAATGAAACAATTTAAAAACAAAACAAAATGAGTCTGGTTAATTCTGACCCACCATGAACTGTGCTCCCTCAGCTAGATCACCAGACTCACTTCGGAGGCGCCTCTGGTTATAGGTAAGCCTCTGACTTTTGGCTACTAGAGAAGTGCTTATACCAACCATGGTAAGCGATCACAGAGGGAAATTATGCTCCCGCTGTTCGGCTCCAGCTACAAGCCACGCAGAGTCCAGGTGGTGCAGTTGCTATGCAGTGAACTGCTATACCATCTGGCCAGGAGTTTAAACCATCAACTGTCCCATAAACACGTATGTTCTGGAGAGCCAAGGGCACAGTCTGCCTTTTCTTAGGGCATCACGATGTCGGGTTTGATGCAGACAGTCTCTGATCCTGCAGCCAGAATGTTTACCAAGAAGTGGCTCTGAAGAAGCTCACAAATCCAGGAGGGGCTGAAAAGTTGACCTCAGGGCAACATCCCCTTTGACGGCAATCAGGGGGCGCAGTGATGATCGTATTTGGTGTTTTCGCAACATTCACATTACCATTAAACCCTAAAGCATTCCTTCTCTGACTATTAGATGCCAACACGGAACAAACATAGATTAAAACTATGTGCCCCACCCACTCCTTCTTGGAGTTGATTCTGACTCATGGCAACCTCCCAGTACTGTATGGCAAATGTCTCTCCGTCATGAGTAAGGTTGAATAAGAAGTTACTGCCTGAAGACCAACAGTTTTTGGTTTTGTGTCTAAATTCATAAGTCTAAGTGTCTCCATACATATATTGTAAGCGACTCCTGGTCAAAATGCCATGCTTTCCTTCCAGGAAGAGACTGCTTGGCTTTGGTCATCCTGAGACGGGCTCTCTTTGGAAACAGAGGTCGGATTTGCACAGTGGAAGTTGGCATGAGGCTACTGTCTTAAGTTCCAGAAGGGGCAAACCACACCACCTCTGCTTTTTCTAACTTGTTTCCCCAAGTCCTCAAACTGATGAATGAGCTCAACAGAGAGGGACATTTCAACAACTGACATCTGATTTGAAAATAAGCCATTTGTAAGTTTGCAAAGTATGGTTTAGGTGCTGGAAAAACTGTGCATGGAGCAATGTTGTTGAGAGAGTTGTCACTCTTCCCTGTGGCTGATAAAATACCTTGGGGTGAATTCCTTAGCTAGGTAGTATGAAACTCTTACTGGCCTATATTCTACTCTCTTCACTCTTTTAGGAAAAGAAGAAACATCTCTAAAAAGGATTTATTTTTAGGTCTCCCCAGTCCCCAACATTTTTTAACCTTCAGTTTGGAAAAGCATCCTTATTTGCACCAATTCCTGAGGGAGCAATACGCAGGGCCTCACACCTCTGTACAACTGTAAGCCTCGGGCTAAATTTTAAGTGTCAGATAATCCTAACAGTGTTAACTAGCTTTAAATACCACCTCATTTCCAACTCTGAAGAGAGTCTAATGATTAATTCAAATTAAACTACTCCAAAACCAAAGTGGTATGTGTTATAAAACATGAAAGTATGCAGGCTGAAAAAATTTAATTTTCTCTACTTATTAGCTATCTGTTCTGGGAATAAATTGAAGGTACTAATTTCCCAGGTCTCAAATCTATTTTAAAATGCACTAGAATCAGAGACAGAATGAGAGAGAATGGCAGCGGGGTGGCGGGTTGGAATGTAGCATGAAGTTCTCACCTTTGAGACAGAATTAAGAATCTTGGTTATTTTCTCAGACTTTTGTTGGCTTTTGAGATGCTATTATAGTATTTATCTAGTCTATGCATTATTTATTTTAAAGCCTACCTCTAATTTTTGTTGTTTGTTTTTGTGGCTGTTGTTGTAAGGTACTGTGTGCAATTCAGTAAAATTTCACTTACATGTAGATCAGTGTCTTCAGCACTTTCATCTATTTGGAAAGACCAATACCAAATGATGAAAAAACTATCTTAAAAGTTATGTATCTTAAATCGTGAATTAATCAAGTCTTCCCGTCCTTTGAAAGCAAACAATAACCAAAAATAAAGCCAACAATTTCCATGGAACCACTGCCAGTTCCTGATGACCCCGTCTATCACAGTAGAATGGTGTTCCTGATGACCCCATGTCTATCACAGTAGAATGGTCTTCCACATGGTTTTCAATGGCTGGTATTTCAGAGGTAGGTAACCAAGCCTCCTCTTTTCTAT
>NW_022111378.1:4030210-4040463 GCF_000313985.2 Echinops telfairi | reverse complement strand
AAAGCCTTCCCTGAGACTGGTGCTTTTGATTTGGACTTCTATCCTATACTATGAAAGAATATATTTTGGTTGACTAACACACTGTACTGATGGTCATTTTGCTGTCGAAGGACTATGATCTTTTTGCTATAGAAGCATCTATTGTTGTTAGCTGATGTAAAGATGGCCCCTTGGCTCATGGACACTTCACATGCAAGGAATGAAAAGCTTCCAGCTCCTACACCTTTCCACGATTGATTGAGCATTGGACCTTTTGTGATACATAGCATTTCCAGTGGATGGCTTTCAAAAGTAAAACTTTTTTTTGTTTGACTTAGGAAATGCCATTGAAACTCTGTATCTATGCACCAAAGCAAACATGAGCCTCCCCTGACAAACAGATGGTGGCTATGTATGACACATATTGACTGGGAATCACACCTGGATCTCTGAATAGAAAGCAGGAATTTTACCACTGAACCGCCGTGACCTTCTAAAAAAAGAAATATGGACCACCCAATTTAAGATGATGCAGTAGTTACGTCATTTCATGTCAACTTGAATATATCAATGTGTAGGGGTGGAATTCAGCCTGTCAATCAGGACACAATCTGATGGTATCTTCTTGTAGGTGTGGCCTTCTCATAAGGAGGGTTCTGGGAACCTCCTCCTCTCTCTCTGCCCTCACCTTCCTGTTGGTGACACTGAGACTACCAGAGCCCTGTGATACTTCCACCACCATTGGATCCACAAGACTTTTTACCCACTGATCTGTGATCTTCCTGCATGCTGCATCATTGCATGTGATTTCGTGAGTCTGAAGGGGGACTTATGGATTAGAATCAGACTTATGGACTTGGGTTGGAATGGACTGGTGTGTGTTCCTGATAGAGCTTCTTGATATAACGCTCTTTCTTACACCTCTATGAGTGTCACTGGATTTGTTTCTCTAGTCAACCCAGCCTAACACAGAAGAAAAAAATACAAATCCCCAAATGTTGAGATTTCAAAGAAAAATGCCAACATTTTTATTTTTAAAAATTCTCAAGAGCTAAACTTTGTTTTTCAAAGCTAAATTGTTGTGAACACATACTTGAGATAAGGTTTAAATATTACCCAGCAAGCGATATCAGTAAGCTTTAAACTCTGATAGGTTCAAAGATTGTGATTACAACACTATGCAAATATCAGTCCCTTCTGCACTCACACCAGAGAATTTCTTATTATATTTAGTACTGTCAGATGTTACCCTTCTGATGGGAAACATTCTCCTAAGATATCTAACTTTAATAAGCTACAGGACCATCTGAAATTGGGGACATGACCTCTGTTCTCTAGCCACAAAAAGTGACAGTGTTAGTGTGTACTCCAAGCTACTTTTGTGAGACTAATCGGTCCTCTAAGACCTGTTAGATTTCAAACATATATTGATCAATAAGAGCAAAAATTTAAAAATGACTACATTTCTTCTAGTTTTCACAGTTGTAAGTTCTAAGTGGTAAGAGGAACTTTAAATATGTTTCACAGCTTGTCCAATCCCTTTTTGCATTTCCTTTGATTTGACCAGAAACCCCTTACCTTGGACAGATAAGTTTCTCATATGTCCCTTGAGAAACTCAATGAGTCGCCCAACATTGGAAAGCCTGACAATAGTGTTAATGTGGGACTGCAGTGATCCAAAGGAAACACATACTCATTTTTCCAGAATTTCTAGAAAGGAAAGAATGAAAGGCAGCACATGTATAGGCTTTATACACTTGGGCTGCCATGAAATTATCGGTGCTAGATCCTGACCTCGCAGAATATTTGGTCCTAGTCCCAAGGCTGTATTTTACAGGTAACAGCCCCTTTCCTATAACTCTAGATATCTTCTAGCCATTTCATCTTAGAATGTCCAAGTTGTCCTCGTACGTCATAGAACTACTATGTCTAGTTTTGGGTAAGTAACAATAGTGAGGGACCCACATTGCCAATTTAACATCCTGGGCCAAAGAGAGCAGCATTAGGCTGGAGTCGCTTTAGAGCAAGAGGTGCTACCTGGAGAAAATGCTTCTTCTTCTTCTTTTTAATCATTTTATTAGGGGCACATACAACTCTTATCACAATCCATACACACATCAATTGTGTAAAGTATATTTGTACATTCATTATACTCATCATTCTCAAAACAGTTGCTCTCCACGTAAGCCCCTAGCATCAGATCCCCATTTTTCCTCCTCCCTCCCTGCTCCCAGCTCCCTCATGAACCCTTCATAATTTATAAATCATTATTTTGTTATATCTTACACTGTCCGATGTCTCACTTCACCCACTTTTCTGTTGGAAAATGCTTCGAATACAAAACCCAAGCAAACCAGTTGCGGATGCCTTGATGCATGGTAACTACATGCGTGTCACGGCAAAACATCGCTCCACAGGTTTCCTCTTCCTAAAACAAATCAGTTTTAATCACTTTATTGATTCTTGCAATTCTTATCACAATCCATCCATCCATCCAGTGTACGTCAAGTATATTTGTACATTTCTTGCCCTCATCATTCTCAAAACATTTGCTTTCTACATGAGCGCTTGATATCAGCTCCTCATTTCCCCCTTCCTTCCCCACTCCCCACTCCCTCATGAACCCTTGATAATCTATAAATTATTATTTTATCATATCTTACACTGTCTGATGTCTCCCTTCACCCACTTTTCTGTTGTCTATCCCCAAGGGAGAAAGTTATATGTAGATCCTTATAATCAGGTTTTCAATGGCTGAGTTCTTTTAAGAAGATTACCAGATATTTTCCTGCAATAATAGTCTTCTGGGTCGATCGGAAACATCAACCTTTTATTTATCAGTGAACTCACTGATTGTGTGTCTTCAGGGATTCCTACTCTTGATGTAGGCTCTGGTTAACATGGAGGTTTAACCTCTCGTCCGACTGCCATCCCAAAGCAACTCCCCTTCTACTTAGGAATGCCCCAAATGTCTGAGACCCTGTTTCTCAGGTGTCCGAGACTGTCCTCCTGCGCTGTGAATGTCTTCCTCCTTTTGGGACCAATCTTTATTCGATTTTAACCCCACATCTTTGCTCTCTATTCTTGATCTTTGCTTGTATATTCAGCAAAATATGTTAATGCAAATACTCCTCTTCTGCTTGGGTCTCTTTCTGAAAGAACCAGCACTTGAACTGCTCAGGGGATAGTTCCATGTGGCGGTTCGATCATTCATTCAGACATCTTCTAAAGGCAGTCTCCGCAGAAGTCAAAGCAGGCATTTCCAGGGAACATTCTTCTCATCTTGTTTCTGTACCCTGTGAACTGTACAAGCCTTAGCAAACATCATCTCCTTTTTGTTTTACACATATTGAATAAAAAAATTAGAAGAGCTGGTTCCACTATAAAATGATGTGATTTTATTTATAATACAGCCCCTCTGGTACTTTGCCTTTTTCTAGAATGTCATGAAAGTTGTTATGTTTTGTTTTGTTTTCTTTTTTGCCTCATGGCTCCTTAAGCCAGAACTTTTGAATCTTTTTTATTTCGCCAATAAATCTGTATTGTTTCCTTGAAAGGCCACTTGCATGCGTCTGCTCTGGCATTCCAAAAGCACCCCCCAGAGTTGGTATTTATCAGAGAAGGTGAGCTACTGGAGGCTGGTCAAGTTTTTTGTCTCCTGAGTCGGTCCCCATTGTCTACTACATGCAACAGTATGTGTGGTAGTTACGTAATTTTATGTCAATTTGAAGATAGATAAAAATGTAGAGGTGGTCTTCAACCTATCAATCAGGTCACAGCCTGAACCTGTCAATCAGGTCACAGTTAGATGGTGTCTCCTTGTGGCCCTGGGCTTCTCATAGGGAAGGCCCCGGGAACCTCCCCTTTTCTCTCTGACTTCACCTTCCTGCTGGCTGATGCTGGTTGCTAACAGAACCCTGATGTGCATCCACTGGCCTATATTCTGTATCATTGTTTGTGACTGCGTGAGTCTGAAGAGGGACTTATGGACATGAGTTGAACGGGGCTGGGATGTTTTCTTAATATATAATTACTTTTTGATGTAAAGTTCTTTCATATATATATATATATATATATATATATATATATATATATATATCTCACTGGATTTGTGATAGTCAACCCCACCTATCATAATACATGTCAAATTTTCTTTCCAAAGTTTTACCTTCCTACTCTGTTCAAAATCCTCCAAGATGCACCAAAGAGGTCACATTCAAGCTTGGAGTAGCAATGTGGAGCAGAAAGAAGAGTATCAAGATTCATGCATACAGTAAAATGCTAGGATAAATTAATGCTGATTGAGGCCCTGAAATATTTCAGAACTTTAGTTAGTTATTTCTAATGCATCACCTTCTCAAGTCCTCATTGTAACATAGATTTTTACCATAGTTAGGACAAATAATTATGTACTAGCACTTTCCATAGGGTACAATCTTATCATGTCTGAGAACCCTAGTGCATCTTGAAAGCAATAGGCTTTGTTAGGAGGTGGTGGAAATGTCCATATCATTAGATATTCTGTAGCTCTCATACAAATTTAATTAAGTAGGTATCTAAAGCCTTTACAATTTATTTTTTCATATAATGTACATAATGTATGCAGAAAATGAATAGGTGTGGGGGTGGGGAGATGTATGGTTTAAAAAATAATAATACACACAATGCATCCATCCTTTGGGATAAAATACAACAAAGGGCCAGAAGTTTTGCAGTTTGAGACTATACTGCCTTCTAGCCAGCCCTCATCGTAGCCCCACAGTGTTTCCCATTCACAACAGAACAAAGATATTTTAGGGTTCTAGGTCTACAGACACTTTACCATACTTCTGTTTTCTAAAATTCACATACTCTGCTTTCCACAATTCTGCGCCAGTCAGATCTTTATTGAAACTGAACAGTCCTATCCAGGAAGTAGGTATTTCTTTCCTTTCTCTGTGAAGATATCAAGAAACAGCCTTATACAAAACAAAAACGAAACCAACTCCCACCACCATGTTTAACACTCATTTTCCATAATTATCTGGTACGTTTGCCTCTCTGAGTTGAACCTAAGTCTTCTTTAAGATTTTAGCTATATTCTTACTCAAGGCTACGACAATTCCACCTGTTCAATGTCCTCATGATACCTGTCAGGCATTACCTGTTACACAATTTTTTGTTTCCCCAAGCAGGTATGCTGAAGTGTTAAAACCTGTTCCTCTGAAAGTAAACGGGCTTTCTCACAGGGTCAGAGAACATGATATCAGTTAGGGTCACATGACGTCATTTGGAGTGAGATGTCCTTATGCAACGGGGGAAAATGGATATGAGGACAAAGACGAAGGGTGCCACGTGCTGCTTCAGGGACAAGAACAGTATTGTGAGGTGTTAGTCATTTTGCTTCTCCAAGCCAAGGAACTCCTGATGTTATCATTCATTAGGACAGAAGTACAGGTTGTCACTGACATCTTGGTCCTCAGGTACCCAGCCTCCAGGACGGTGAGATGATGCATTTGGTTATTATCGCATTCTTAGCACATCGTATTGCTGTTAGTTGCCTTGCATTGACTTGACCTCATGGCAAGCTCACAGGCAACAGAACAAGATGATGCCCGAACTTGTGTCATCTTCATGGTAACTTAACTGATCCCACAATTTGTCTTTTATATCACTTAATTCTATTGAGGTTTTCCTTTGTCTCTGAACACTTTATTTCAGCTGATTTTTTTGGAATGCATGATAAGTGTGCATATATTTTCATATCCCAAACAATCTACCACATTTTATAGAAAAGACTAATACATCATAAATAGATGTTATGGATTGAATTGTGCTCTCCCCAACCTTAAAATAATATGATGCAGATGTAACCCCCAGTACACGTGAACAAGTACTTCTTTTGCCAATAGGTTCTTTAAAAATGTTGTTCGTTAAGTTAGCATGGGGCCATACTGTTCTGTTGGTCCTCGTTTATGTAGGCAATGAATTGTTAATGACATCAAAGTTTGCAAGTACTGTGGCTAATGATGAGATTGATTGCTCCCCTAAAGCAGTCTCAGAAACATTATAGGGTCACTTTCAATGAAAATCAACTCAATGTCTCTGGATTTAGTTTGGATTGTTTTGGTTTCATAAAAAAGATGAACCACAGAGATAGTCAGAGCAGGAAAATGATCTCTTGACAGCATTGTGCTACAACTGCAGGTCAACAAACTCCTAGAGCTTCCAGAAGCTGGGAGAGAAAGAGACAGGATCTCCCCCTAGAGTCTTCAGATAGAGCATGGCCCTGCCACTACCCAGAATTAGAAATACCAGTTTCTAGAACCATGAAACAATACATTTCTGTTCTTCTAAACCACACAATTCATGGTGTATTATTGTGGCAATGCTAAGAAAAGTACACAAGAGACATTGGTGAGTCTGGGTAGATTTCTCCCCTCCCATTCAGGATAGCTAACTCAGACTAAGGGATTCAGTTCTAATTATTGGTGAAAGTACCTCATGTGCAGCCACACCTGTTTTGCTACTAGAAGCTAGGAGATTGCGAAGATGCTGAACATGTGTTCACAGAACTTATAGCCTCAGATGAGCTGGGGAGAAGACCTGGCAATCTACATCTCAAAATGAACCAACCAAAGAGAGCAGTCATCGGCCAAAGACAGCAGTGACGTAGGCACCATCAGTATTTCATTCGGTTGTGTGTGGAGTCCCCAGGGGTTAGGGGCCAACCGATGGCAGCGGACAAGAGCACCAGGAAGCAAATTATGAAGGCGAGTCTGATGACCACAGGTATGCCCATATTCATATCCCAAGTACTTCAGAGTAAGTTCTTAATAAACATGTTTGTTAAATGAATGGACAAATGGGTACACCAACATCCTCGGCATTTAAAAAAGTGCTATTTTCCTCTCTTTTTTGTTGATTTTGGGTAAATCATCTAACCTCTCCAAACTCAGTTATATCATCTGGATCGCAAGTAAATCATGATATTTTTTTCTATGTCTGTGACTATGAAGGCAGCTAATGGATTTAGATATATGCAAAAACGATCAAACTCGCTGCCATCAGGTAATGCTGTATAGCCACCCCTTGTGAGTTCCCAAGACTGTAACTGTTTCCAGGTGTAGAAAGTCCAGTCTTTCTCCCTTGGAGCTGCTGGTGGTTTTGAATGGGTACCCAATGGGTAACCACTACACCAACAGCACGCCAACAAAGGGACGTCAAAAAAGCTCATGGGAACAGTCCATTACTTTAAAATTACAGTTTGTATACAATTTTTGAAACTCATATATATGTATAAAGTCTGATGAAGAGGGGGCTATTGTTCTAACCTTTCCCCATGTTTAGAACCAGAATTTATTAGCCCTTCCTAGTTCACACTTACTTTTATTAGTGAAAAGCCCACCGGGATGTGCCCGTTATGTTTTTTCTGTTATAAACTCCTAACTTCAGGAGCTCAGTGTCAGTGGAGGGGCTGTAGTCTCATCATGTATAGTTGTAATGAACTACCACCTCCTTCATCTGAAATTTCACATATTTTATTGGTCTGAACAGTAATAACAAAACCATGTTGCATTGATCACTGTTGTTGTATTTCAACTGAGAGCATATTTTTAAAAGAAATAAAAAAACTGAGTGTGAGTAAGAAAGACATACTTAGAATTCTCAAGCACTTCATCTCCCTCTCACCCCCAACTGACAGGACTAATGCAATTCATATTTTACAGGGGCAGTCAGTGGATTCTAATTTCATCTATAATTCTTTTGGCAGCGTCCAAGTTTGTGTTTAATTAAGTAAATTACTTGAGCCATCCATTTCTTTTTGCTACTAATGTATCACAATTAGAGCAAATGGTAGTCATGGAAACGCTTGGATATGCCATAATTCCTAAAACAAGAATGATTTACTACGGAGACCATCACAGGCTCGAGTCTACAGCATACGTTTATGGTTATTGCTAAATTGGGATTTGGTCACTTTGGAACGTAATGTGCAGCTCCTCATTTCAAAGGGATGTCATTATAAGAAATGTGTCATTTCTCTTATGTTTGCCAAGTTCCAATTGTTCCCTTATCCCTCATATTTATGTTCAATTAGAGAGAGATTGTAGTCCATAAAAACAGATACTATTTCACCATCGGGTAGGGAAACACATGCCTTTTTCTAGTGTATAAACCAGAGATAAAAATGTGTGTTGAACTCAAAGTGAGCACCCTTGCAATTAAATATCTACCTCTTCTTCCAAAGGTAGTCATTCTGTTCTCTTCAGCGTGGTAAGAACAATAGCATCAGTGATTTTATGACAAAGTTTTGCTCCACCACACAAAAGAAAACTATAGTTTTCTAAGTCCAAAAGACCAACCCAAACTCACTGCAATCAAGTCGATACGGACTCCTAGCAACCCTCCGAGGGTTGTCAAGACTAACTGTTGACTGGAGTAGAAAGCCCAGTCTTTCTCCGGCTGGGCTGCTGGTGATTTCCAATTGCCAACCGTACGCATCACAGCCCAACACAGAACCACGGCAGACAACACTACTCGAATAGAGTAAGCAAGAAGATGGCGTCTGGCATTCCCAAACTCGAGTTGCTAATTGGTAGTTTATAATTTATATAATTTTGAAGCAATCTCTCTACTGCCCAGCATGATACTAAAATGAACACAATAATAACATGTATAGTCCTTCACTAGCATATAGAGGTCATTTAAGGAATAAAATCATGTACATATACATTTATATACTCCATATATTAACTTTGTGTGGCGGTGCGCTTTACAGTGCTGCTTTAAAGTGATGTGCTGTACAAAATCTCTTTAGAATGTTGAAGAACAACGCTGTCACTTTGAAGGCTCAGGTGCATCTGACCCAAACCATGGTACTTTCATTTGCCTACTATGCGTGTGAAGGTTGGACATTGAATAGGGAAGACTTAAGAAGAATGGATACATTCAAATTACGGTGTTAGGGAAGAATATTAAAATTACCATGAACTGCCAGAAGAAAAATCAAATCTGTATTGGAAGAAGCATAGCTAGACTGCTACATAGAAGCAAGGATAGTGAAACTTTGTCTCGCGTGCTTTGCACTTGTTATCAAAAGAAAACAGTTGCTGGAATAGGACTTAATACTTGGTAGAGTAGATGGGTAGCTAAAAAGGTAAAGACCCTTGACAATATGAACTGACACAATGACTCAAAAATAACAATCATGAGGATGGCAGTGTTTCATTCTGTCTTACATAGGTTTTCTTTAAGTTGGAACTGGCCTGACATAATTGGTGCTGGGCTATTGGTGCTAGTACACTGTCTAATATGTTATAAATATAAATTTAGAGTTTGACAATTTTTCCCATTTCCTTCAGCTCTGTCTCTGACTATAAATGAATGGTTGAAGTCAATTCATTGAGAGAGTCATTATAATCTATCCACAATTCTGAGATATAACCTTCTCTTTCAAATGGTTTGGCAGGTAGCCAGGCAAACAGGGTGAAGAGATAAAGTAGAAGGTACTTAATTGTATTTAAATTCCAAATAAACAATAGGTACATGTTTAGTATGTCCTATGTTAAGAGCCCTGATAGTATAGTGGGTTACACTATGAGCTGCTATCTGAAGGGTCAGCAGTTTGAAGCTATCAGTGGCTCTGTGGCAGAAAAATGAGGCTTTCCATTCCCACAGTTCTGCCCTGTTCTGTAGGGTTACTATGAATTGGAATAGACTTAAAGGTAATGTGTTTGTGTTTGTTTGTTTACTTACGTCCCATAGTGGACTATTGGTAGTTTAGTGGTAGAATTGTTGTCTTCCATGAGTGGAGATGTATGCCTCATTTAATTTGTTTGTTTGTTTTTTGTCAGTGTACACATCCCATGGGAAGCCATCACCTCTGTAAATGGATACGTCTGTGTTGCTATAATGTTGAACAGGTGTCAATGGCAATTCTAGACTAAGATGGACTATGAAGACAAAACCAGAAATCAACTTCTGAAAACTATTCTGGGAAAACACTATGGCTCAAGACCGTTAGATACAAAAATGAACATGCAGATGACAGAGGGTCATTCTCAAAACATTTGCTCTCCACTTAAGCCCCTGGCATCAGGTCCTCATTTTTTCCTCCTCCTTCCCTGTTCTCCTCTCCCTCATGAGCCCTTGATAATTTATAAATTATTATTTAGTCATATCTTGCCCTGTCTGACGTCTCCCTTCACCCACTTTTCTGTTGTCCATCCCCCAGGGAGGAGGTCACATGTAGATCCTTGTAATTGGATCTCCCTTTCCAACCCACCCTCCCT
>NW_022111378.1:4022841-4028889 GCF_000313985.2 Echinops telfairi | reverse complement strand
TTTAGACAGACCTATGGAGATAATAACATGCACAAAAACAAGACAGAGCAAAAGCAACAATATACAACAAAACAAGAACAACAACAAACCACTAATAACAAAACAAAACACAATAAGAAAGAAAAGCTTGTAGTTTGTTCAAGGATCGTTTGTTGGCCTTTAGGAGTGTTTTCCCGTCCAGTCTGTTGGGGTACCACATCCTGGCCCCAAAGTCCACCTTCAGCATTCCCTGGTGACCTTTCCACTCCATTCCCTTGCTGTTCCACTGCCCCCTCACCCCCCCACCCCCCAGTGTTTTGCCTCTGTGTGGCAGGATTTCTTTGGAATTGTGAGCCCATAAAATGATAATTTATGTAATATTCAATTTTAACTAGATTTCTTATATTTTTGCTAATTCTGCCAATCGTACAAGTAAACCATCAAGGGTTGCATTATGCTCCTCCCACATACATGTTGAAGTCTAAGTTCGGTAATGGTGAATGTGACCTTGTTTGGATATAGAGTCATGGAAGATGTCCCTCGTTAGGTTAAATTGTGGCAAATTAGCAGTCGAGTGGCTTTTAATTCAAGGTCAGTGGCATCCTCATGTGAGAGGAGACACAGAGGAAGGACATTCATGTGTCAAAGAAAGTCGCTGAGCCACAAGCCGAGGGACACCAAGGATTGTGGGGAGGCATCAGAAGCTGGAAGTGAGCAACAATGCCAGTTCTTCGCTCAAAATCTTTAACAGTTGTCAACATGACGTAGACTCTTATTTTAACTTCAGTCTCCAGAACCGTGAGACAAGTGATTTTTGCTCTTATGTCTCCCATTTTGTGGAACGTTATTATAGAGTCTTTCGAATCTAATATGCAAACTTTTTAATCCGTTCATCTTTTTACAGTCCAGAAGCACTCTTACTGTGTGTTAAAGGTCTCTTTCTTTTCCATAGCTTCCTGCTAGTGGTTCTCTCAGAGCCCAAGTAAGGGGGGTTGGCAACACGTACAGGGGTGCAGGTTGGAAGAAAATCTCTAAGGAGTTCTGAGGGCTTTTTGGCCTGTGTTCAATTCATAGGCAGAAACTTTTAACCACTTCTCAAAAGAAGGGAAAAACATGAAATCGTGGAAAATTGACACTGGATAGCTGTATTAGTCTGGGTACTTTGGAGAAACAAATCCACAGCGACTCGTGTATAAGAGAGTTATATATAAAGAAAAGGTGCATCACGAAAACATCCCAACCCAATGCTGCCCAAGCCCACAAGTCCAACATGAACCCATTAACCCAACACCAGTCCACAAAGTCCTCCACCTCACAAAACAGAGGCGATGATGCCGACTGCAGGAGGAAAGCTGAGTCAGTGAACGAACAGGCATCTCAGCACTAGCAGGGGTCTCCACACGGCTGCTCCAGCACCCAGGGCTGCATCGGGATAGGTCCATGTAGCTTCTCCTTGGGGATGTCTTGTATGAAGTCAATCTTGCAAGCTGAAGCAGGGAACAGCTAAGGCAGCTGCACCCGGTGCAACCATCATACAACAAGAGACCCGAGAACTAGAAAGGCGAGGCTTCACCACCCATTTATCCCTCCGCCTTTCAACCAGCACCACATGTGATTATCGGCCAGGCTGGCACAATTAACTAACTCAATAGCTGACACAAAGCTCGGTCACTCTTGAGGAACAACCAAGTTCAGATATGATGAATGCCGAGGACGATTCCCTTCTAATTTAATGGTTAGCATGTTATAAACCACTTACAAAACGCACAGTCTTGATGAGCATGTCTCACTCTGAGACTCAAGGCCATTTCTTCCTACAGAGTTGAACATCTGATTAAAAACGACATTCCTTAAACCGACTGACAGTGAGACCGCCACACACTAATGCCAGCACAAGTGGCTATGTGGACCATCAACAGACTTGCTTCCTCAAAATAACTTCTTGGATAAAGTCCATAGTTTACTCCCCTTGCTCAGAATATGTAAGGGCAACACCGCAGTTGGCAAGGATCCTTGTAAGACTCTGCTGTAGCTTTCCATATCAGCCCAGAAGTTTGCATATTGCTCCAGAGGGAACAAGCAACTAGTAAGTCATAATGTTTGCTCTACGGACGCTGGGTGTCTTGGTCTTGTTCTGATTTCCTGGGGAGATTTTCCATGTAACGGCTGATCTTTTTCTGAAATGGATTTGCTCCTCCCTACCTTGCAAGTACACAGAAACAGACTCAGAGGCACTGCACTGTCCAATTTAGATTTTTATTGACACCTGGCATTTCCATCATATCCCAATGCCTCAATTACATCAGTTAGGGCCAATTTAGTCTTCACATTACGTTGATAACCTAAATTGTTAGCAAGAGCTCTGCTACCACTAGAGAGTGGAAACTTGTCTTCAAATTACATTTAATTACCTTCATTAAGTGCTACAGCATTCCGTGACACATATTTGCAAAGTGGGCAGGCTAAAATAAGCCGAGTGCATCTCATTTCCTGAGTAACACTGCTTCTCCCCTCCCCTCTGCTGTCCTGTCTGTTACCTTTCT
The DNA here is from genome assembly GCF_000313985.2 of Echinops telfairi. NCBI lineage: Eukaryota > Metazoa > Chordata > Mammalia > Afrosoricida > Tenrecidae > Echinops > Echinops telfairi. Next base: position 4,026,367 of record NW_022111378.1, on the reverse strand, counting down.
TACCCCTTTGAGTGTGGTGGTCAAGGAAAATCCACCCACATACTCTCCAGTTTACAATATGATCATTTTCTCAAAAAAAGAAATCGTTATCATTGTCAGATGCCTCCTGGTTGTCCTATGGCCCCCGTGTACCCAAGTGGAACTGCCCTATCAGGTTCACTAGGACATAGTCTTTATGGGAGCAGGCCACCAAGTCTTCTACCCCATTAGGTGGATTCGAACCACTAACATCTGATTAGCAGCTTAACCACTGTATCACCAGGGCTCTTTATAGATAAATTGGTTATCTATCTATCAATCTATCTATCATCTACTTTTTGGTCTCTGAACCTCTGATTATAAGGACATTCCTAAAGCAACATAATAAATTTGAATTCTCTCAAGGGACTGGCAACAGGCAGATTCTGTTTGTACATCAGTGTACATGGCCAAAGGAGTAGGATATTAGAGTGACTTTTTATACCCAGTGGCCAGTGGGCTAAATGTAGATCTGCTAATCTCCAGGTCAGCAGTTCAAACCCACTAGCAGCTCCAAGGAAAAAGATGAGGTTGTCTACTTCAATAAAGATTTGCCATCTAGGAAACCCTATGGATGAATTCTAGTCTGTCCTATGGGGTCCCTAGGACTTGAAAATGACTTAATGACAGTCCCCTACCCACTGCCCCCCCCCCCAATATTACTATTAAAATGGTGTTCCTGAAATCTACAGCCTACTGTAATCAGCACATTTCAGGCTGTGTTCTGTTAGGCATGTGGCTCTGAAGTAAAATTGAAAAAAAATGTAAGAATATTATTCAGATAATGGTGATTTAATTTTGCTTGTAAAATCTATTTATGCCCCTCAAATACTTTTCAAATTGTTATGAGGATTGGCTCTTCTGTTTCCAAGGTTTGCCGACCCCTGGGCTAGAGGAGAGAGTGGATTGAGTTGTTGTCCGGCTTCTTGGGGAGGGGGTGTGACTTTGTGTTGGTCAGTCATTCTGAGAATTCCAGGGACCAGTCAAAACTGATTCTTAAAATAGCCATCTAGGCTACATTCAAGAAGTCACTCTTACCTATTTGTGATCTTCAATTGAGTTCATTAAAATCCCAGTGGGCAACACACAATAAAATACCAGGATCCAAAATAAGCTAAAATGGAAGAAAGAAAATAATCTTTTTCTTCTCAAGAAAGCCCTTTCCCGTTTTTCTAATGCCTTCAAAAATATAGGCATGTCTCAGAAATACCGTGGGTTTTGTTCCACCCTCTTGCCATAAAACGAATATTGCAATAAACGGAGTCCCATGAAATCTTTGCTTCCCCAGTCATGTAAAAGTATTTTTTACACTATATTGCAGTCTAATAAATGTTCAGTAGAATAGCATGAATGCTAAAATGTAGTACAAGGACTTGTAGTGATCACATGCTACGACAAAAGTACCACTAATATCCTTGCTCGACTCAGGGTTGCCATAAACCTCCAATTTATATGTTTGAAAAAATACAGTATCTCTGAAATATGATCGAGCAAAGCACAATAAAATGAGGTATGCCTATAGTCACAGTTCCCAGACATTTTTCTTTCTCTCTTTTAAAAAAAAATCAACTACACAGTCTGGCTTATCTTGTTTATAATGGATATTTTCAGCTAACCAACCCAGTGTTTTTTTTAAACAAACAAATAAACAAACATTTAAATGGCACTTGTAGTCTCTTGGTAGTGCAAATGGTTAGCATGCACACTGCTCAGCAAGTCAACAGTGTGAGTCCACCCACTGGTGCATCTGCAGACAAGCGGGGCAATCAGCTAGAAAACTCAGGCCCCAAAGGCCTGCGGCGCCCAGTTCTACTCTGACACACGGAGACACCAGGAGTCACCACCAAGTGGACATTGGGTTGTGAAGGGCTGCCTACAGTATGCCATGCAAATCCTAAAGGTAGATGTGTTTTCCAAGTATTGTTTCATCTAATAACTGTGCTAATTCTACAAGGGAAGTGTTCGTGTGTCCCCTTGGTTTACAAATGAGGAAACTGAGTCCAGAAAAGTTAAAGGGCTGACTAAAAATCTCCTCCAGCTGTTTCGTGCAGATGTGTTCCCTGCAGCTGTTTTGATTATGGTTTCTAAATAGAATTTAAAAATGAGTGAAAGTAGGAACTGCAGAAGTTTATGTTTATTAAACTGGTACTGTGTGTTTGTCACTGAACCAAGGGCCATCCACCTCATCTTCAACAATTCTAAAAGTAGGTTTCTCTAGTCCCCTCCAATCTAATTGGCATATGAGCACACCAAGGCTCAAAGGTATTTAAAGGTTTAAGGTTACATTCAAGTGCCATGAGTCTTAGACCACCGCTCCTAACTGCAACATTGGGAACACTTCTCCTCCCCAAATCCTAAGAGCTTATTAATGGATGAAATTCTGATTTTTCAGGAGTCCTGCTCATGCTGTGGATTGCATCTGGGGCTGTTAACAACATGGTTGGTGGTTCAAACGCACCCACCATCATTCAGGAGAAAGATGATGCTGTCTGCTCCCACAGAGATTCACAGTCTCAGTAACCCAACATTAGGATATTAGGAGTTGGAATCCACTTGATGGTAGTGGGTTTGGTTTGGATTTGGGTCATCCTCATTGTCCTGAGGTTTTATTGAAAGCTTTATTCTTTAATAAAGTGTTTATTTTTGGATTGTTGATAGTCATTGAGATCCCCCTGAATCTTTGCCAAATGCTTCCCTCATTCCTATAAGATATATAATATCTTTTTTTTGTACTACCCATTTTATTATATGCGGATGCTAGTGTATATGAAACAACCCTTGTGAGACAGAAATTCATGAAAATTCAGAGGTAGGTGTTAAGGACTGGTAAAAGTAGAAGTTTGGATAGTATGGCACATGTAACTGTGAAGACAAGCTTTTGTACAAGCTTCAAATTTAGCTCTCCTTGAATATTCATGGGTTCATGAGAATGGCTGAGGAAACCTTTGAAAGATTCATCTTACTACAAAAAATGAACAGACTTTCTGGGGTCTAAAGGGATTTGTACCTGAAGATACTCGAGTCAGCAGGGGTCATGTTGAGTTTTCTGCAGACAAAACTCTTTCAAATCTGCAGCTGCCTGGGAAACTTTTACAGGTTAAGCCTGGCCTCCAGCCAGAGCTGCTGAACCACTGTCTTCACGGCGGCGACACTGGCAGGTGGGCGGGCCCGATATATACCGTGCTTCCCCGAAAGTAAGGCATCCCCCGAAAATAAGACCCACTTACACTTTTGCCTCTCGCTGAAATATAAGGCATCCCCCTGAAAATAAGACCTCCCTGATAATAAGGCCCCCTGAAGCTACTGTAACTCTGGACTCTGGACCATAGCAGCGGGCGCTGCCACACAGCTCACAGTTGGCCGCAGTGCAGCCGGAGCAGACAGGAAATGTACCATAGATTATGAGTAAATGCACCATAGATTGTTGTACATGGAAATAATGGTAGTAACAAGAAATTCTTGATACAGTAGGATTCACAGTTTGTCTGGTTATGCTGGTTTGTGATGA
>NW_022111378.1:4009152-4022634 GCF_000313985.2 Echinops telfairi | reverse complement strand
TTTTTTCATTGTGTTCAAAAAGTTTTATCAATCTTGTCTGCTTTGTTTTGGATTTGCTTTCTGTTTCATTTATTTATTTCCCTTAGTTTGTTTTGTGCTTCTTGTAGGAATTAGTTATATTTTCTTACTGTAGTGTCCAATATTTCTTAAATTTATGTTGGATGCTTCAGTGTCAACTCTTGTATGCATCCACCATTTCTTTCTTCTTGGGTACAAGACAGGAGTTGTGAACGGCTCTGGTTTGGTTTTCATATTGACTGTAGACTGCCCCATCTTATGCACTGAGCAGAACCTCTGGACTTCTGGATTCCCCATATGCAAGGGACTCTTCTATGTTCCCGATTCTGTTACATGGAGTTACTTATCTGTCCCTACAACAATGCCACAACACTTTCCTTATATTAGTATCGGTCTATGTCCTGCATGATGAGTCCAGCATGACTTTACAAAAAATATCTTTCTTACTTATTTTTCCTCCCAGATTACCTTTAGAATCAGTTTATAAAAATCATTACAGTTCTTATTGGATTAGATCAAATCTGCATAGTTATTTACAAGTGATCATTTTCTTTCCATCCTAAGAATCTGTCTCTCAATTCTTTAAAGTAATTTTAATATTTTTCTTCCTGACATCATTACTTATAAAACAAAATTGAAGTAAACCTACAGCAAAGGTAATGTTTCTAATTAATGTGTCTTTAATTAGTTTATACTTTTTCCATCTCCCATGACTATTTTATGTTTTCTACTGTCATTATTGAATTTTGTTTCATGATTTTTGTTTTTTTTAGTATATGAAACCCAGGATTGATGAACCTAGAGGGACAGCAAGTAGAATAAGGGTTTCTTGGGGGGCGGATACAGTGATGATGGGAGTGGTGGTGGTCAAAGGCAGCTGATGTCAAGAAGTTCATGAAGGAAAAGCATGTTTTGAAACTATGGTCACAATTGTACAATACTGCTTGAAGTGATTGAACTATGGAATGTGATGATATCTGTATTAACTCTCAATAAAATGGTTTTGGCAAAAAAACCCAACTATGTTGTAAATCAATAGGAGAAACAACTATACACACGTGATAAGGAAAACGTCCACATGTAAGATAGACCCACAACCCAGTAGTCAATGAATGCTGGATTGATGTCGAAAGATAGCTAGTGTGACTCCACGGTGTTTTAAAGGCGGTTATGAAAAATCAGCTGAGTCCTGAGGGACTTCGTCACACTTTCTGAGCAGTAAGTGAGATTGCTGAAAACATTAGCTTCAGGTAAATGCAATATTTCTGCTGGGTCAGTAACCTGAAATTTACAGATATAAGAAAGATTTTAGACCAAGCTGGGTAGAGTAAATGACATGAAACCTAGAGTTATATGTTTGAAAATAATTAAAAGCATAAAGAAAACTTTGGGTGGTAGCATGGGGAGAGATGGAATTTCACAAAGTAAAACTCTATGCATTATATTTAATATACAAAATTATATGTGAAGAATTGGCAGTAGTAAAGTCTGTTAGCATATGTCTTTGTATTTGCATCTTAGAAAATATACTCTTCTTATTTGTAGGGAAATAACTAAATATAGCATCACCAAGAATTACATTTTAGGATACTTCCAACAGCATACTACTTAAGGCAGACTGATCCATCCACCAAAGAAAACCAAACACCTAACAAAATGTTTTCTCTCTTTCTCCAATATATATTAATTTTAAAATGATGCATTTATGTATGTATGCATGTTCTCATTAAATATAGACTTTATGTTATAATTTTCATATATAGGCATATATGTATCTCATGTCACTATTGTTTACTCTTAAGTTGATCCTAAATAATGGTGACCCTACATTACAGGGCAGAACTTCCCTATGAGTTTCCTATGTTGTAAACTTTATAAAAGATAATCAGGGAAAATATTTCAAGCAGAAAATAAATAAATACATAATAAAACACCCGAAAGAAGAACAAAATATGCAATAACAAGTGGTGTTTTTTTGTTTTATGTTTCCCCAAAAGTTATCTGCCTGTTTTGGAAAACCTTATGTTCATCGTTGCTTACCTTTGAGACCTCAAAGACCAGGCGCTCTGAGTAAAACCTAGAGGCAGGCAGACCTCATACAGACTGAAACCCCTTTCAGCCTCGCTCAAAACAAAAGCCACCCTTTTCTGGGGTTCATATATTATCCTCTTGGCTCAAATTACTTGCGTAAATTCTTATGTTCAGTATTCAATAGGTATTCATTATTAAGTACTCAGGATAATATAATTCAAAAGAAGGCACTGAATCCAAAATTTGATGCAACGATTTCATAGCAGATTAGACCAGAGCTCACGAGAAACACTGAACCACACTGAACCAGATGATAGATTAGAAGAAAAAATATATATAAAAAAGTCAGAAACTTTAGTAACGTATGAAGACAGCTTAATGTACTTTAATTTAGAGTCCCAGGATAAATTGAAAAGGGGGGAATTTAATGAGTGAGTAAATACTAGTTGAGACTTCTATGAGAATTCTTATGAGAAAAACTGACTTCCCAACAAAAAAGCATAAAGTCAAAGTCCATGAAAGTACAACAAAATCTCCACAAAACGTCTTGAACCTCCTGAAGGGTTTGATGCATTCAGATGATAACTGAACTCAGATGATTGCTCAGAGATTCCAGAAGAAATGGTGTGTCAGACTGTGCAAATATGTGGGTGGAATTAACTGGATTTTAAATATGTTACACATTAATGCTTCTTTGAGGACTAAGATGTCACTGACCATGGTCAATAAGGAAGAGTATTATTAAGGTTGTTGTTCTAAGACCCAAGCATTATTGAAAAGATAGTTAATGCAGTAATTAGTATTAGAGTTTAATGTAAGAATATGTGTTGTTGAGGTAATTAAAAATATGCATGGCAGGTTAAAGTAGAAAAAATTTAAAAATGTTATATATTTATGTTCCTTTCTTGCTTTCCTTTAGATTAATCAAGAAGACAAAAACAAAATAAACTCAAAGAAGTACATGCAACTTATCAGGTAAAAGTATGAAATGAAATCTAACCATATGCTTTAAATGTAGGGAAAAAATGTAAAGGAAAAGAGTGAAAAATAGAGTACCCTTAAAATAAGTCATTTGCTCTAACTTTGTTTGAGAGGTGGGCCAAGGTCATGGTTATGGATTCTTCCTTTCAATTTAGTTCTTCAATTTCTGACAGCACTGCAAACCCAGGAAGGAATTACTTCCTGAAAATAAGTGGACAAAATCATCGGTGCTTCTAAAATGCTGGTCATGTTCAGGGTACTGCTCTGGGTGCTGGGTGTTACCGGAATGTACATAGTTTGCAAAAATTCATTGAGCTAGAATTGTGGTTTGAATATTTCGTTTAAATTAGATAACAAATCCACTAGTTATTTCCTTAAAGCTTTCCACAAGTTCAACAATAGCATAGTCAGTACTTCTAAATATAAAAATAAGCTTCCACGAACTCCCCTACTCAGGCTTGATCAGGTGGGGGTTTTCAGCAGCCCTGGAGTTGGTCCTGACTCATGGCAATACCATATACAGCAGAACAACTAGTGCCCAGTCCCATACCATCTTCTCAACCCGTGGCACATTCAAATCCTCCACTATACCTCCTGTGCAATTTGATTGCCTTCCAGTATCGGGGATGAGCTTACAGCACTCTATTGGGAAACACCTTACTGTGAACCACAGACTTTCCATTAGCCAAGATTTCTGAAGTTGATGGCCATATCTTTCGGCCAACCATTTTTATCTAATCAGCCATAGTCTCAAAGCTTCAATGAAACCTAGCCACCACAGGAGGTGACCCTGCTCATAACTGAAATATTGATGGCAAAGCTTCCAGCATCAGAGCAACACACAAGCCACAGAAAAAACTGGTGGGTGACTCACCTATTCCCTCAATGCAATAATACTTTCTTCTATTAAATTGGCATTCTATGATGCTCACCTTCCCGACACAACCGCTCAAGACAAAGCGGGTGAATAAGCAAATGTGGTGAAGAAAGCTGATGGTGCCCGGCTATTAAAAGATACAGTGTCTGGGGTCTTAAAAGCTTGAAGGTAAACAAGCAGCCATCTATCTCAGAAGCAACAAAGACCAGCCTGTGCGATCACAAGGTGTCAAAGGAATCAGGTATCAGGCATCATCAGAACAAAAGATCATAACATAGTGAATGAGGGGGGAAGTGCGGAGTGGAGACCCAAAGCCCATTTGTAGGCCACTGGATATCCCCTTACAGAAGGGTATTGGGGAGGAGACAAGCCAGTCAGGGTACAATGTAGCAACGATGAAACATAAAACTTTCCTCTAGTTCCTAAATGCTTCCTCCTCCCCCACTATCATGATCCCAATTCTACCTTACAAATCTGGCTAGATCAGATGATGTACACTGGTACATATAGGTACTGGAAACACAGGGAATCCAGGGCAAGAATCCCTTCAGGACCAGTGGTGTGAGTGGCGATACTGGGAGGGTAGAGGGAGGGTGGGTTTGAAAGGGGGAACCGATTACAAGAATCTACATGTGACCTCCTCCCTGGGGGACAGACAACAGAAGAGTGGGTGAGGGGAGATGTACGTCGGACCGGGCAAGATATGACAAAATAATAATTTATCAATTATCACAGGTTCATGAGGGAGGGGGAGCAGGGAGGGAGGGGAAAAATGAGAAGCTGATGCCAGGGGCTTAGGTGGAGTGCAAATGTTTTGAAAATGATGAGGGCAATGAATGTACAAATGTGCTTTACACAATTGATGTATGCATGGATTGTGATGAGTTGTATGAGCCCCTAATAAAACGATTAAAAAAAACACCTGGTGGGTGGGCGACAGCTTAGTTACTGTATGAAAACCATTCTAAATAAGACAATACGAAGCTTTGATGCCAGCTACTGACACCTGATGGTATCTTATTCTGAACTATTTGAGATATCACCATCTCATGAGCGTTATCAGAAAGGGACCCAAGAGAGGAAACAGGGGCCCATGCACTTAGCGTCCCCAGGTTGCAGTCATGGGTAGAGAGTACTTGGCGGAACGTGGATACCTCTTTTAAGATTCACATGTAAATATGCCACAGTTCCTTGGAAACAAAATAAAACAAACAAACAATAACTCTACGTGCACCTTAGAAAGATGTGAGCATTATATTCTACATTTTTCCACATGGGAAATAGTTACCTTATGCTTATTTTTTATGTGTCAGGGATGAAAAATACCATATACTTAGAGTGCTCATCAAAATCCTAGTCACCATCTGGGCTAACATCTAGCTGCCTTTACAAATGTTTTGTCAGCTATAATTGAATCTTGTTGAAATATGTATGACATATGTACATTATGGTTGGGATTTTGAATGCTTAGACTAAGTCCTATCTAGCAATTTGAAGACAGCACATTTTTTATTGGGAAAATAACTCATATTACTACTATCTATATATTTACTAGCTTAGAAAAACCTTATTATTCTGGTATCCAGTTCTTCAAACTCAGTAAAACTGAGCTGGACTGCACTCTCCTTGTGAAAATGCTTCTCAGGCAAGCTCAAAGGGTAAACACATTGGGAGATTGTTTTAAAGCTCTTTGCACCACGTAAATATGCTTTAAAAGGCTTAGAAACACTAATTATATATTCAAGTTGCTGATAATTATATGTTCACATTATCTGTTCATTAAAGCATCTCATTAATTTGCTCTGAAGGAGAAATTGGTTCAAGATCCTGTGCATATTTGAAAGAAATAAAGCCCTGCTCCCTTAGAGATAAGCAATGCATCTTTCAGTGAATCAAATTGGTCTTCTCCATAAACTAATTAGAATTCATACAGTTTTACTGACGTTCTTTAAGAATTCTTCCTTGGAGCCTAAGTAAATCACATACCATTCTCTCTGTTTTTCTTTCTCTACCCTAAATCTAACTTTCCCCAACTATTAAGAAATCTGGATGGTCCTTTCACAAATGTCTACCAATCATTCATCTGGAATGTCTTTGATCCTTCATCCTATTTGTGCTTCCGGATGATGCACAGAGCAGTGTTTCCACTCTAAGACAGCATTGCAAATTTTAAGCCACTGGTCTGTAATCTGTCAATTAATCTTATCCTTTCCAAACATCGCATATCCGGTTTTCTCCCTGAGGTAGAGCTATTAAACTTACTGCTTACTTGAAATGTACACCTGCTCTGATTCCAAGAGTAACCAGGAGTTGTTTCAACTCAAAGTTCCCTCCTCAAAGGCAGGGACTTTATCTTTTAATTCTTAGCCTACAGCCAGGTACACAGAATGTATATTAGTGCCCATGCAGTCTTAAGTGCTTCATAAATATAATCATAATTTAAGCCTGAAAAAAAGAACTCGAGGATTGCCTATAGAACCCTCTTTTTAAAAAAAAAATCATTTTTATTGGGAGCTCATACAACACCTATCACAATCCATACATCAATCCATTGTGTCAAGCACATTTGTACATTTGTTGTGTAGCTAAACTCTTTTTTTTTATTTTATTGGAGGCTCGTACAATTCTCATCACAATCCATACATCCATCCACTGTGTCAAGCCCATATATACATTCGCTGCCCTCATCATTCTCAAAACATTTGCCCTTCACCTCAGCCCTTAATATCAGTTGCTCATTTTCCCCCTCACTCCCCAACCCCCTCCCTCATGAACCCTTCATAATTCACAACTTATTATAGTTTTGTCATAAAGTACACTGTCCGACGTCTCCCCCTGCCCTCTTCTCTGCTGTCCCTCCCCCAGGGAGGAGGCAATATCTAGATTCTTGTAATCGGTTCCCCCTTTCCACCCCACATTCCCTTCACCCTCCAGGCATCCCCACTCTCACCACTGGTCCTGAAGGAGTCATCTGTCCTGGATTCCCTGTGTTTCCAGTTGCTATCTGTACCAATGCACATCCTCTGGTCTAGCCAGATTTGTAAGGTAGAATTGGGATCATGATAGTGGTGGTGGTTGGGGGGCGCAGGGGTAGGGGGGGGGAAGCATTTAAGAACTAGAGGAAAGTTATATGTTTCATCGTTGTTACCCTGCACACAGATTGGCTCATTTCCTCCCCTCAACCCTTCAGCGAGGGGGTGTCCAGAACCCTCTTTTTATAGACAAAACAAAACAAAAGCAGAGATACCGAAAGCAAAGGAACTTGGTTAAGGACATTTAACCCAAAGGTGGTAAGCCAGTTTGGGGACCCTTGATGTCTGGCTTTGTAGTCCATATTGCTGAGCTAGCAGCTAAGCTAGCCTCAATTATGCCACAATTCTGCTTTTATTTTTAATACCATAAATATAAAATTATAATACAAGACTTTAAAAGATATAAGAAAATATCCAGAAAAGCCATATAATGAGTCTAAGATAGGTCAAGGAACTTTTTTGCAACAAAGTTATGGTTAATAGTCTAGAGTATTGAATTTTAGTTTTAAAATACCCTTCATGAAAATTTTGGAATTTAAAATGTGTATGTAATATGAGGATAAGTCAAAAAGGATTGCTACCACAGTTCCAGTTCATATGTACATTGACAGATTTATTCCAGAGGAAACCTGTGTAAGTCTGTCTCTGTGATCAGTACATGGTTACAGACCCATTGTCTCAGCAATACATGAGTCTAAGCATCATTAGGGTGTTTTTTAACACTATACCCAATCAAATCAGCGCCATCCCAGGGTACCAGCTGGGCCAGTTAAATATAAGAGCCACGGCACAAATATTTGTGCGTTGCTCCCATTTTCATTGCAGCACATTCCCATTCCCAATAGCAAAAAGGATGGAAACAACTTCAATGATCAACAAGGAAACAATGGATAAACACACTTTGGTATATACACAATGCTGAGTCTGCAAACCACCTCAAAACATAGACGAACCTGAAGGACATTACACTGAGTGAAAACACAATCATAAATTGACAAATATTGCATAAGATCACTATTATGAAAAGTCCAGAAAAGGTTTTCACTCTGAAGGAAACATGAAAAAAAGTTAAGAGGGTAGAAGGGTAGAGTAGGTAGAAAGAAAGGGAAAATACTAGAGTGTGGACTCATGTTAACGAGGGTGAAGGAGAAGCCAATATGCATTAAAAGGGAGATCAGCAAAAATTTAGAGTCAGGGGAAGACACTGGGGCAGATGTTAAAGGAAACAGAGGTAAATCATATTATAAACACAATTCTGCAATAATGGTGATTTGTGAATTGACAGGGTGAGCCATGGGCTCAATGAGTGCGGGAGGAAGAATGAAACTACACACACACACACAGACACACACACACTATACACACATATATAACATATATATGTAATATATAGAGAGAAAATATGTATATGTGTGTGTGTGCTTGAGAGAAGTTATTTGTCCATGGATCTTTACCTTTGCTGCAACTATAGCCAGATATGTGTTTAATTCCACAGGGATTCGAACGATAAAGAGTTCGTAGACAGCTTGAGGGAGTGTGTCACTGGGTCTGGGAGGTTAGACTCATAGTCTCAGCGAACACCAAGTTGGACCGGTTGAACAGAATCCACAAAGACTATGGATATCCTATATCCCAGCTTGGTGAGCAGTAAGCACTGGGTCAGAAAAGCTCATGAACCATTATCTATGGTGCAATCCTTGGTCACTCTCTGTCTGTAAGAAAGAAGAGAGATGAAGATCTACGAGACATGAAGCAATTAGTCCAATGGACTAATGAGCACATAAATACCAGTCTTCGTGACCTTGAGACCAAATGAACTAGCTGGTTCTCTCTTAATACTATACATTAAAATAAGATGTTTCTCTTTAATTTAAATATATATATATGTACATATATATACACACACATATGTAGTGAATTAGATGATGGTTTACTGAGCATGTCATCAGTTTTATATTCAACAATTCATACACATTTTGTTTCAACTCAGCTAATGCACTCCCCTTAATGTCCCACAAGTATCCTGCATTTCCCTGTGTTTTCTGTTTCCCGTCTGCTTTTGTTCCTAACCCTCTAAACATTGTCCTTAAGTAAATGCTGCTCTTTTGATCTTAAATGATCTATTATTCTACCACAGGGTGAGTTCAGTTATAGATCAGAAGACTGACTAAGGGCCATAAGCCCAGTTTTACTATGATTTCGAGGTATGTTCCACATTTTTCCTTCATCTCTATCCCAAGCTTTCTACTGTGAGCCTTTTCCGACCAGTGGGTTTGCGCAATCAGGCACTTGGTATTTCTTCTGGTCTCTAGGTTGTGGAGACTGATATTTATACTTTCCATTAGGCGATTGCAATACTTATTCCTGTATGTCTTTCAGTTTCCATCTCTTTCTTTCCTCTGGATGGGGATAGACCAATGGTTGCACCTTAGATTGCTGCCCTTGAACCCTTAAGACCCTAGTCACTACTCGCCCAAGTAAGATGTAGTAGACTATTGTCTTTGTAAACTGTGTTACATCAACAGACCTTGGTGCCCCTGAGACGCCATCCTGATCCCCAGAGCCTGCAGTTCATTGCCTTGTAAATTTCATCTATGAAGCATTCCTTAGACCACCACTTTTATGGATGCGTTTGCAGTAAAGGTAAATACACACCTAAAAATGTCCTCTATAATGATCCATATATATTCACGACTATACCTCTGCTCTCCATGCAATCCCTGATAGACAATCCTCCAATAATGGTGCTCTACGAATAGATGCTTCCAAAAATGATGTGTTCTTAAACTGAAAGAACTCATAAAAAAGTCAAACCTAAAGTTGTAATATTAAAAGTCTATGGGAAAATATTGAATGAAGCATTTCATTTCAAAAACTCATCTATGCCAGCACATTTGGAAGACAGCTCACCGGCCAATTGACTGGAAGAGATCCATATTTGTACATATTCCAAAAAATGGTGACTCAACAGAATGCTCAAATTATAGACTAATACCTGTGATATGACATAGAAGTAAAATTTTGTTGAAGATCATCCAACAACAGTTGCAGCAGTACATTGAAAGAAAACTGCCATAGATTAAGGTCAGATTCAAAAAAGGATGTGGAACAAGGAATATCATTACTAAAATCAGATGTATCTTGGCAGAAAATAGAGAATACCAGAAAGTTGTTTACTCATGTTTATTAATTCTGGCAGTGCATTCTACTGTATGTTTCATAATAAACTGTGTATAGCTTTGAGAAGAATAAGAATTCCATAACACTTCATTGTTCTCATGATGAACCTGCTCATAGACCGAGAGGCAGTTGTGTAAAGAGAATAGAGAAATACGGTATGTCTTAAAATCAGGAAAGGTGTGCAAAAGGGTGGTACCCTCTCACTATACTTACTCAATCTGTCTGCTGAGTGACGCATCAGAGATGCTGGCTGAGATGAAGAAGAATGAGGCATCAGTACTGGAAGAAGGCTTATTAACAACCTTTGATATTCAAATAATACAACCTTGCTTGCTGAAACTGAGGAGGATCTGACGTATTTGCTACTGCAGATCAGACTTTGAAGCCTTCAGTATGAATTACGAACGAACTCAATATGAAGAAGAACACAATCCTCATAAACTGGACCAACGCGTAACATCATGATAAACGGAGAAAAGGCTGAAGTTATTACGGATTTTACCTTTCTTGGATCTACAATCAATGCTTATGGAAGCAGCAGTTAAAAGACCAAAAGACTGATTGTATAACTCATCTTAAAAGTGATTTAACCATGGGGAGGGGTAAGGAATGCTCTAAAATTGAAGTGGGTACGATTGTACAATTCTCTTTAATATGATTGAATGCTTGAATTCTTGAATTATATGATAAGCATATTACATGCCAAGAAAACTGCTGAAAAACAGGCAAGAAAACAGAATGGTTTGGCAATCTGCTTCGTAAAAAGAAAACAAAAACAAAAACCACTCTGCATTGGATGAATCTGCTGCAAAAGCTCTCCTCGGGATGCTGAGAAGGAAGGATGCTGCTTTCAAGACGACGCGCTCCTGCCCTGCGCCATGGTGTTCTCAAATGCCTCCTGTGCTTATGGAAGCTGGACACTGAGTAAGGAAGACGGACAAGGAATGGTTTCCTTTGAATTGCGCTGCTGGAAAAGTAATCGGAAGGACCATGGACTGAGAAAAGGACAAACAAATCGGTCCCAGAAGAAGGAAGGCCAGAGAGCTGCTTAGAGGCAAGGCTGCCGAGAGTCAGTCTTACATATCTGGACATGTTCTCAGGAGAGACCAGTCCGTGGAGATGGGCATCGTGCTTGATAAAGTGGAGGGGCAACAAAAAAGAAGAAGGCCGTCAACAAGATGGATGGACACAGGGGCTACAAGAATGGCCTTGAGCAGAGGAACGAATGTGGGACTGACACAGGACCAGGGAGTTTTTTGATCCATTGTTTGGTATTGCATTGTATCGCATTGAATTGCATTGTATTGTTTTGTATTGTATTTTGTCCCTATGGGTTGACGCAGGCTCAATGACACCTGACAACAACAATGAGTTGATGCCCCTTAACTTTTAAGTCAATAATAACTTCAATAGCTTCCAGTTCATTTGAACTCTATGACTGAGTAGGACAACTCAACAAGGTTTCTCATGCTGCCATCTTGGGCGTCCACTACCACTGCTTTCTCCTGAAGAGTGGCTGGCGTGCGCACACCAGCCAAGTGCTTCACCACTGCCCTTCCGGGATTCCTTCAGTATATGGGGATACACCTTAAAGAAAGAGTGGCTCCAGCCCAGAACACTAAGTTAATGCCCTCAATGAAGGAAACTATTCAATCATCAGGGGCAGGAGCGGTCTTTTAGGGAAACAGAACATGCACCATCTAAAAGCCATATTTTGATTATGTTTGGGTTTCATAGCAAGATCATCCTGAGGAGAAAGAGTTACTGGATTAACTCATCTGAAGCCCTTCATCATTGAGACTACCCCTGGGTAGGTGACTGAATAGAGGAAAAAGAATGCAAAAGTTATGGTTTCCATGATAATTCTGTTTTACATTGCAAACCAATGCACTGCCGATCCAGTTTTTGAACATAAGGTCCCTGAGCTTGGGTAAGGTAAGTCCATTATAGAGATGGCAATGAAAGCAGGTCAAAGCAATCTTCACATGAGCAAAAGCTAGTTCATCTACTAATGAGTCCCTTGGAGCTGACAAAGCATCATGTGTTCCAGGAATAAAACAAAAAAACTCAAGGAAATTGAATGTGGAAGATGTGATAAGGCATGGGCTGAACTTGGAAGAACAAAGTATCATCTCATTTGAGTTCCATTGACCTCAGAGTACTGGACAACCTATCCAGAAAAGTGGATGCAGTAGAAAGCCAAATGGAAGGCTTAATCATAGAATAGAGGATACCAGTTGGAATACTAAAAACCTCGTACTGGTGGATATAATCTTACATGAAAATAGTTTTCTTTGTTATGTTAGAGTATGATTGATGCTCAACCTAATCACTTATAAATTTTGAGAGGAGCAGGTTGCACACACACACACACACACACACACACATACACAGAGATAAATAATGTGTGAAAATTACCAATGAACAAAACAATATCCAAAGTTACCAACAAGAATCTGAAGCCCTGAATTGAATTTTTGCTTCTTGAGTTGTGAAAAAATAAACACCTTAATTTATTGGGACTACTTTGTGATGTTGTGTATTATTGCAGTCTTTGGGAACTCAGGGAGAGGAAGAGAAGCCAGTTCAAATTGTGTTGCAGTGGCAAGGAAGGATGGAGGCTTGGATTTGATGGTCACAGTGGAGACAGGCCAGACAGAGGGATTACAAATACATTCTGCAAGAAGGCCCTGATCAAAGGTAATTTCTTCTCCCTCCATGCTTTTATGCATTTTCATATTTCCTTCTTATGATTTTATTTCTTGTCCAACACATAAGCCTCATTCCTCCATAATATCATAGGTCCAATGTTTTCACATGCCGGCCCTCTCTGTTCACAAATTATAGAAGCATCCACATAATCAAGGCACTCCAGTGGTATATTGGGTTAGATTTTGGCCTGGTAACAAAAAGTTCAGTGGTTCAAACCTAGTAGCCATTCTGAAAGAGAAAGATGAGGTTTTCTGGTCCTGCCAAGATTTATAGTCTCAGAAAACCATGAACATAGTTCATGCCCTCTGGGTTGCTGTGAGTTTAAATAACTTTCCAGCAATGGGTTTGGTTTTAAACCA
The DNA here is from genome assembly GCF_000313985.2 of Echinops telfairi. Lineage (NCBI taxonomy): Eukaryota > Metazoa > Chordata > Mammalia > Afrosoricida > Tenrecidae > Echinops > Echinops telfairi. The sequence goes on along the minus strand of NW_022111378.1, from coordinate 4,009,444 downwards.
CATAGTACAGGAATCTCTGGTTTATACAAACAGTTAATAGACATGTCTAATATCCAAAATTTGGAAGTTCAAGTCCACCCAAAGCTACCTTGAATAAAAGGTCTAGCAATCTTGTAGTAAAAGCAAACAAACAAAACAACAACAAACAAACAAAAGACTGAAATCTGATGGAAACAGTTCTACTCTGAAGCACATACAACATGGAGGGACCATGAGTTTGAATGGACTCTACAGAAAGTAGTCTGGCTCATAAGTAAGGCCAAAGTTTCCCTAGAGGCTATAGGCATTTGCT
>NW_022111378.1:4006647-4008075 GCF_000313985.2 Echinops telfairi | reverse complement strand
GCTTTGTCTTCAGCGGTTGTGTCGGGAAGGTGAGCATCATAGATGAATACTCATATTTTTATTGAATCAAATTGAATATGATCTAAGAGGAGATAAGTCCTCCTATATTCCCTAAGATAAAGTTTTGTCTAAATGTCATCTAAATATTTGAGAATTAGCAGTACTTCATTGTTCCAGATATTTCTACAGGATAAAATGTAACTATTATATATGGATTACATTTGTTTCTCTCCCTGGTGTTTATTTTATATTTAGTCTGAATAGAATGGCTCAGGTGATGCTTCACCTAACCATGTCTTGTTCATTGTAGTCTTCAAGTTCAATTTGATGAATACATGGGAAGCCAAAATAAACAAAACAGCAACAAACAGAGCAAAGACTTTCACTTATAATGCCCAGTGACATTAGGGATTGACTATAGAAAACTAAAACTTAGAATTCTAAAAATATAATGTAGTAAAGTCACACATAATGGGATTGAATTGTGCAAATAAAAATCAACCCTGAACTGCTTCTTCTGGACATATCTTTTACCTATTCTATTTTATTACCTTGCAAAAGCTGATTTACATTTTTCTGATATACTTTTTTTGTTAGGCCAATTGCCCACTAAAAATTTCTCTCTCCACAAATAGATAGCTAGTCATTTAATATCATGGCTTTAGTCATATAATTTAATAGAATAAAACACAAGTGTATGTGTCTTATGACATTTCAGGGCTTAAAAAAATACTGCATGTCTGAATGCCTTGCCCCATTTTTAACAAACAATTTACAGACATAACCGAGAACACTTGGGATAAAAATCTCTCACCAGTTCAGAATTAAAAATCCAAGCTACTTCTAGTTCAAGACAATTAACTAAGAATCCTCCCAAATGTCTCATGTAACATAAGATAGCTTGATCACACTTAATAAATGTATGCAGCTTGTTCCAAAACTGCAAGGAAAAAGGAACATATAAAATACCAAGCATAGGAAGAGGATATTGGAGTCTCTTTAAAGTAAGATGAGGTACATCAAGAATCATGAAAGTAAGATGAGGTTCACCGAGTATCATGAAAGGAAATCTCTTTGGTTTGAATGTTGTTGTTAGTTGGCATTGAGTCAGCTCTGGCTCAGAGTGACGTCATGTATAACAGAACGAAACGTTGCGTGGCCATGATCTTTGAAGCTTCAGGCCACTGTCGTGGTTATCGCAGCAATCCATCTCAATGAAGGTTTCCTTTTGTTTCCCCTCTCTCTCCCTCCCTTTACAAAACACGGTGCACTTTTCTAACAACTTGTCTTTCCTGATTACATGCCAAAGTGAGTGATTACCTTTCATGTCAAAGTGATTCTCACCAGCCTTGCTTCTAACGAGCATTCCAGTTGCATTTTTTTAAAATACTGAATTAGTATAAATATTCCATTATAAGTGAACTAGAG
>NW_022111378.1:4004784-4006526 GCF_000313985.2 Echinops telfairi | reverse complement strand
ATTTGAAATTGACTGAACTTGTTTCAAGATGCATTGATCCTTCAGTGACTGAAATGTAAAGACTGAAAAGAAAGAAGAAGGAACAGGAGTTGGAAACTATGACCTTGATGACAGAAAGGAAGCTATGGATCACATGTGTGGGGGAAAGGCCAGCCCCCCACAACTAATCATGACTTCGAGAGGTGCAATTTTATGGTTAAAATACATACAGATTATAGTAAAGTCATAGAGAGCCTGAGAGATAGAAGAGAGATTAAAATAATGGAGTCAAACACATTTCATCGTAGCATGCTCACCTCAGCCCAATTCATGGCCCACGTCAAGATGGGAGAGGAGAGGGCAGGAGAGAGGGGAAGGGGAATGAGGACAAGGGAAAAAGGAACAGGGGAGCGAGGACTGGGGGAGAGAGGGAGCCAGGGAGAATATTGCTAACCAAGGCTTATATATCTTTGGAGGGCATGCAAGCCTACTAATTACAGGTAAAGACATACATCACAGGAAGGGGTTGTGCTATAGGTACTACAGTAATGAGAGGGGGATGATCTAGGGGTATCCACACAATAAGAGGGGGAGGTATTGGGGGTACACATGTGACAAGATGGGCAGATCCTAGATTCAGGATGGCCTCCTAACTTTGGATGTCACTGAGCAGGTTTGACCTGTTCTCTGGCTCTCCATGGAAACCATTATCAGTAGGGTCTGAACCCCAGCTTCAGGGACCAAACTGATGGCCACAAGCCTTTAGGGAGAAGCAGCCCATCATCCTTAGCAGCCTGAAGTGCACTCTACCTGTGGGGGGACCAGAGAGTGGTCTGGCAATTGACTGTCTTCAGAGAGGATGTCTCTAAGCATCTGATCTCCCACCATATGTTGGCAAATAGCCTCTAATGTTTGGCTTATCTTTGGGGGAGGGAAAGCTGGGGAAAAGACTCTTTATAATCCCACACACATGATAAATTTTGCAAGACCAATAGCTTCATCATTGAAAGTACCTTTTCCTACAACATAAATTATGATAATACATGTGGATTTAATTAGAATGCAGAGGAATCAAAGTGATTCCTGTGTAAAATGAGGTTGGAGAAGCTCAATGTCTTCAGGCAAAACAAGGCCAGGGCTGACTGTGAAAGAGAATGTCAATAGGTAAGCTCAGCCTGAAATCAAAGGAAGCTTACAAGTCCAGAAGAATTAAAATACAACTCTGAATATATCCAACCTGAATTTTAAAAAATTTAATCATTTTTTGGGAGCTCTTACAGATGTCATAACATTCCGTAGTTCCATTAATATTGGATTGTGTAAGATATGATTTTAAAAAGAATAAGGGTTCCTAGGGCGTATGGTTAGGAAGGGGGAGCTGATATCAAGGAGTTCAAGGGAAAAAGAAAATGTTTTGAACAATTGTATAATTCTGCTTGATGTGATTGAACTATCTCACATGAATTTTCAGAGCATCAAAAGAATAGATTTGAATCACTGAACACTACTGATGGAGGAGCTGATGAGCTGTGGGATGACATCAAGAACATCACACATGGGGAAACCAAGTGGTCATTTAAAAGACATTTAAGAGAGGCAATCTAAAAGTGAAAGCCAGAAGAGATGTTGAATCTTGCTCTTGTTTGTAAATCTGCTGAGGATATAGAAAAAATGATGAAATAAAATTAAGTATTATAATAAAATGTACAAACATTTCAAGTTAAAATTCAAAAAAGGAATAATATGCCAGGCATATATTAAGT
>NW_022111378.1:4003086-4003775 GCF_000313985.2 Echinops telfairi | reverse complement strand
AAAAAAAAAAAAGATATTGTGAGGAATCCTGAAATGCAGATGGAAGAAAAACACAGAGTCACTGTACCAAATTTCAAGAGGTAGCATATGGTCAAGAACCAATTGTACTGATGGAAGATGTCCAGTCCACACTGAGGCATTAGCGGAAAAAACAAGGCTTCCAGAATTGATGGAACATCAACTCACAAGCTAATGAACTCTCTCATCTTTACTAAGAAATCGAGAAGATAGCTACTTGGCTAACTAAAAAGAGATCCATATTTATGGTCACTCTAAAGAAAGGTGACCGAACAGAATGTGGAAAAAATTGAACATCATTTATACCATATGCAGGTGAAGTTTCCTGACGATCATTCAGCAATGGTTGTAGCAGTACATCAACCCAGATTCAGAATTAAAAAAAAAAAAACAGACAAGAGGTAACCTTGCTGATGTCAGGTTGATCTTAGCTCAAAGAAAATTCTAAAACAAAACAAAACCCAAAACCTTGTATTATATTGATCAAAACAAACTATGCACAGCATTGAGGAGAATGGGAATTTCAGAACACTACATTGTGTTTATTCAAAATTTTACATGGACCAAGAGACGGTTGTTTGAAGATAATAGGAAAATATTGTATGATTTAAAATCAGGAAAGATATATGCCAAGATTCTATCCTTTCACCAGACTTATTCAATCTTTATGA
>NW_022111378.1:3993296-4002747 GCF_000313985.2 Echinops telfairi | reverse complement strand
TGGATTGGAACTCCATGTAAAGTAAATTCAAATCTTCACAATTGGACCAACAGATGGCATCATGATAACTGGAGAAAAGACTGAAGTAATCAAAATGTTTATGTTCGTTGGACCCTATCGGGCACATCTGCTGCATAAGATCTCTTTAAAGTGTTGAAGAGCTATGACACAGCTTTGAACAGTAAGATGCACCTAATTTTTTTCCTTTTCAGCCACTCAGATGAATAGGTTCGAACAGCGATGAGATGCAAATAATTTAACAATCAGTTCGCTGCCCTAATAATCACTTTAAGTATAAAAAAGACTGTATACTGACCGATAGTTTATTATTTCGTACAGTTAATACTTAAATAAGAACAATAAAAGAGGTACATGCTAAAAAAGAGTAAAGAATGTAAGTTCATGATTCCCACCTTGGCAGCTGCGCAGGCACCCACCCTAGAGAGAACCCTGATTACAAGAGGCATTTTAACAACCAATCCCCCGACTCAGCAAAAAAAAAAAAATATCAATTTTGCTGAAGCAGCACTAACCGGGTAACTCCCGCCACCTGGTTTGAGGGATAAGGAAACAAGAGGGACATTGCTTGTTTGTTAATTTTTAAAGGAACACCGTGTATAGATTTACCCAATCCATATCAAGAAATTAATTCAACGACAATATCCTGGTAAATCCTCTGTATTCGTGGTTCTCTTTCTCCCTAGCCTCCTTCCTCCTTCTCCCAACCCCCTCAGTACCCTCTCACTCCCTTCTCCCTGCTCCTAGCTCCATTCCTGACCTCGTACCCACCAGTCTTGTCATTTGGAGAATAAACCACATTTCTTTTCCTTAGTTTTTCCTTATGATCATGGTGTTATCGTATATTTATCTTTGTCAAATTGATTATGTTTGCTAAGCATAGTTGTCTAGTTTTGTCCATGTCTTGCATTAAGAGTGCTGTCATTGTTTTTATTGATGCATAACATTCCATTGTGTGCATGTAACAGTGTTTTTCATCCATTCCACTACAATAAAGGTTTGGGGTCCTTTATATGTTCTTTTTTCTATTATGGAAATTGCTACAATAAGCATGGGTGTGTACATGTTATATTCTTCATTTCGCTAGAGTATATACTCAGGAGTGAGATTGCTGGATCCAAAGGTGCTTTGTACTTCTTGAAGGCAAGCGCCATCCAGATATTTCCACCGTGGGCGCATCCTTCTACAGTCCCACCAGCAAGGTGAACGCCTCTGATCTTTCTCAATCCTCACCAGCATTTACTGTTTTCATCTTCTGTTTATTGAAGTTTGCTAGAAGTGTTGGTGTGAGATAATTTCTCATTGTTGTTTTAATTTGTATTTATCTTAATGCTAATGAACTTGAACATTTCTTCATGTGGTATTGGCTGCCTAGATGTTGCTTTTGCTAAATTGTCTATTCATATCTTGTGCCCATTTTTTTAATTGGGTTACGTGTATTTTTCTTAAGATGTTGTAGTTTTCTATAGATTTTAGAGATTAGCCCTTTATCTGCTGTATTATTACTGAATATATTTTCCCAGTCTGTGGGATCTCTGTTAATTCTTGTGTCTTTTGTGTATAAATGTCATACTTTTAATAGGATCCACTTAGTTTAAAATTTTTTTATCTTCTATATTGGATATCTTTTCAATATGTTCTCTAATGTGTTTATTCCTTGTGTTGGTATCATTAAGTTTGTCCCTCTCATTTCACCGATGGTCTTTATAGTTGTGTGATATGCATTTAGGTCTTTGATTTATCTTGAATTTACTGTGTGCATAGAGTGAGTTATGGGTCTTGTTTTATTCTTTTGCAAGTGAAGATCCAGTTTTTCCAGCACCATTGTTATAAAGACTATCTCTGGCCCATTTAATGCATTTTAGTTCTTTAGCAAAAATTAGGTGTTTATATGTACATGGCTATATTTCTAATCCATTGGTCTTCATATCGATCATGGTGCCAGTACCAGGCTGTTTTGATTACTATGGTAATACAGTAGGTTTTAAGGTCTTTTGCTGCACTTTTTCCAGTTGTTGTAGGTGACATGTGAAGGTGCTTATTTTAATTATTTCTGCCTTGTTGATGTGTGCAGTTATTGCGTTAAGCTGCCCTCTGAGTGCTACTAGGACTGTGTTTCAACGGGTTTAATATGTTGTATTTTTGTTTTCATTTGGTTCAGGGAATCATTTCATTATATTATATATTTCTTCAGTGACCCAAACTGAAAGTCCACTGCTATTGAGTCAATGCTGACTCACAGTGACACCCTCTGTCCCTTATGGGTTTCTGAGACTATAACAGTTAAAGGAGTAGAAAGCCCAATCTTTCTCTTGAGAATTTGGTAGTGGTTTTGAGCTACCAATGCTGTAGACTACAGGCCCACACATAACCACTGTGCCACCATGGTTCTTAAGTAAAGTGCTGCTCAATTTTCATATAATTGATTTTTGATAGGTCTTTGGTTGATTTCTAGTTTTATGGCATTGCAATCTGAAAAGACGGTTTGTATGATTTCAAAGTGTTTGACTTTCTTGATGCTTGCTTTATGACCCAAAATATGATCAATTCTAGAATAGGTTCCATGGGCACTAGAGAAAAAAGTGAAATGAAGTTTTGCTCGGGAAAGTGTTCCTTGTGTGTGAGAGTGTATGATAAAGTTGATAGATTGTTATTCATTTTTTATATCTTTGCTGATTTTCTTTTAGTTTATTAAAATTTAGTTCAAAGTGATATATTGATATCTCCTAGAATTATCATATTATGATCCATTTGTTTCTTCATTTCTCTAAGAATTTGATGAATGTAATATGGTGATCTTTCATTTACTGTGTATATACTAATTTTAGTTATGGTTTCTTGTTCAATTAAAGCTTTCATAAGTATATGGTGACCTTCTTTGTCTCCTATTATACAATTAATGCTGCTATCTATTTTGTCTGAGATTATTTTTCTTTTGATGGATGTTAGCATGCGAAAGCTGGTCTTTGAATAGGAAGACTGAATAAGAATTCCTATATTTGAATTATGGTGCCTCTTGAAGATTATTGAAAGTACCATGCACTGGACTACCAGAAGAGCCAACACACATGTCTTAGAAGAAGCAGAGCTAGAAATCTCCATGGAAGCAAGGATGATTAAACTGAATCTCATGTACTTTGGACATGTTATAAGAGGAGACTAAAGTCCCTTGAAAAAGACATCATGTTAAGTAAAATGGAGGGGCATCAAGACAGAGGATGACCCTCTGTGAGATGAATTGACAGAGTGGCTGTAAACAATGGGATCAAACCTAACAATTGTGAGGCTGTCACAGGATCTGGCAGTGTTTTGTTCTGTTAAGCAGAGGGTCCCTATGAGGAGGCACTGATTTGATGGCACCTTACAGCAATAATAGCAGGTAGGCTCTTGATGTGCTCTCACAATCAGACTATATTTTTAGTCATGCCCACTGCTATTCTCTAGGTGAGAGATTGACATACTGTCTATTACCCTAAAAACTCCAGCACTTCTCCTGCTGACTCTAAAGCTCAGCTGATGGACATGTTTTATAGTTCACAAAATAGAAGGATCAAAATCCCTGTAAGGTTTCAGTTCCATTTCTGAACATTTGCATACAGAATGTTGGCTCTCCACCCCTGTTGTTGTTTTTGCTGGGTGCCATCAAGTTGATGGGACTCATCATGCCCTTACAGACAGCAGAGTGAAACACGGTCCTGTCCTGCACCATCCCCACAATTGTTTCTCTGCTTGAGCCCATTGTTACAGCCATGGTGTCAATCCATCTCCTTGAGGGCCATCTGCTCCTTTGATGTCCCTCTACTTCACCAAAGATGAAGTCATTATCCAATGACTGTTATCTCCTGACATGTCCAAAGTATGTAAGATAAACTCTTCACAGGCAGCCTTGCCTCCAAGGAGGACTTTAGCTATACTTCTTCCAAGACAAATGCTTGTCCTCTTAACAGTCCATAGTAATTTCAATATTCTTCTTTAACATCACAATTCAAATGCACCAATTCTTCTTTGCTATCTTTATTTAATGTTGAATTTTTACATGCATATGAGGCAATGGAAAATACCATGGCTTGTATCCGGCACATTTTTGTCCTCAAAGTATCATCCTTGCTTTTCAATACTCTAAAAAGGTGTTATGCAGCAGCTTTACCAAATTCAACTCATCTTTTGATCTCCTGATGGCTGCTTCATTGATTATGAATCCAAGAAAGACAAAATCCTTGACAACTTCAACTTGTTCTCCAGTTAGCATGATGTAACCTATTGGTCCAATTGTGAGAATCTTTGTTTTCTTGACTTTGAATTGTAATCCATACTGAAGCCTGCAATCCTTGATCTTAACCAACAAGTACTTCAAGCCATCTTCACTTTCAGCAAACAAAGTTGCTTAACAACTGCATACCAAGTTGTTAATATACCTTCTTCCAATCCTGATGCTGAATTCTTCTTCCTATAATGAACATTTTCTGATTCTATGCTCAGCAATTCTAATAAGTATGGCAAAAGGATACAACTCTATTTTAAACATTTCCTAATTTCAAACCACTCAGCATTCCATCATTCTGTTTGCATAGCTGCCTCTTGATCCAGGTACAAGTTCTGCATGAACACAATGAAGTATTCTGGAATTCCCATTCTTCTGAAGGTTTGATGATATCCACAAAGTTGAATGCCTTAGAAAAGTCAATGAAACACAAGAAAACATTATTCTGGTATTCTCTGCTGCCAGTCAAGATGCATCTGACTGCAATGATATCCCTTGTTTCATGTCCTCTTTTGAAATTGGCCTGAACCTCTGGCAGTTTTCTTTCAATGTACTGCTGCAACTGCTGTTAGATAATTTTCAACAAAATTTTACTTCCATGTGATGTCAATGACATTATCCTATAATTTAATTGTAAGAGTCTCTAATAAAATGATTTATTAAAAATTTTAAGTCATATTCTGTTGAGTCACCATTTTTTGGAATGGGTATAGATATGGAGCTCTTCCAGTTAGTTGACCAAGTACCTCTCTTCCAAATTTCTTGGCACGAAGTGCTTCCAATGCTTAATTAAATTGTTGAAACATTATAATTGACATTCCATCAATTCCTGGAGCCTTGCTTTTAGTTAATGCTTTCTGTGTAGATTGGACTTATTCCCTCAACACCATTGGTTCTTGCTCATTTGCTTCCTCCTGAAATGGTGGAATGTTAACTAGTCTTTTCAGACAGGGCTCTGTGTATTCCTTTCAACTTCTTTTGATGATTCCTGCATCATTCACTATTTTGCTTATAGAATCTTTCAATATTGGAACTTGAAACTTGAAGGTGTTTTGTTTTGAATTCTTTCTATTTAAGACATGATGACTGTGCTATACATTTTTGGTTTTCTAACTCTATGTCTTCTTCGTGGATTGTACTATAATATTTGGCTTTGTCTTCTTGTGCTGCCCTTTGAAATTTTCCCTCCAGCTGTTTGATCTCATCATTTCTTCCATTGACTTTAGCTACTCTATAATTAAGAACAAGTTTCAGAGTCTTTTCTGACATCCATTTTGATCCTTTCCTTCTTTCCTGTCTTTTAAATGACCCTTTGCTTACTTCATAAGTGTTATTCTTCATGTCTTTCTTTATGAGTCTTCTCTCATTAATACTCAATGCTTCAAATCTGTCCTATAGATCTATATTTTTATCAGGTTTTAATGGAAAAGAATAGTTATTCAACCAAAGCCTTTCTAGTACTGTGCCCTAGGGGTTAGGCTGCTAATCATAAAGTCATCTGTTAAAAACCGTGACACATTCCTCATGAGAAAGTTAGGAATCTCTGGTCCCATATTACAGTTTTAGAACCCCTACATGGGGTCCTTGTGAGTTGTAATAGGCTCAATGACAGTACAGTTTTGTTTCTTCTAGTAAAAGTTGCTCAGTACCTGGCTTTATGGTGTTCCTGCATTATCGGTAATAAAGAATGTAAGTGTATGAAAAGCCAAGAATGTTGTCATAATTTGGGAGGAAAAAGAGTGGAATCTGCTCAAATTAATAGTTACTCAGATAAAATATGATAGTCTTTCTTCATAGGCTTCTTACCCTCATGACAGAAAACACTAGCATTTTTAAAAGTCCCATAGAAGATTCCTTAAGGAATCTTTTACCAAAGTGAACATCACCAGATCTGTATGATAAGTTCACACGCTTGATGCATCACATTAATAGCCATGCCACGCTGAATGGGTCTAGTCTTATTCCTTGACCAAGAATACCTTTCTTCAAGATTATTTTTGAACAAAAGGAAGATTTTTTTTTAAATCTAGAATAAACAACACAGGCCTTGTGTACAAATAACCCTTCTATGTTGTCTGACCTAGTTTTTCATTGCCTTTGAACAACTTAAAGTTCTACAATATATATAACTCATAGAAATAAGAAAGGGTATTCTCTACATAAAATTAATAAATTGTGTCCAGTGGAGACCCAACTGACTTCTCTCCTATAGCCATGACCAAGTTTGCATCTATTTACCTGTTCATTTCCACCTTTGTTTACTTTATACAAATGTGTGCTCCTTTGATCTGTCCTTGAATTAATTTTGACATCTCTCTGATGCTCTGACTAGCCATGAGTTAATCATCTAAGATACAACTATAGGTCTCTACCCAACCAGAGCAAAGACAAAGAAGAAAAACAGAGTCTTAAAATCTACATGAGCCATGACATCATCTACCCTGAAACCAGAATTAGATGATACCCACTCTTTAGCACTAACTATTCTGATGACAGATATAATCGATGAGTTCTGATAGAATGAGAAATGTGTAATATAATTCAAATTCTCAGAACATCCACACTTACTGGACTAGTTGATAAGCTAAAGAACTCCCCAGAACTGAGATGGTCTTTAACCCTTGAATTGAAATTATCTCCTAAAGTCACCTTGTAGAAAAATAACAGATGGATTCACAAAATAAACTCTATCACCCATGACTACTGCATGCCATCTATATGACCATATGTGAGACCAAAGTTCAATAATGACTTTAATAGAAAAGATGGAAAGGTAAGGGGACAGGGAAACTAGATTAATGGAAGTGAAGCTACCAAATGACATAACAAGGCTGTTCACACATTGTCAAAAATGTAAACAATGTCACTAAGCAATTTGTGTAGTAATTGTTCAATGGAAATCTAAGTTTCTGTGTAAACATTTTTTCTGAAAATGCAATGAAATGGTTTTGAAAACAATATGCTAAACCATTAAATGTTTATATTTTAAACATTTGCAAAATTGACTTTTCCCCCCTAATATTATCCTACCTCCTTACTTGATTGAAAACCATGACAAATTCAGCAATGGAGAAAATTAAACATAAACTATGTTCTTACACCTGAGCTTGGAAAACAGGGACAAGGACAATTGATGAAATAAGCAAGAATGTCATACAGAATATTCAAAAGTGAAAGTACAATGAAGAAAAATATGACACCGCATGGATGAGCTGCTGTTTTGCATATTTAGCTCACATTTTCTCCTCTGAGAAGTAATAAAACCTACAAGTTTAATCTTCGCCTTCTCAGTCCTTGGACTTCTCTTAAGAATTGAGACTTAAATTCATTTATTTTATATGATTTCTTATAGAAGACGAATGGCCAGACAATGAATCCTATTTGTTAAGGGTACAAGTGAGTGACAAAGAGGGAACAAACACCTCATTGAGATGAATTACGCCATCCTCATTATAATAGCCTTTGTGTCAACTTGGCTTGGCTAACACAAAGTAATCTCATTTGTAAGAAGATTAGGGTGGCATGCTCTGGTGGTGTAGTGGTTGCACATTGCTCTGATAACTGCCATAGTCAGCACTTTGAAACCAACGGGCGCTCTGTGGGAGAACAATAGGGCTTTCTACTCCTGTAAAGAGTTACCATCTAAGAAACTCACAAGGGCAGTTCTACCCAGTCCTATAAGTTCGCTCTGAGTCAGCATCACCACAATGGCTGTGAGTTTGATTTTGGTTAGGTAACACATGGATAAACAATCTGGAGGAGATAACAATGGGGCCCACAGTTCCGGGGAGACATGGAGAAGTGGGAGTGTGGGGTGGGAAAGGAAGTGGGTGTTAACAAACCCAGGAACAGGGGAACAATAAGTGATCTAGGATCGATGGTGAGAAGGGTGTAGGATGCCTGGTAGGGCTTGATCAAGGGCAATGTAACAGAGGAATTACTGAAACATGAATGAAGGCAAAATTTCCTACATTATAAAATGTAGCCTCTGTCCTGTGCTAACTTGACAGTTTGATACTATTATTAAATTAGTAAAAATTTTCACTTGACATTTATGTATCAAGTTGTGCTATCCTGAGACATACAAGAATTTTAATACAAGACATATATCTGAGAACTTGTGCAATATTCCATGGTGGCTGCAACTGGACCTTCTTTTTCTATGGCTGCACAATGTACATCAGCAACTGGTAGGAAATCTGACAGTCAATATTTTATGCCCTGTGTCTTTAAATAGTTTATAAGATTTTCTCTCTTTTTATATGCTTTGTTGATTAAAGTAATTCATAACTTTTAAAACGTTAGCTCACTTATTCATACCCAAGTATTCCAAGTAACCTATAGAGATAACCTTAGTGGCTAGAAAGATTACCAATAAAAGTACCAGTGGTTTAATAGCCTGGATTATTACCGACAAAACTGGCAAACTTTAAAGAAATTCTACCTTGACTCAGAAGCTACCTTAGAGACTCTGACTTAAAAGAAAGTAATTTCTTCTGAAATAACTTTCTTTATTATGAAACAGTAGCAGGCAAATTAACTACAATCGCATCTTCATAAAAATTTCTATTCCAAGAGCTAACATTTCAGGAAATCAATGGGAAGCTCAATATGCACCCGCAGTCCCTGATCTTGAAAGCCCGGACACAAGGGACAGCACAGAAAAGAGCGAATTTGGACTCCTGTGAGACAGCATCTCTCCATTTTGAGCAGGCTTGTGAATCTGTAAGTAATTACACAAAGAACCCTTCTGACTTTCAGGGTTTTTTTTCTTTTACATCTGTGTCGATGAAAATGGGAGAGATGGATACTAAACAAAAATTCAGAACAAAACGTGACACACACAAAAAGATCTGTGTCAAATTGTGAAGAATAATGCCCAGCTTTCTGCCAACAGGTCCAGCTCGATTCCCAGTGTGGCCCCTGATTCTGGGAAGTGAGATGGAGAGGAATAAGGAGTCAGGACAAGGAGGCTCTTGTTGCCCCTGCCTGTTCTTGTGTGAAGTCCCTTCTGAAAGAGGGCCTACAGAAAATCTCTTTATAAATATTATGCCCTGACTTATGGGCTCTCCCCTAATTTGTTTCTCCAAAGATGCATGTCTAATAAATACAATGTTATGTTTTTGTACGAATATGTCCTGTTTCACCACCTGTCAATGTAAACTCTTGTAG
>NW_022111378.1:3977669-3991795 GCF_000313985.2 Echinops telfairi | reverse complement strand
CAGTACAAACCTGAACGGTGTTTTGTTCTGGTACACACGGAGTCACCACGAATCCGGGCCAACTTCATGACAACTGTCAAAAACAATGTGGCCTCTGTCAAGAGACCCTGAAACTGGGTGCCGTTGATGCCTCTGGTTATCATTTCTTCTTTCCTTTATAGTACAGTGTGTTGTGTGTTTGTTTAGGTTTTTAATCTATTCCTCCTTAGTTATAGGGATGGATTCTGATTAGTTTTTAATAAATTACCACAAGGCATTACTCTGCCAACTACTATTGGTCCAGAGGATAAGCATTCACATGATTCTGGCTCAATAAACCTGAAGGAAAGAATGCATGGCGACCGGCAGAGCGTTCTTTCATCCTGGATAAAGCAAAACCCTAACTTACTGCCATCAAGCAAAGCTGACTCACAGCAACTCCCTGTGGGTTCCCAAGACTGTAACTGTCTCTGAGAAGAGAAATCCCTGTCTTTCTCCAGCAGAGCTGCTGGTGGTTTTGAACTGCCGAGCATGCAGATCACAGCCCATTGCTTAACCACTACACCCCAGGGCTCAGGATCCAGTACAAATGTGGCCTCATGTTGCCACTGGCAGCCATCCATGAGCCTGATACTGTGAACACAAATATGGTGAGAACTTGGGTTCTTGCAAACTCACCATGACATTGGTCACAGAGCAATCAAACCATGATCACCTTTGGACTTTCATGTATGAGATCCCATGTGTCCTTCATTATTCACAGTCCAGAGACAGGTTCCGTTGCTTGCAACTTCACGCATTTTAACTGGTTTCAATGCCCAACGCAACTTTTCTTCCAAGCATTAAACCTCAGGAGGTTCTTATAAAATAACTATGTCCTAAGTAAAGGGTTATCTTTTCCAACTTTCTATGTTTGCATTTATTCATTCAACATATTGATTTAGTAGCTGCAAATGGCCAAAGATTTTTGATTGGTAAAATAACAAGAGACCCTATTCTAATGTTTGTTCTAATGAAGAACATTTTTAAGGTTTTTGATGTAATGAACCTCTTAGGGAATTTGGTAAAACCTATGAATTCTTTCTGAAGAACAATGCTTTTAAATGCATAAGACAAAATATATACCATTAGCAGGGAAAGCAAATATGATGACATATTAAATTATTGAGTAGTAAAATTAAATATTAATACAAATATGTAAAGCAAAAATTTTCAAATATTAAATTATTAAATATTTAAAATTGTATCAAATATGCAAAAATTGAGGCATTGTTACATATACATGAATATGCTTCTCTATTAAAGCTTCAAATAACGAAATCTAGTCAGGAGGTTTCATAGCATCATTTCAAAATAGCAATGAGCATAAATGATATTTTGAAATCACAGAAACAAACATAATTTATTATAAATTTATCTTTTATTGATGACAATATCACAGGTACAACTAATCCTACTATAGTTTGTTAGTTAGGGACATAATTGGCAGAAATGCTAAATTTCAGTTAGTGTGTGGAATGACCACATGGTACTAGAGATTAAATTGTGTGTCTGGACTGATGGATCTCACAGAGTTGGGAAGAAATAATTGTAATGAGGGTACTCTATGGGTGAAGATTCTCTCTCCCTCACTCTCTCTCTCTCTCTCTCACTTCTGTCTCACTCTCTCTTTCTTCTTATCCATACACATAAATATTCATTATGACATCATTGTGGTCAGATGAAATCATGTGAATGCGTTGAAATAGCACATGCAATGCCTTGGGAAGCATCGTACAAATGGAACCGCAGATGCAGCTTTAAATGAGTGGCTTTATTCATCTACTGATTGAAAGACGACTTTTCCCAGTGATACTGAAATCTATAGCGAATGATCCAAAACAATCTTGGTTAATACAAAACGTGAAAATCGAAGGTATCTTCATAAAGTCCATTTTAAAATCATAGCCTGAACATGATTATGAAACTCATTTTCTACCTGGGGAAGCTGATGTCCAAAGAGAAGAAAATGCTTACCCAATGGCATCGGGATAGATAGTGGCAAAGCTAGACCCAAGCTAGAACCCTTTAATGCCAATGGACCGTACTCTATTGCTTCTAAACACCAGTTCAACAACATAGGCATAACTCGATTGCTTGTGTTGCTTACAAAGAGCATTTATTGACGGCTAAGGGCTCTAAGGAGAAATTCAAAGAGATTTATCAAAATCTAAAACTTGTCCTCGTGCCAGCCCCATCTCCTCACCTCAACCCCTGGGATCAAGAAATGAGATTATTAGTTGGTGCCTCCCTCATCTATTCTATATTTCTCTGTGATAAAGAAAATCCATTTCCTACTAAATTAAAATTGGTTTTTCATCCTAACAAACACTATACCCCTGGCAGACATCAGAATAAAAATAAATTGATTTTTAAGTATCCACTGGAAGAAAAAAAAAGAAGCATAAAATTCATGGTGCCATTGTGTGCTTTTTGAACAATTTAGCAATGAAAATGGATTCCTCTCCTGGATACAGCAACTGTTTTTCTATAATGCCCACATTTCTGGACAGTTGAAAAACTTCAGTGAAACTAGTCTTCCTGATATTTTGCATGAGTGATATTAAATTACCAGTTGCCTGGATTTTTGCTATAATGATCAATATGCAATAGAATATATACATGAATTGCTAGAACAAAAATGACCCTCAAAGGATCTTAGTAGCATTTCCCTTTTCACTAAGAACACCCTACACATGTTTGAAAGATATGAAAATCCAGAATGTTGCCCAAGGGTGGTGTTCCTAAACAGTTGGCATGCATGCTATTCATGCAGGCTGCATGCGTTCATCCATGTTGTCACATGAACTTTGGGAGACTAAGTGTCTATCAGTTACTCTCAGATGTTTTCCCGGCAATCTCTTCTGCATAATACAGGAAGCTAGTTGTGATCAGGCCTATTCAAACTCATGGTGCCCTGAGGCCATCAGAGTAGCACTGTGATCCTCAGGGTTCTCAATGCTGATATTTAACATGTCGATTATTCGGCATTTTTTCTGAGTCACAGCTGGATGGACTCAAACACCCAGCCTTTTGGTTAACACGTGAGGACATGAATTACTTAGATTGCCCAGGGTTCCCGCACTCCGCCACCCCCCACCATCCCTCCATAATATTGCTAGAAAATGTTCCAAAGGGGACATGAATGCTGCATTTCCCCCCAAGGCTTTGCAAGCCACAAAGGCAGACTTATCCGGATTCTGAATCAGGTACAGACATTATTACTGTGTCAACTTCTGGATATAAGAGCAGACAGACGCCACTACTAAAACATCCAAGATGGAAGTCAGTGCAAAAACTGAATGCTAACATCTTGGGGATCAAGATGTTTTACTGCTCACACAGGACATAGGGGTAACATTTTAAATAATGTAAATAGGAAATCATCAGGAGGTGCTCAGAGTCTTTTTATGAGACATATAATCGGTGTGTGCATATTATGGAAATATATTAAATCTATAATGAAAGAGAGAGACAGAAAAATACTTTCAATTCAGTGTTAAATTTTATATGACACATATTAATTTTATGATATAAAAAGTCCTTGAAGGATTTCTAAAAATGGGAAGTCCATATTCATAAATATCAATATGTTCTCAGTGGGAAATGAAATGAAATTTAATATGGGCAACTAAATAAAATCCCATGCTGCTACTGATACAGGGTTTTTAGGCAATGCATTTCTAGTCTGAGCCTCTGTTTTCAGATCTCTAGAACAAAAGGACTAGATGAGATTGTATCTATGATTCCTTTCATTTCAAATATCCTGTGATTGAAGACACTTTTGCAAGAGGTATAGATGCAGGAAAAGCTTTAAATCTCCCAAATCTTGCCCTTTGCTCTCATTAACTATTGATCTCTTCCTTATGCCCAAGTGCCTCTCCTTCTGGAAAGACAATATGGGGTTTCAGTCAATCATTGGTTCATTTTTTAATCTATTGAAATTCATTATTGCTTATTCACTATTGACCCAAACCCTTATTTTTTCAGCATGAAGAAACCCTTCTACCTTGTCAAGAAGTATCTATGTTTAGAAAACGATGACGTGTACCTCATTAAATGCAGAATTGCTAGTGGGATTTTCAGAAGTTGAGCAAATGTTTCAATGTTTTCTTAATTTTACAATTGTTTCAAGGATTAAAAAGTGTTTCTTTACCTTATCAAGAAGATCGTCAAGAGCTTTGCAATCAATGGTCATGGGCAAGAGCTCCCTCTCATGCTAAAGGATAAAACTGTTTTCTGGAAAGCCTCTTTCATCTTGTAGGATTGGAATGTTGTGTCTACGAGTTACAATGTTGAATCAGAGAGTGGAAAATATAAACTGAGTGTGCCAAAGTTACCAAGTGACAGGTTGTTGGTGGCAGAAATAGATAAGAGATGGATAAGTACAGGGATAGATAAATGAGATAATCAAAACAGCTGCTGCCAAATTGCGAATTATGGCAACCTTAAGACAAACTGGAAGAAGCCCTGCTGGTATAATAGATTTATGGATTGGCCTGCTAACTCCACAGGAGAAAGATGAGGCTTCTACTCCCACAATGAACTACAGTCTTATAAAACCACAGGGGAAGTTCTAGTTTGTTCTATAGGTTCTCTACGGTTGGACTACCTGTCAGTTTGTCATACTGTGGTGGTTTGAGTATTGCTGTGATGCTGAAAGCTATGTCACTGGTATTTTAAATGTCAGCAGGGTCGACCAAAGTGAACAAGTTTCAGCAGAGCTTCCAGACTAAGAACAGACAACAAAGAAGGGATAGCTCCCCATTTTGAAGGAAAGAGCCACTGAAAGCCCTATGCGCAGTTTTGAAACATTGTCAGATACTGAAGGTCTAAAGAATGAACTTTATTAGAGCGAACATTGTTAGAGAGAGTGATGGTGTGAACACTGAGGAAGAGCTGATTTCTTGGAGTCAAAGTGGACCATTAACCTTGGTGACATGATTTGGGGAAAGCTCGTGGGATTGGACCCTTGGGACCTTCATTTGCTGATGGGGCATGCCTCTAGGTAGAAGAAACAGCTGCAAAACTTTGCCAATGACTGGAACTTTGGATGTGCAAAGTATGAAAATTGCAAGTCATAAAAATAAAATGGAATGCAAAAAGATTGATATTCTAGGCTTTAGAGAGTTGAAACGAATTGAAATTGGCTATTTTGAATTTTAAAAGTGATATGATACACTATGCCAGGAATAACACAATCGAGAGGAATGGAATGACATTCATTGTCAAAAAGGAAGTTACAAAATGAATCATAAAGTACACCACTGTCTGTGATCAGATTATATCAATCCACTTTCAAGTCAATCCAATCAATACAACTATTATTAAAACGTATGCACCAACTATAAATGCTCATGATGAAAAACTGAAGAATTCTACCAATATCTTCAGTCTAAAATTGATCAAACATGCAATTTTGATGCATTGATAGATATTGTTGATTGGAAGGCAAAAACTGGAGACAAAGAGAAAGAAACAGTATTTGGGAAATATAAGGAAATCATGTGATAGAATTTTGCAAAACTAATGACTTGCTCATAACATACTTTTTTCAACAACACAAAGGGCAACTGAATATACACATGAACCTCCCCTGATGGACTACAAAGAAACCAAATGGACTACACCTGTGGGAAGAGACTATGGAGAATCTCAATAGCAACAGCTAAAACCAGACCAGAGACTGATGGTGGAACAGATCATCAATTGCTCATCTATAAATTCAGGATAAAGCTGCTCCATGAGAGCCAAAACATGACCTTGAGTTTATCCCACCTGAATCTCAAGACCATCTCAGCAACAGGTTTGACCCTTTGAACTTTCAGGACAGGGGACCCGATGAGCTGTGGGAGGACAACAAAAAGATCATTCATGAAGAAAGCAGCAGGTGTTTCAAAAGACAGGAAAGTAGGAAAGGATCCAAACAGAAGTCAGAAGAGACACTGAAACTTGGTCTTACTCGGAGTAGTTAGAACAAATGGAAGAAATGATGAATTTAAAGAACCGAATAGAAAATTTCAAAAGGCAGCTTGATAAGACATTTATACTGAAATGCATAAAGACAGAACTAGAACACCAAAAGGGCAGGACACACTCAGCATATGTAAACTGAAAACAACATTCAGGAAGACGTGCTAGCCTCTCGTTGCAATATTGAAAGATTCTTGATGCAAGAAGCATCAAGAAAAGATGAAAAGAATAGATACATACTTTATCAAAACAAACTAGATGACAACTATCCAATGATGAACTGTATTGGGTAAATAGTCTGCATAAGACTTTGTTAAAGTGTTGAAAAGCAAGATGTTACTTTAAGAACGATGGTAGACTTGGTCCAAGCCATGAACTTTTCTATTGTCTTATATGCATGTGGAAATTGGCCACTGAATAAGGACGACTGAAGGAGAATCAATGCATTTGAATCATGGCACTGGCAAAGAATATCGAAAGTGCTATGGACTGCCAAGAGAAAAAACGAATCTGTACTGAAAAAAGTATAGTCAGAATGCTCCATCGAAGCCAGGACGTGAAGACTACATTTCACACACTTTTGATAGATCCGTCCCTGGAAAACGACACCGTGCTTGGTGAAAGCAGGGAAGCAAAATGAGTAAAACCCTTGACAAGATGGGTTAACACAGGGGCTCCAACAATGGCTCAAACAACAAGAATTGTAAGGATGGCACAGGGTTGGGCAGTGTTTACTAGATGGCACCAAACCAAACACATTTTTTTTAATGTAATATTTTTAAAGTGTTCTCTAAGAAAGAAATAAACAAAAACCCCGCAACACCGCCAATACCAATTCTACGATATTATGTGACAAAAAAAACAAACGTATGTAGCTTGAAGTCCAGAATATTTTTGTCTCCCCCTTTATACAAAGTTTATTTATCTGGAACATCACAGAGCTAAATTTCTATTGCAATCATTATATTGAGCCCTCTCCATTTATTTTTAGAGGACTCAATTGAATCTAACACTATCCCTTCAAAATCCTTTCACCAAATCCACTTGTTGAATGTCAATTTAGTGCATACTTCATTTACAACATGACCAATTGGCCAAGTGTACTAAATGCAATGTAAAACAAAAACAATTATTTCAGAGAAAGCTTGGAGAAAAAAATGCTTGGACCTAAGTCTTAAATTTTGTCCAGCTCAACATATAGAAATAATATTTCTCTCCACCAAAGTACTTCTTATGGGAATATTTGAGTTTTGTTAGCATTTTACACAGAGATATATTTATATTTGTCTATGTTCATATTTGCACATTCATGTTCATATTTATCGTTGTCATTCTTTCTGATTCTTTTGAATTACATCAAATTATATTATAATTTTATAGTACTTAACTTTAAAAACAAGAGACATTTGCAATGTAAACAATTAATTTGTTGACCATCTTACTCGTCCTCTGACCTGAGGTGTCTTAAGCCCTAGAACTACACCTTAGTGTTGCCCTTCTATATCAGCACCTTTTCCACAAGTCAGATGTTTCTCACTGACGATACCACTCTATGTCACCAATTTCAATGTTTCTCAATCACAATGGACACCACAGTCCAGATAAATTATTTGTATACCCCTGTCCATGGCCACAGCATCCTTTTCCACCTTAGAAGCTCGTGATCTTTCAACAGGATGGTGTTCTGCTTCCACCCTTGCCCAGCTCCCCTTCTCTCATATTTGCCTCACCCCTTCTTAGCTGCATAGCTTGCCCTCCTTGACGGCTAACTGAAAGGCAGGTGGTTTGCTGTTCACTCAGAAATACATCCGATGAAAGGCCTAGTGACCTACTATAAAATCAGCCTATGCATCAAAGTTCTTTTTCAATATACATGGGGTTCCATGGACCCAAGTCAACTCAAGGGTAACAGGCTTGACACCTAGAACCATTAGCTCACCACGACTACACAAACATGCTGACTCGCATGCACAATACTCGCAAGCCTCTGTCTAGGAGAAGTCAGTATTGCCTGGAGTGGCTTCAAGGGCCTTATGCATTTCATTCCTCACTCTCCCCAGGAAGTGCTAAATCCTTTCCCCCCCTTTCCATGAAAATAGTTTCTGTTATACTGAAAAAAATAAAAGCCATCAGAGAACTATCAGACACCAACTTCTGACCCAGAAATGGGGCCTTCCCTTCTCTTGCCATCAATGAGCTAGCCAAGTTGCTAAGGACAACTGCCCTGTGCATCAGGTCACATCCTCCCCTCACCGAGTCAAGGGCATCCCTCCCGTCATTATCCATTGCTTAAATACAACTTTCCTCTAGTTCCTAAATGTTTCCTCTCCGCTCCCACTACCATGACTTGAATTCAGCCTTGCAGGTCTGGCTAGACCAGAGGATATACACTGGTACAGATAGGAGCTGAAAATACAGGGAATCCAGGGCGGATGAGCCCTGCAGGACCAGTGGTGTGGGTCGCAAAACAGGGAGGGTAAAGGGAGAATGGGTAGGGAAGGGGAAGCCGATTGCAAGGAACTATATGTGACCGACTCCCTGGGGACAGACAGCTGAGAAGTGGGTGAAGGGAGACGTCGGACAGGGCAAGATATGACAAAATACCAATTTATAAACTATCAAGGGCTCATGAGGGAGGAGGGAGCGGGGAGGGAGGGGAAAAATGAGGACCTAATGTGGGGGGTTAAGTGGAGAGAAAATGTTTTGAGAATGATGTATAAATGCGCTTTACACAATTGATGTGTGTATGGATTGCGATAACAGTTGTATGAGTCCCTAATAAAAGGTTGTAAAAAAAAAAGATTACAGGCAAGAAAAAAATATATATCTTCAGTAGCTTAAGAGGGCAATGTTTGAAGAATTAATAACCTATTCTCCTTTTGGTGGTTCTTTTGGCAAGTGCAGGACTGCTAATAGCTAGGTCAGCTGTTCAAATATACAAGCCCCTCTCTGGGGAAAAATGATACTATGCTCTTGTATATATTTATAGCCTCTTAGACCCTCTATCGGGTTGCTATGGGTTGTAATCAATTCAATAACAGTAGGTGTGGTTTGGTTTGGTTCTGGTCTCTCATTGCAAGTAGTTCTGGTGGCCCTATGGGTTAGGCATTGGGCTACTAACCTCAAGGACGGTGGTTCAAACCCACCAGAGTACTGCTACTCTCTCCAGCCAGTCTCAGTCTCATTCATCCATTTTAGTTCTTTCAAGCGCATATCACCATTTGCAGTCCTCTGTTGTGGGCTTTCTTTCACTAGGACACACGTTTCAGAAAGCACTCACCTTGTTGCCTGGGTGGGACATACATGCCTAGAGAAGTCTCCATTCTGCCAACTTCCTACAGATTTTGGACCTGCCAAGCCTCTTGCAATTCCCTGGGCCAGCCTGCCCACAAATCTAGGCCTTGTAGATTTACCAGCTCAGTAGGTGTCTCCTCTTGGTTCTGTTTCTTTCTCGTGAGTCCTGATGAAGAATGAGTCTCTAAACCAACCATGGGCTACATAAATAGTGTCTGTGTATTCATAGTTACCAGACAGCTTAGAATAAGAAAACGCGAGCAGCATTCAAATTTGTAAAGACCACCCACACAAGCACACAGGCAGAAAGGAAGGTCGGCGAGTGGAAGGCAGCTTTAACCTTTGCTCCATAATGATGCTGAGTTGCCACTTTTTCCCCCATGGGAGGCCAGGCATCTCAACAGCTGTTCATCTCTCCTCGATCCCTATCTCATCTTGCTCTGGGTGTGAGGGCCCTGGGCTAGGAGGAGAACCTGCAGATGTTTCAGATGAGGCCCAGATGGTGATCTGGGATGTGTCTAGAATCTCAAATCAGCCCAGCTTGCAGCTCAGTTCGGTTACCTGCTTGGATCTGAAGTGCTTCTGATGTTTTTCCAGAATGCGTACTGCTGGAAACCTCAATAAGAGACAGGTTTGGAGGTTTGGGGTTTTTGTAATCCCACCCTGCTGTCACGCCAGTCACTTCTGGATTTGCATAAAAGCTGTTGATAAACAACTGAACTCATTAGAAAGGCAGGGCAAGGGTAATCACTATCACCGGCTTCTCAGGGAGCAAAGTCTTAGGCAGCTGGATCCCCAGAACCTCGCCAAGTGGCAGGCCTGCAGGGCATCGTCCGCAGGCTTTAGGTGGCACTGCTGTACACACTAGCATGCTCTCCGGTCTTTGTGATGGGAAGCCCCATGTTAGTGTGCAGCACGCCACTTCCCTGGCCACATATGTGGCCCTGATGCATGGTCCCAGGCATGCCAAGGTGTCTATGATGTACGTAAGAAGAGTGGAAGAGAAGAGAGGCTGGAAAGTTCTTTTGCTGGCTTCAAACTACCTCAGATGATCCCTGATGGGAGTGTGGGGGATCCCAAATAGTTGCATTCTTTCAGAAGAAGGAAAACACAATAATTAGGGGTCAGTAAGCCTGAAGCATTGCCCAGAGGGTTGGCATCCCTTCTGGAAGTCCCAGAACCAGTCTCTCCGAAACGATGAATGAAACGGTTTTCTCAAAATGAGAGGAGCATGATCCTCATCTCATGAGGGAATGTCTCCCTCACCCCCACCCCACCAATGCCTGAATTGGGTCAAGGTTGTACTTTCAAAAGTTCTATAAAATATGCAGTTTTGAAACTTCTAATTGACCTCTCCAAGCCTATCCATGGCCTCTGCCATCTTCTCCTTACAGGCAGTCCAAGTGGTCTTCCTCAGTTTCAACCATATTGTTTCACTCTCGGACTCAAAAGCCTTCTACTGTCCCCATATTCAGAGCAGGTTCTGAAGACCTTCATGACTCTCTTTCAGCCACTTCCCTCCTTGGCAGCCCCCCAGTGCTGGTTTCAGGAGCCACTCATACGAATTCTCTCCACTCATTAGATGTAGGTTTCTGTTGGAGGAGCACCTCCTCCAGGAAGCCATCCCTGACTGCCTCTGCCTACAAGAGGAGCCTCTGGCACCCGCTCTCCATACCTCCCTTTGTTTCCTTCACTTCTCTGCATATGTGAGTTCCCTCGTAGGTTGCTTAACCTTTCTACCAGAATGAAATCTTCATGAGGGCAGAGGGTTTGTCTCTTTTCTTGCTCTATCGCTAGTGACCCCAGAAGTCTGTCACATGATAGCCTTTCACCTAGTGTTTAAGTATTGAATGAATGTTGAGCTTAGAGTCTCTCAAAGGCAACAAACTGGTTAGCCCAGAAATATCACCGGACAGAAAGAATATGAATATGGGGTCACTTTTCCTATTGTCTGATACTGGGTCAAGAGGCAAAGTACATTTATAGAGGTCTAAATACAGGCATGGACATATATAAATATATTTTTATATAATGTTAGGGAAAGAGATCTATGTACATATATTTGTATGTTAAGTTTCAAGGTAGCAGACCATCACTGGGCCTCCATTCAAATCTTCTCTCTATGCAAGAACACTTTGTTCTAATAACCTGGCTTTCAGTGATGCTCGCCTTCCGGACACGATTGCTGAAATCAAAATGGGTGCATAGCAAATGTGAATAAAGCTGATGGTGCCCTGCTATCAGAAGATGTAGCATCTGGGGTCTTAAAGGCTTGAAGACAAACAAGCAGTCCTGTAGCTGAGAAGCAACAAAGTCCACATGGAATAAGCACACCAGCCTGTGTGATCATGAGGTGTCGATGGGATTAGGTATCAGGCATCAAAGACCCAGAACAAAATATCCTATCAATGTGAATGATGGGGATTGCAGAGGGAGGACCTAAAACCCATCCATCTGTAGACAATTGGACCTCCCCTTACAGAAGGGTCACAAAGAAGAGATGAGCCAGTCAGGGTGCAGTGTAACACAGATGAAATATAAAACTTTCCTCTAGTTCTTTAATGCTTCCTCTCCCTCCCACTATCATGGTCCCATTGTACCTTACAAATCTGGCTAAACCAGAACGTGTACACGGGTACAGATAAGAGCTGGAAACACAGGGAACCCAGCACAGATAAACCCCTCACAACCAATAATGAGAGTAGCGATACCAGGAGGATAAGGGGAAGGTGGGAGGAGTAAGGGGAAATTGATCACAATGATCTACTTATAAGCCCCTCCCTGAGAGACAGAAAACAGAAAAGTGGGTGAAGGGGGACATCGGTCAGTGTAAGACATGAAAAAATAATAATTTATAAATTATCAAGGGTTCATGAGGGAGGGGAAAAATGAGGAACTGATACCCAGGGCTCAAGTAAAAAGAAAATGTTTTTAAAAGGATGATGGCAACAAATGTACAAATGTGCTTGACACAATGGATGCATGTATGTATTGTGATCAGAGCTGTATGAGCCCCCAATAAAATTATTAAAAAGTTGTTATTTAAAAATTCAAAAGGGAGAATAAAACAAAATTTAAATCTTTAGGACTGCTTTTTGACAATGGGTCTTAGGTATTATAGACATCAGAATCATGAGCAAGAAGAGAAAAACAGATAAATTGGACTTTATCAACATTTAAAACTTTTGTATATCAAAGGACATTATTGAGGAAAAGATGACCTACAAAATGGAAAGAAACGTTTGGGAATCATAACATAGAAACATTTAGTAATTGGACTATATAAAGAACTACAACTCACCAATAAAATACCTAAAGACCCAATTATAAACAGTGAACAAATACTTTCATAGATTTCTACAAAGGATTAGGCAAATGCCCAATAAGCATATAAAATATGTTCAATATCATTAGTTTCAAAGGACATACAAAACAAAACTAAAATAAGATACCACTTCATGCTGCCTAGTGGCTCATCTCAAAAAGCAGAACATATCAAGTCTATGGAGGATGTAACTGGAGACCTGGTATCATATTGAGTTACACTGTGGACTGCTAACCCTAAGTTCCTCAGTTTGAATTCACCAGCCACTCTGCAGGAAAAAGATGCGGCTTTCTCCTCCCATAAGCAGTGACTGTTGTAGCAAATTATAGAGCACTTCTATATTGCCCTATATGGTCACCATGAGTTGGAATCAATTTGATGACAATGTGTTTGGGGTGTTGTGAAAGATGTGGAAATGTTGAAGCATGTGCATTGCTAGTGGGACTGTAAAATGAATCAGCTGCTATGGACGTCATTTTGAAGGTTCTTCAACAAGTTACACATAGAATAGCCCAGTTACCTGGCAACTTTGTTTCTAAATATATACCCAAAAGAATTGAAAGCAGGAACTCCAATAGGAATACCAATGTTCATAGCATCACTGTTTATATTAGCCCAAAGATGGAAGCAGCCCAAATGCCCACCAACAGATAAATGGATAAACAAGCAGCTGGCTGAATTTGGCATGCAGGGTGTAGTGTGTGATCCCTGAGCTAAGTTTCAGAGGTTCTAAAGAAAATACCAGATGTAATAGTGGAGAGTTGTAATAATGGAAAACATAATATCACTGAGAAACCACTGAAAGGTTTTTAGAAGAAGGGGATGATAGGATCCCTAGTTGTTGGGGTTTCAGATTCTTATATGGTTCTGTTTTTGTTGTTAGTCACCATCAAGGTCATTACGACCCAAATAGAAAAGTGTCTATCTATTGTGCCTATCTAACATATCATTTAACCGCATAGTAGAACCCTCTACGGAGTGTTAAAGACAGTGCCGTTTGAGGGAGCACATTGCCAAGCCTTATTTCTGGAGCATTGCTGGATGAGTTTGAAACATCATCTTGCAATTAGTAGTCTAGCACTTGACCATTTGCACAATCATTGTGGAGATGTCCGTGGTACATACACACTTAAAATTGATTGTCAAATAACAAGTGCTTTTGTGAAAGTATTTTAAATTGTTTTGCTATTAAAAACCACACTTATTAATATTAAAATTATTTTACAGTCCTAAAACTGCTTTAAAACTTCCTCCTATAATTTAGCAGGCCAGCGCGTTGCACTAGAAGAAAAGAGATAGTGTGATTATGGGGAACAAAAGGCCTTCATATTTGCTGCTTCAGTACATTTCTAAACAGGTTTTTTAGACTTTGTGCAATGAAAAACCTTGGATCAAAAACTCACTGTTGGTTACAAGCCAAGCAATCAATTGGAAAATAAAGCTGAATTGGAGCATGCAGACACAGTAGATAGACAATTTTATATTTCAAGTACCACAGGACTTGTTACAGACATCA
>NW_022111378.1:3961640-3976955 GCF_000313985.2 Echinops telfairi | reverse complement strand
TTTATGGTCTCTGTTAAATTCCCTACCTCACCCCCCCAAAAAATGCATGAGGTCATTTCAAACCTTGAAATCTGGGACATTCCATAGAGGCAATGACCTGGTTGCAGGGTTAAATGGCAGCACCTCGTTGATCAGGCTGTTGTCCTGGCACCATGCCAGAGTGCTTACCTCTTTAATAATGCAAGCTGGCATCAAGTCCCAGTCAAGTCACTTTGACAGGAGACTGGGAAGGTTACCAGAGAAACACAATGCAATTGATAAAATTGGAAAGCAGAGTTAATCAGTCTGAATGTGCACTTGGGGATGTTACAAGACAATCTAGGGTGTTTGGTCGGAGAGCCTGACTCTCCCAGGTGTGAACAACACCTTATATATAAATCAATCATCTTGAAAAAATATTAGCACTTCATATGTGATAAATCAGAGAGTAATATCATATCAGAGTTGAATGGACAGCCTGTAATACAAATTTAAAAAATGAGACTTTGTACTTCAGTTTTTCTATTATCCACCAACTGATGGTTACTGATAACTACTATATGAGAGATTCCAACTCTAAATGATAGAAACACTGAGACTTCCAAGTTGTTGCTAATTTAGTAGTACTAGCTCGTCTTCTACATTCCATGCCACAGTTTTCTCTTCATCTTAAACTACAATGTCCCTGTTGACGGTTTCCCCTTTGCTCCCACAATCCCTTCGCATACACCAGGATCTAATTAAAACATGTGATTTTTGTTCAATCAGAGTTGAAGCATTGCACATAAGCCCTCCTTGAAATTTGCAATTGAAAATTATTTATATGTACCTACTCAATCCCGGATCCATTGGGACTTTAATGGCTATACCAGAAAACCCAGTCGGACTGAGAGAATCAACTATGGCAGCACGCTGGGGTGGAGACCTGCCAAAGGCCCAGTTCCCCACACTGGGCCATCTGAAGATGCACACCTTCACAGCAGAGGCCATGTGCCCCACACTCCTGATACTCAGGACCCAACTTGTTGAGGACAGCTTCATTCATTAGGGATTGCATCAGCTCACAAGTCAGGGACCCACTATCTCTACAAGCACGCTGTGTTTATGTACAGGCATTGCTTAATCATAAGAATTATCATGGCAAGGATGATTGGGCACAGACAGTATTTCTAGGATATGCTTTTGGCTGCTTTTCCCCCCCTCCTAAAAATCAGCTGTTACTAAAACGTAGAATTTATGTCCACTACTATTCTGCTGCCATGTGGAGTTGCTATGAACGGGAATCGACTCAAGGTCAATGAGTTTGATTTGAGTTTGGTGGCATTCCGATGCCTCGCTCTTTCTTTGAAGGGACAGGGAGAGGGTATAGATGGAGGACAATGTTCTCCTGTACTTGGTTGTTTTTTGTTTGTTTGTTTGGTGTAGGAAGTTTTGTTTGGTGTAGGAAGTTTACCAGCTCCATTACTAAAGGAGAAAAGAAGTTTCTGGGTGGTGTAAGTGGTTAATTCATTTGACTGGCAATGGGAAATGTTGAGATTAGAACTCTTCCAGAGTCCCTTTGGAAGAAAGCAAGGACTAGTAGTCTGCACCTGAAAAAGCATCAATTGACAACCCTCTGGAGGGAACAGAGCAAGATGGTGAAGTGGATGGACATGGACATATGCTCCCCGAGAAACAAACCAAGAAAAATGAAAAAAATAAAAAAAAAACAAGTACGTACTGAGATCTCAGCACTTTGGACCGAAACACAGGTGTTGGAGAAGCAGGTTATGTCCCTAATGATGGAGAAGAGGACTGTGGATCACACAGAAGCAGGCAGAAGCTACTTGCTCGCTAACCTCAGGAATAATCATTCATTATAGCCATTCAAACAGGTCACACCTAAAAGGAGCTAATCTGAGGAAATGGAAGAACCTGGTTGTTTAAATTAAAGCAGTACAATTTAGTTGAAATTGGGGACTATGAAATTAAGAGGGGTAAAGGGAGCCAATAGTGCTTTGAGAAAGTGCTGTTAACTTTTACTGAGACCCAAGAGGTTTGGAAGGAACACCAGAGAGAGCAGGGTGAGGGGAATACTTCAACTTGGGGGTGATAAAGAGGGAAACAGCCTATGGTATGAAACCATAAGAGAGCTTGACAAGTTCAACAAGAAAGTTGAACTTCATCAGTCTTCATTCAACTAATGCTCCACTTACTCCACAGATATATTGAATTAGAGAGGTCAAGCATCCCATATGAAATTGGCACTGGGGAAAAATACTTTAAAAGTAAGGACAGTGGTTCTCACAAGAAAATACGAGGTCCCTGGTTAAGGTGTTTATTCTTATCCTTGGCTACCCTCTGAGGCTCAGGGGACCTGCACTGGGAAAGTCCAAGAGCTATGAACCTGTGCGTAGGTAGGCTACTGCATCTTTCTCCCACAAAACCATTAGTGGTATGGGTCTTTGCTTGTCTTTGGCAGTCAGACATTGGACTGCTGCAGTACCAAACATCTGATCAAAAACATTTCCCTCTATGATAATACAAAATATAAACAAAAAGAAAACAAAGGTTGCAAGTCGTCCTCACATTCAATAAAATTGAGAATAAGACACACAGAATCACGCGGGAAGGAAAAACAAAGCCTACAGGCATGTAAACGCACCCCACCGAGGACATGCGGAGGCAAGCCATGGAGAACTTCGAGAGCATGGTGCGAACTATGTTTACACAGAGCACAACCACCTGAAAAACACACTCACCGAGATCTGAAAACAAATGGAGAATTCAAATGAAAGACTCAACAGGGAAACCGAGAAAACTAAAGACAAAGAAATCAAACTGCTAGACCTGAAGAGTAAGGCCACTGAACTAGAGAAAGTTCGAGTAACACCCTGACAGGACAAGAGAGACCAAATGGATGAGAAGGCAACACGTGCACAGAGGAATATTTAATGCTAAGAAAGGCTAGCAGGGGTTTAAATTCACCAGCTTATTTGGGGTATTTATAATTAACTTGACCTCCATCTTTGTTTTAAAATTTGATCATAGAACGAAGTGTCATTAATTTTTAACATTTTACCTTTTCATGGTAACAATAATTAACGCTGCCTACACACATTCTCCACTCCCTCCCTTTTTGCCTGCGGTACAGCCACTTAATGGATGACACTCTCTGCTCTCTCTGTTTGTGATGCTTCTATGTGCCCACCCTTTGGTGTCTTTGGGCTTCAGTTACATCACATATGCTCATCACATATGTTTCAGGCTTGATCATTAGTGAATTTCTAGCAAATAAAGATAGCACGTTATTTTTTGCATCAGAGTCCTTCATGAGAGCATGAGCCAAAATCAGCGTGTGGGTAACTAGCGACAATGCACACTGGGCAGCTCCACTGCTGAAAAACCAAGAGAAAATTGCAACCAATTCAAACCTCACGGAAGTCTAAACTACTAGATTACTCTTAGAGAGAACATGGATGGATCATTTGTCTACATATTGAGTAATTGAAACATAGATTTATAATCTGAGGTAAAATAACTTTTAAAGCAGACCTCTTTTCCAAAACTTTTATTTGCATTTAAGTACTTTAATACCTAAAATAACCCTGACAATGACTTCAAAGAGCTGAATGAGAAGTGATATAATTGCCAACATCTGTTCAACCTCAGTGTTAAATCAGAAATGGCTTGTGGATTAGTTACTATGACTCTAACTCCCACTAAACAACCTTTCTCTGCCTGGGTCTGGTAAGAGGATGGGGAAGATACTGCGAGAGTTCACCTGGAAGTCATTATGAACGGGATTCCCCGGAGGATCATCCCACTGTGCACAAAATGAGCCCTCTGAGAAGCAGGAGAAAGAGTCGCATTACTAGAAAGAGCAGGGATTGGAGTGTGAGCCCTGGACCTGAGATCCCTGCCCAGTGAATCTGCTGAGTCGAGATCACAGCAGTACCATCAGAGGACCACCGCAGAACCAGAGCATGGACCAGAATGATGCACTTCCCAACCCACAGAGCAAGTTGAATGTTTTTGTGCAGGTGACTGGCTTGTAGAGTGGGGTGACTCTGGCCACTGGATAGGGGAAGGTGGCCTTGCTGATCCATGGAAGTGGAGCTGAGCATCTTTGGGCTGAGGCTTACAAGAGTGGGGTGCCCCTAGGCACTTAATTCAGGGAGCTTAGTTTGCTGACTTCCTGAACTTGACCTGAATGCCTTCAGGTTAAGGTTTCCAGCAGAGTGGCATGACCTTTGGGCATTTATTAGCAGACTTGAAACTTTGTAACAAGTTCTGGTAAACAATTACCCAGAGCAATTTTCCCTGACATTGTAATTTGTTAACTTCCTCATTAAACCCTTTAATCAAGAATTTTGTCTGTGAGTTTCTGTGTGGCCATTGCAATGGATATTAGAACCCAGAGAGATGAAGTAGAGAAATAAAATAGAGATATTCAAACAAGTCAGAGCCACTGAATTCAGTATCTCAAAGTGGTCGGAGATTTGGCAGTGCAATATCGGTCTTGTTATTTCAGTAGAATAATGCTTCACTGGAGATCAAATGGTCTTATCATGAAGTCTTATAACACTCAAGACAGCCACGTAGGTTCTGACCAGATGTGTGCACAATGGTGGTCTGTGGATGCTATTTTGAATGGAGAAGTTTAGAAAACACATTCCTTTGGATTCGTTACTCTTTCCCCAGAAACTTTCTCTGATTAATTATTGCCTCAATCATTTTTCATTTCCTCCTTTTACTAAGCAAACCGATGCACTGGTTGAAGTACTCACTAGTCTATGCCAATAGATTTGGAAGATAGCCACCTGGCCAAGTGACTGAAAAAGATCCACATTTTTGCCCATTCCAAGGAAATCTGACCCAACCAAATGCAGAAATTCCCGAACAATATAATTGATATCACACGAAGGTATACATTTGCTTAAGATTATTCAAAACTGGTCAGAGCAGTATATTGACAGGGACCTGCCCCAAATCAGGCCAGAATTAGAAGTGGACATGGAATGAGGGTTCTCATTGCTGACATCATATGGATCTTGGCTGAAAGGAGAGAATACCAGAAAGATATTTACTTGTATTTCATTGACGATGCAAAGACATTCAATGTGTGGCCCATACCAAACTAAGAATAATAATGCAAATAGTAGGAATTGCAGCACACTTCATTGTACTCATAGACCAAGAGGCAGGTTTTCTAGTAGAACAAGAGAGTACTCCATAGTCTAAAATCAGGCAAAGTGTGCATTAGGGTTGTTTCCTCTTACCATAGTCATTCAGTCTGTATGTTGAGCAAGTAATCTGAGACTCTGGATTATGTGATGAGGAACACAGCACCAGGATTGGAGGAAGGCTCATTAATAACCTGCGATGTGCAGATGCCACACTCTTGCTTGCTGGAAATGAGGAAGACTTTAGAACTTGATGATGAAGATGAAAAAAACACAACCTTCGATGTGAACTGCGAACCAATGTAAAGAAAATAAAATTCCTCCCAAAGGACTAAGAAATAATATGATGAAAAACAGAAAAAAAGGTTTGACATTGCCAAGAATTTTATTTTACTTGGGTCCATTATCAAGGCCTGTGGGAGGAAGTAGCCATCCAAAAAATCAAACACTGCATGGCATTGAACAAATATCCTATACAAGAACTTTAACCTGTTGAAGAATGGTACAAGATCAAGCAATGTTTTGTTCTATTGTACATCACTATAAGGGTCACAGTAAGTTGGAACTGACTGTAGGACCCCAAATAACATCTAAACAAACATGCACACACACAGTGAAAGTTCTTTGAGATCCTCTGTGATGGTGAGAGCCCATGTCAACTAGACACCCTGATGGGAGACAGGAATGGAACCAAATCTATCATCCAGTCTCAGCCTGAGGACGCTTCCTGGGAGGTTGATCTTGTGTATAAAAGACTGAGCAGAGCTGAATTCTCTTCAACCCTTTACTCTCTGCTAGAACTAGATCCCCAGCCTGGTTCCTCTGTCTCCTGCCTTCCTTTCTCTATCCTCTTGCCAATCCCCAAAGCTGTCTTTTGACGACTGATGGTAGATTCATTCCTCTGACCTTGGATTCACTTACCTCTACATCCACCAGTCTATGCCCAAACCCCCCACCCCGTCTTCATCATCCTACTTCCTGTTTATGAGCTTCCACAGCCACAGGATCAAGGAGAAGCCTGGCTTGAACCGAACTGGGCTTACCTACCTCTACAATTGTGCAAGCCATTTTTTGATATAAACCTCTCTATATATATACAAACATATACAAGCACTGCTGCTTTTGTTTCTCTAGAGAAGCCAACCTAACACACCTTCTGATCCCATGTCCTTTGTAACAACATTTGCATTCCCTTTGCAGAACTCAGTAGTGCAAAGCTGGCCTTCCTGTCCATGTATAGGCAATGATACATTGACTTGCCTAGAAAGCTCTTCAGACAGCTGCCTCAAAAGCTCTGAAGAACAGATATACAGCAGGGTCATGTGTACCTTCTTTGCTTGCATGAATAATGTTTGTTTGTTTTCTAGGCTGCCTTCTCAAATCCCGGTACCTCCCTCTGTTTTTGATAAACCATCTAGCCCCCAACCCCAACAGATAGAACAATGTGTCAGTCTATGATCGGGAGAAATTTCCACCTTATCCGAGGACACTCACTTCCTATTGATGGTGCTTTCAGGTAAGCATTGGGCTGCTACCCACCAGTCTGCAGCTCAAACTCACCAGCTGCTCTTTCCCAGAGAAATGAGGCAGTCTGCTCCCATCCATATTGACAGCCTCAGAACCCCCATTGGGTTACTCTGAGTCAGAATGAATTTGAGCTCCTATTTTACTATCACATTACCATTTGTAATGTTTACTTGAACCACTAACTCAAAACCGACCCAGGTGCCAAGAAGTCAGCTTTGAGGCACATGGTAACTCCACGTGCATCAGAGAGCAACTGGGCTTCACCGAGTTTTTTATAGCTAGTTGTTCAGAAGTAGGTGGCCCGGAATTTCTTCCAAAGCTTCTCTGGCTGGGATCAAACTTCCAACCTTTTGTTTAGCAGTTGAGTGTCTAAACCTTTGACACCCTACGCCTCTGGGATAATCACACTATTGGAATTCATTGCCATCAAGTCCAAACTGATTCGTAGCAACCCTATAGGGCCAGGTAGAACTCCCCCTACAGCTTTCCAAGACTTCAATACTTTATGGGAGTCCAAAGCCTCATCTTTCTCCAGTTTCAAACTGCTGACTTGGGTAACAATCTAACACATAACCACTCTGCCATCAGGGGTCTTTCCTTGCATCATCACAGTCACCTAAATACAGACCTTGAAACTGAGCCATTCTCTTGTGGCATTTGTCATTTATAGCCCTGGTCCTGTTGCCAGAGTCTCAATCTAGAAGTCACCTGAGGATGAGACATGATAAAAACAAAACAAAACAAAACAAAACAAAAAAAACAAGTGACTCTTTCTTTTCTTTAACACATGCTAAAAAGAAACTTTATAGGCCTTGACATGTTGTAAGAAACAAAGAAACATTCCTAATACTTTTTGTTGTGCTAATGAACTCAGCTGATGAGAAATTCCACAAAGATCTCTCTTGCTTAATCAAAATGATTTCCATTTCCTGAAGCAGTAAATAGTTATTACCAAATTCACACCTTAATCTCTTCTTTTTACCTTTACAATGAAATCTTTCCACTTGAAACACATTAAACGGTTCCATCTAAATAAAAATTGAGGCGCTCTGATTCTGTCAGTTGTGCTCTTAGCAATTAAAATGAGATCTCTTTTTGCACTTGGAGATGTGTTGCTTTCCACAATTTAAGTTATTTGGTTTCATGTACACAAATGCTGTATTTTAATTCACGTCTTTTGCTTCATTCGCCATATGGCTACCAATAGGGTTTGAGGATTTTCCTCCCACAATTCACAGTTCTAATAATTTGGTATTGAGTACCTTTAGTTGCACTAATAAACTATGTAAAACATCTTAGGCTATTGAGAAAATACAAAGAGAAGTATGTGCCTTAAATTAAAACACTGGAAAAGGACTGTTTGCAGACAGCTTAGTTAGTCCTGTATCCCATTTCTATCGATGCAATGTCTTCTAGAACTAGGAAAATACTCAATATTTTTGACATGTTGCATGAGCTCTTGTGTCCATTTTAATAACAAAATGACTATTATATTCGTAGGCTTGATGATAAAATTGTGTCCCTTAATAAAGGTCTGTGGTTATTCAATTTTTAGTATGCATTTGACGCTATTCTCCCCACTCCTCTCTCTATTGCATTTTACTACCCTTTGCTCATATTTTACTATTCCCTTGATCCAGTTAAAGATCAAAGCAGTAAAATGAAATTCAAGTTAGTTTTACCAACAGGAAGCATGCATTATGAATTTGAAACACTTGGCTGGAAACACTATGCTCATTGAGCTTATATTTTAGAAGAATTTTCCCTAGTGCACTTTATGAATAAAACTATAATCTAGGAAGTATTCGCTACTTGGTTTTAGAATTCTGTTGTGCATTTATGAAATAGTTGTCTTTGCTTTTAAACATAACCCAAATGTATACCTTCTGAATCAAACAGTTAAAGCAAAAAGCATCTTTTCACTGAGAAAACCCATAAACTGACATTGTTGCTTGGGATGCTTGCAAAGAGAACAGAAGTAACAAAGAAAAATCGGATTTAACTAATTCCTAGAAGCAGAGACTTTGGTAAAGTTTTAGACATTCCCACTTCAGCTGCCCTGCTCCAGACACCTCATGTTAGGCATTTAGCCCCAGAATGTTTAAGTGATTTGTCAGAGGTAAAACAGGGTAGACCCTCCATTGTCCTGTCTTTTAATCAAACTTTCCTATAAATTAAAAAAAACAACCAAGTGACTTATTATCTAGTTGATTATGATTTGTGTCAGCCTAGTTGCATGTCAGAGTACAACCATATCCCATAGGATTTTCAATGGCTGCACTCTTTCAAAAGTAAAATACTAGTCCAAGTGCAGCCAAGCACAAATAGATGTGTAGTACTCAGGGACCCCTGTCTCCTTTATTGTTATAGTTTGGTGCTGTTGAGTTAATTTCGAGCCATAGCAAACCCATATGACAGAAAAGAGCTTTCTAGACTGTAATCTTTATGAAGCCAGCTCCCCAGGTGTTGTCTCTAGTGGCACTGCTAGTAGATTTAAACTACTGCCGTTTGGTTATCAGACTATTAGTTAGCCTCTGTACCACCAAAGCTTGTCCTGTGCTCACTGCCATTTAGTCAGTGCAGACTCAGCCACTCTGTAGTAGAGAAGAGAAGTGTCCCTCAGGATATCTCAGGCTGGAAGTATGTGCAGGGTCAGAAACACTCATCTTTCTCCCACATAGCAGCTGGTGAATTCCAACTGCTGATTTTGTGGTATCCCACCAGGAGTCCTTCTCTGTTATGTGTGAATTACTCCCTCTAAATCCCTCTACTGGTCTCTATTTTTCCCAGTACCAACTTGTCAGAGTTGCTGACAGCCAGGTGGGGCCAACATATCTTATTATGATCAACATGTTAAGACCTCCTAACTGCATTCTCCAGTAGGACGAGAGAGTATGAGTTAGATGAATACTAATCTCATCCAGAGTCTACACCATAGTATTGTCTAATTTGTGTACTTGTTAAACCCATCACTAGACATACACTAATTGCATCAAGAATCAACACATTTTTGCTGCCAAATATATGGATTCTTGAAACTTGAAGCCAGACAATGAAGCAAGCAATGGAAGCGGGCTGCCCGGTGGTCACTATATCTAGAACCAACAGATTAGGGCCACTCATTTGGGAAATCTTGGGCTTTCTCAGCTCAATGGCAGCAGCGCTGTTACATGTTGTTTCTCCCTCTCCAATTACTGGAATGCTGAGCCTCCCATCTTACTCAGAATCACTTGATGGGATTACAGTTAGTTC
Source organism: Echinops telfairi (assembly GCF_000313985.2). Taxonomy (NCBI): domain Eukaryota; kingdom Metazoa; phylum Chordata; class Mammalia; order Afrosoricida; family Tenrecidae; genus Echinops; species Echinops telfairi. The sequence continues at coordinate 3,967,032 of NW_022111378.1, read as the reverse complement.
TCCAATTAAGAAAGTCTGGTTTACAGACAACATGTATTTAAGAACAGTTGTTCTTATTACATACAATACAAACAAAACAAAAAATAACACTGCCATCAAGTCAATGCTGACTCACAGCAAATATAATTATTTTAAGGAGTAGGAAGCAGTGTCTTTCTACCTAGGAGTGGTGAGTAATTTTGAACTGCTGACCCTGTGATTGGCGGACCAATGCAAAACAACTACACCCTCATGGGTCCACCTTGAGTTAAATACAGTGGTTCATAGTAACACAGGCAAAACTGAATGATGCTCATGGAAACATTGCACGGCTTTAACATTCAGTGGCTGAAGAGAGTAAAGCACCCTTCTCTTTTTAAAACTGTATAACTTTACAACTAATACTGTACTGAGTGTGAACTTTGTTTCTGGCCCAAATTTCCCTTTTATTTACACTTGGAATCAGTGCTGGTGATGCACGACAGTTAAGACAAAAGATCAGGATTGGAAATAAAGTGAAAATAGTAAAGTGATCAGGAAGAGGTGAAACACCATCTGTCACTGTAAAAGCTACAGTCAGTCAAGTTTGGAACAATTTTAAAGGATAAAGTGAGAAAAATGAAGCATGTGAACAGTTTTGCCTCAATAAAAGCTACAGGTTTATTAAACAATGCAGTGGTTTAATTGCTAAAATGGAAAGGCTACTGATAATCTGATTAGATTACCAAAGTCAGCACAATATACCTATTAGCCTTACTTTCATGCAAGGAAAGGCTACAAACCTTTCCAATGATTTAAAGCTGCCCATGAGACAAGCGAAGGTGCTTATGATGAAGAATGCATTTCAGAAGAGTGGGTTTGGGTCAATCACTTCAAAGTGAGTGCAGATTTAAATTTAAATAGTATCGAAGTGCAAAGTGAAGTACCAAATGACAGTGATGTAAGTGCTATGATTTTCCTGAAATGCTGAAATAAAAAAGTTGTTGAGGAAGGATTTTATTTGCCAGACCAAATATTTAATGTAGAGAAAGCTGGCTTGTTTGGGACTAGGGGGCATGCCTAAAGAGGGGAAAAAATCCACTCAGGCACAAGGCATCAAGGAAAAGGAAACAAACTCACTGCCATAGAGTCATTTCTGATTCATAGCAACCCTGTAAGACAGGCTACAAGTTCCCCTAGGGATGTTTGGGGCTGTAACTCTTTGTGGGAGTGGAAAGTCTCCGCTTTCTCCCAAGAAGTAGCTGGTGGCTTCAAATTGTGTTAGACAGGGTTCTCTAGAGAAACAAAACCAGGACACTTATGATTTTATAGATAGATAGATGATAGATAGATAGATAGATAGATAGATAGATAGATAGATAGATACAACAAAGAAATAAACATCTAATTAGTCTATAGAGCAGTACAAATGGCCAGTGCAACTCACTGCCATGAGACAGTCAATACACCGGCAGTCCTCCAACTCACGAGGGCTGCCGGGTGCAAGTCAAGGGAGCAGACAGCTGAGTCTTCTGTAGAGCAATTCAGGCAAGCTGGCCACAGGCATCTTAGTAGCCCAACACATAACCACACTGCCACCAGGGCTCCTCATCAAAGCTTGGGGCCCTGTTATTGCTAGAGGGTAACACAACTAGGAATTTCAAGCTCAAACTTTTGCCTGTGCTTTGTTCCTAAATCTGAGAACACTTTTCTGTATCTTTCAGGCATATCTTCTGATTATTTGTTTGGATTATAGGCTTGAGTTAAAATTGCCATCTTTGAAGATTAGTCCTTAAATCATTTTCCCCCTGCTATTGAACATTATTGATTGACTTAGACATTTACCATATTCTTCTTATGCTTAACAATGCACTGGACAGCTAAGCATTTTAGGTGATCTTCACCCCAATGCTAATGGTATGATTTTATCCCCCTAACTCCACATCACTACTTTAGTCAGGGACTCGTAGCCTACTTGATGGCCTAATACTTCTGGTCTATCTTCTCCCAAGAGGTGGGGGCTATTTAAAATGATGTGATGAGCTTCAAGGGTTCAGGAAGAATTACAACAACTATGACGACATAAAACATTGCTGAGTCTTGGGGTGAAATGACAGTCAAATATGAAACAAATTATGGAACAAATTGTGACCCTCATTCATTTGGGATCTTGGAGGTTTACCACTAATGACTTCAGTGAAATCAGACAAATTGTCATTGATATTGGTGATGAACCTTAGACACCAGTGAGAATGATGTTGCAGAGATACTTGACCCTATACTGAAGAATTAACTCATGGAGACTTTATGGAACTAGAGGAGCAAATGGCAGCATTTGAGGAAGAATATCCGAACCTAAAACCTTTAAAATCAACTAAGTTTTTGATGAAAGAGTTGCAGATTTTAATCCCTCCAAAGCAGGGATAATGAAATTAGAGGCCCAAGACTTAATTTTGGAATGGTTCACTAGAGTTTATCAGACCGGGACTGAAGGCCTTAGCTCCTGAGGACTATTTTGGTGAGAAACAGAAAAAGTCTGTACAAATAAACCTTGATGGCGACTTGAAGAAATTGACTTCAGGAGTAAACCCCTCCTCTCTAGTAGCAGAATCAAACTCTGACTCCCTCGGCACTAGGACCGCTCTGTCTTATACCAGGGCCATGATCTTCAACAGTAGCCATTTATAGTAATGGTATCTCATGAATGCCGCAGCCAACATGCAAGACATGGATACATTCAGAGCAAGTGTTCAAAATTAGCCAATGAAACCCCAATGGATCACAAGAGTGTGATCTGCAAGAGATCATGGGGATGGTATAAGACCACGCAGAGGTTTTTCCCAGTATACATGTGGTCACCATGAACCTGGAGCTGACTGGAAAGCAGTGAACAACAATAATAACAACAATGGAAACTAGGGAGGGATTATATTCAGACTTTCCCATTTTTCATTCATATTTTGTATGCATCAATTGGAAAACCCTAACATGTTGATTTAGGTGGTATATAAGATGACCCTCAGTGATGTAGCCTGCACAATCAATAGGAAAAGACAGGGGAGCATATTCATATGGAGACTAATTTTGAGCATGTAGACAACCACTTGAAAAACAAGACATGGTGGCACTTTTGTAATATCCTAAAGAAATATGAGTGCAAATGGGGGTGGAGGTGGGATTGAAAACAAGATTTAATTAGATTAAATTTATACTGGATAATCTTATTATATTCATATTAAATACTTCTATAATACATATAATTAAATTGGATGGTTGCCACTGGTCTAGTTGGTTTACTGTAGAGCAAATGTAATACATCACATTTTTCAGACCTTTCTAAGATCTACTGATATGGGCCTTTTCTTCTCCGGGGAATTCCTCACGTTGCATATATAAAACTTCTTACTCTCTACAGTTGTGGTACTTAGATACTTTTATGTCATCTTGAAGATATATAAAAGTATCAAATAGCCCGCAGCCTGATGCTGTCTTCTTGGGAGTGTGGCCTTCTGATAAAGAGGACCCTGGGAACCTCCACCTCTTTCTGCCCCTTGGACTAACTGCTTCCTGGGATTCTCTGCCACTGACCCTGAAAGCTGCTGGAGTCTTGCCATGTTTCTGTTGACCTTGGATCCACATGATTCTGCACATACTGACCTGTGATCTCCCTGCATTATGCACCATTGCATGTGGCTGTGTGAGTCTTAAGAGGGACTTATATGTTAGTATTGGAATTATAGACTTGACTGGCCTGGAATGCTTTCTGGAGATAAAGCTCATTCTTTCACTTATATGAGTGTCATTGAACTTGTTCTTCTAGCCAACCTGGCCTAAAACAATATGGTACCAGGAGTGGGGTGCTAGAGAAACAAATCATGAAGATGGACAGTAGAGGCTTCTCTGACCTCTATTTTATGGAAGTTGGATGGCATTGGATTTTGCTTCTTGGCTACGGCCACATGGTTTTACTTGGTTGTAATCTGGAAAGGGCACGGGGATTGAAACTTTTGGTGTTTGGAAGCTGTCTTTGGTTAATCCTCCCTGAAATGGAGCAAATGAATATAATAGATGTTAAATTGCAAACCAAGGGGTGGAAATGCTTCTGGAACTTTTCTGAGGCAAAATCTTCATGAAAATGTTTGAGAGAAGGTTTGGCTCTGGATTGATTCTTCCTGGGGCTTAAGGGCATATTGCATATGAATGGAATAGTTAAGAGAAGAAAAGATTGACTGTGTATTATGAATTTATTTAGGTCTTGGCTCTACTATGATTATGAGGGTATACTCTACAAAAACAAATGTTCTTTTCCAAGCTATGTATTTAAATTTTTTTTAATAAAACAACATTATCACCTTCAAGGTACTCTCCATTACACTTAATACATTTGTCATATTTTTGATTCCATTCTTGGACATATTTTTCAAATATTTTTCAAACTCATCTGTGTTGGATGACTGACAGCATCTCCCTCATCTTTTCCTTCACCTTTTCTACATCAAACCACTGTCCTTTCATGGCCCCCTTTATTCACAGAAACAAAAAGAAGTCTCAAGGAGTGAAATCAGGTGAGTAAGATGCATGGGAGAAGTGAGGCATGCTGTTTTCTGCCAAAAACTGGAGCACAGAGATGGCTGTATAAGCAGGCGCATTGTCGTGGTAGCAAAACCAGGCCCATCTGCCAGAAATCAGGCCTTTTTAGTTACACACTGTCCACAATCTTTTCAGAACCTCTAACTAGAAAGCTTGATTAACAGTCTGACCTGGTGGAATGAACTCCAAATGTACTACATGTCAACATTTTTGTTGATTCAAGAAGTTGATGGATGTCCAGAATGAGGTTTGACATCAATTGACATTTTACCTTTTGTGAAATGAGAAAACCACTCATACCATACACTTGAGTTAAGCAGTGTTCAACATCATAACAGTTTCTGCAGCATTTTTCCTGAACAGGAAATAAAATTTCATAGCCACATGCTGTTCTCTTAAATCAGCCATCACAAAAAAATGAGGTTCACGCAAAACAGCTTTTATGTAAAAATCCACTGTAACCAGAGAGAACCTTCCCAGGCAGTGCCACTGGGTGCACTAACTCACAGTGAGTTGCTCAGTGCTCACCAAGTGGGAAAAATGTGTACTATGAAATCTCTGCCTAGCAGAGCTTATTTCCCTTGTTGGGGGGGGGGTACCCCCTTGGATACTGGTTTCTTCTACCTACAGTTATTGATAACATTTGTGAACCATTGAGTATTGCCATGTATAATGAGAGAGAAAGTTGTAAGCCTACTGTTTTGAGCCATTACATTGATCTGTTCAATGAGTAGTAGCAATTGACTGCAAAAGTGGTTTAGTAAAGATAAGCTCACCCAGTGTCTTAAGTGGTCAGAACATTAGCATTTGAAAAGATTTGCCACTAGAGTGGTTGGCAGACTGA
>NW_022111378.1:3933078-3960999 GCF_000313985.2 Echinops telfairi | reverse complement strand
TGGACATATGGGTTAATGCTGGACTTGTGGGCTTGGGCACCATTGGGTTGGGATGTTTTCTTGATGCAAACTTAAACTTTATCTACAACTGACACATCTAGCACCATCGGGTCTACTGGATCATATGGTCCCAGTGGCAAAGCAACTTGCACGGCAGCCTGAACCTGTAGAAGAGCCTTTTCTCGTTCTGGGCCCCACTCAAAATTGTAGGTTTTTCATGTCACTTGATAAACAGGTCGAAGTAGAACACCCAAATGAGGGATATGTTGCCTCCAAAATCCAAAGGGACCCACTAGGCATTGTGCCTACTTTTTAGTCGTTGAGGGCACCAAATGCAATAGCTTATCCTTCACTTTAGTAGGAATATCCTGACGTGCCCCACACCACTGGAGCCCTAGAAATTTTACTGAGGTGGTGGGTGCCTGAATCTTTGATGGGTTAATTCCCCAACCTCTTGGGGATGTCTTGCAGGAAGTCAGCCTTGCAAGCTGAAGCAGGGAACTGCTAAGACAGCTGCACCTTTGTGCGACCAACACAAACAAGAGACCCAAGAATTTAAAAGGCGAGGCTCACCAAGCCATTTATCCCTCCTCCCTTCAATTAATCCCACATGTGTTTATCGGCCAGGTTGGCATAATAAACTAACTAACTCACTAGCTGACCATCTGAATCCACTTGTTGCATGGAAGTAGGGAACACAGCAATGGAAAGACAGGTGGATTCTGGCCACTGACAATTTCAGACCTGGTTCATAGGAACTAGAGAAGAGAGGAGAGCAAGCTGGCTGGTCTTAAGTTTAATGACTTGGGTGGAACCTAAGTCTGTGGCATGACCTAGCCCAAGGGAGCTAGTGTTGTTGAGAACTTACTAAGGGGCCTGTGGTCAAAAGATGAGGCACCCTGGCAAAGCTAAGCTAGGTGGCCTACACTGAGTTTAGCAGAACCCAAACAGATGAAGATAAGATTTCTTAGTCTGTGAATTGGTGCATATTACTGCTGACTTTATGAATGGCCTGCCCTGATTTGAGTTTTCTATGAATGCACTCACAAGGCTATAACTGGAATGAAGATTCTTCATTTCAAAGAACATGCTTGTCTCCTCAAAGCACTGGGTTGATAGAATTGGGAAGTATGGAAACTGGAAACCCAAAATGTGGGGCGATAAAGGCATGAAGGTGCTGGTTTACAAATTTTTATGGGTGGGGGAAGATGTTGATAGGATTACAGCAGGGGTGTCAAACTGGTGGCCCGCGGGCCCCACGCAGACCCCGAGGTAATTTTTTGTGGCCCACAATACTCTGAAATAAAAATGAAAATAGAAAAAAAATTGTTATGAAGAAAATAGCACTTAGGGGAGATAGAGGCAATACTGTACGCACAATTTCCTCGGTAACCCTTTAACTACTGAAGATGAGTGTACACATGCCCCAGTGCCTTTCCCAGGGCCCTGTGGACGTATATAAACGTGCTGACTCAGTTCTGGCGACGTTTGGAAGCGATATGCCCTCCACTCTCAGTGCCACGTCATGTAAACAGATCCCAATAGCGAAAAGGTTAAAAAGAGCACTCTGGGTTATGCTGTTACAAATCATACCTAGCGGCAGTGCTAGTTAACATTTTTAGAGGGAAGCCATTAATATTGTGCATCACGTTTGTCAGCTGTCCAACATTTTATGCTTTTTACTAGTTACTTTGTTATATTTTCCAGTCACAGCATAAGAAGTAAGTGAAAACTAGTAGGAGGAAAGTGCTGGCAAGTTTCAGGTAAAAAGAATAATTTTAGTTTTAGAAATATATTAAATAAAATAAATGTTTAAATAAAAGCAACTATATAGTGTTTTAATCATCCTACCCATATTCCTGAATCCTCACTTCAAAATATAAATTTAACAAAATTTGTAAATGTGATGTGGCCTGCATGAATTTTGCCTGTTGCACCAGATGGCCCGTGTTTTAATTGGGCTTGACACCCCTGGATTATAGAATTAAGGTGTAGGTGTTCACATAGCTGCAGTTGTTAGGTATAGAATATTTTTGTTTTGTTCACTTATAGAATGTAAGGCTTAAATGGGGCTGGTGCATTATTGGTTGTACGATTTTCAGTTTTACCATGTTAGATGCAAACATGATTTTATTGTTTTTGTTTAAAGATTATGTGTGACTAAAGAGTTGTATCAGGTGTGTAGTCGACAAGGGGTGGTTTGTGGTGGTCAGATGATTTTATGCCAACTCTCAGGGGCAGTTCTGTTCTGAACCAATGTTTAAAAGGGTGGGACTGGAATCCATCCAACCTGTCAATCAGGTGAGAGCTTGATGCTGTTTCCTTGAGGCTGTGACCACCTTATAAGGAGGACCTTGAGAACCTCCACCTCTCTCTCCCCCTTGGACTCTCTGCCACTGACCCTGAATCCTGCAGGAGACCTGCCATGTTTCCACCGACCTTGGGTCCACATGACTCTGCACACTGCAGCCTGTGATCTTCCGGCATTCTGCATCATTGCGTGTGGCTGCACCAGGCTGAGGAGGGTCTTGAGTTAGTCTGGGCTGAGACACGTCCTTGATATGTAATTACTTCTTGATATAAAGCTCTTTCTTCTGCATATATGAGTGCCACTAGATTTGTATCTCTAGCCAACCTAACACAACAGTTGCTTTCAATTCAACAATTAAGACAGTTTTGAAATGCATTGTGTGGTGTACATTTTCACTTACCTTCTCTGCTGATTGAGCGGTGCCAAAAAAAATTGGAATGAAGGCTAGCCATACTATACACGTCGTGTACATGGTGAATCCTATGGGCTTGGCTTCATTAAAATTCTCTGGGACACCCCGAGTCTTGATGGCATATACAGTACATGTAACCATGAGAAGAATGCTATATCCCAAGGAGCAAATAATTTGTAGATCTGTAATGTCACATTTGAGAACTCCTCTGGCCTGATCAGGGTTCATCGTCTTATGTTCATCATAGTCTATGATGATGTTGGGTGGGTCGACACCAAACCAAATGAAAACACCTAAAAGCTGAACCGATATCAAACTGGAAGTGATCGCCAGCTGTGATGTTGGACTTATGAGTCTGGGAGCTGTCACCGATTTCTTACCCTGCTCAAATATGCGATATATCCGATTGGTCTTTGTCAACAGGGCTGCATAGCTGATGCACATCCCCAAGCCCAGGAAAACGCGCCGAAAAGAGCACACTGCCACATCGGGCTTGGCAATCATCAGGAACGTGATAATGTAGCAAAGGAAGATGCCCGTCAACAGAACGTAGCTGAGCTCCCTTCCAGAAGCACGGACAATGGGCGTGTCATTGTAGCGGATAAAGGTGGCCATGACAAAGATGGTGGCGATGATGCCCAACATGGCCAAGAAGACCGGGATCACCGCCCAGGGGGAGTGCCACTCTAGTTTTATGATGGGGATATCTTGGCAGCCCGTTCGGTTTTCGTTGGGGCGCTGATCATACGGGCAGTGCTGACAGGTTAACTCATCAGACTGGTACTGGTATCCATCGCAGGGCTCGCAGGTCCAGCAGCATGGGGTGCCCTTCTGTGTCTTCTTCCTTTGCCCGGGCTTACATGGTAGTGTGCACACAGAGGAGGGAATCTCCCGGACCCCTTTGCCCCACTGCATGTCCTCTATCTGCAAATAATAAATAAAGAGAGTTAAGAAAAGCATTCAAGAGAAGAGAAAAATCACGCAGTAATTATAGCAGTTAATGTTCAGGCTTGATAAGGATAAGAAATGTAGCCTAACCTGCGTGCCATTATGGAGTACTGGCCCCCTAGTGGTTCCACTGTGAATCGCTAACCAACATCAGCTCCACAACAGAAAGAGGAAACCCACAGGGGCAGTTCAGTCTAAGGCTCAGACATGATTTGAAGACAATGAGCTTGGTTTTTGAGAGTTTGAGACAGCTTATTGAAAGAAGTCCTGGTGGATATAGTGGATTACTTGTTGGGCTGCCAACTGCAAGATCAGCAGTTTCAAAACAACCCATTCTGCCGGAGGAAGATGAGGCTTTCTGTTCCCATAAATAATTACAGTCTCAGAAATGCACAGAGGTAGCTCAGCTCTGTACTATAGGTTCACTATAAGTCAGAATTGACCCGATGGCAGTGAGTTTTGTTTGGTCATGGAAGAGCCATGTTGGATTGATGGTTAAACCACTCATCTGTCAACCCAAATGCCAGTGATTTGAATCCTACAGTTGCCTCTTGAAAGAAATATGTCAGTTGGCTTCTATAAAGATTTACATTTTGCCATTCCTACTCTGTCGTATATGTAGGGTTTCTATGAGTTCATGGTATAACTATTAAATGCTGGGCTGATAACAAAAAAGTTAAAATGTTGGCAGACACCAGCTGCTCTACAGAAGGAAGGCAGGCCTTTCTACTCCCGATAATTGTTAAAGACTCAGATCCCACCATGGCGGTTCTGTTCTGCCTATCAGGTCTCTATGAGACAAAATCAACTCAATGGCAGGGAGTTTGAATTTTGATGAGTCAAAATGAAATTGGTTACAGTAGGCTTGGTTTGGACAGGTCCTTGGGTAGCATTCCACTCTTAACCAAATGTTGAAGGTTGAAGTGCATCTAGAGGTTCCTTGGCTGTAGGTCTGTAATTTACTTGAAAGCTCAGCTACTGAACACTGTTCTATTTACACATATGGCGACACCACCAGTTGGAAATGCCTCAATGACAACTGGCTCTTCTTCTTCCTTCTCCCTCTCCTTTTCCCTCTCCCTCTCTTCCTTCTCCTTCTCCTCTTCCTCCTTCTTCTTTTGTGGAGGGGCTATAGAAGTTAGTATATAGTATGGGTTACAACCAAGATTTGACCCCATCTAACGTCAGCATCTTAGTTTTTACCACTATAGAGTATGTTCCAAATAAGATTGCATATAGAATTTCCTGTGACTATTTAAAACATGAGTTCCCATTCCCATCTTAGAATATATATATTAAAACATCTTTAAAAAAAATCTTATTTTACAAAGTGATTCAGAAGATATCTCCAAACCAAAAAATTCAACCTATTACTGTCTAGTTGATTTTTACTTATGGTGAAATCATGTGTTACCAAGTAGAACTCTGTGTGCTCCATAGCGTTTTTTAGTTTGTGATTTTTCCAGAAGTAGCCGCCGTCTTTATTCCATAGAACCACTGAATGAGTCTGAACCAACAACTGCTAAGTTTAATAGTCAAATACAAATCATTTGGGCCCCATTACAGGATATTTATAATCAGATACATTGAGAAATACTCACATGACATCTACTACCCCTCCTGAATTGTAACTGCAAGTGTACCAAATCAACTTAATAACAAAAGAACAAAGTAATTTGAAAACCTACACTAATCTTTGAATAGTATTTTTTCTCTTAGCTTTTACATGTGTAAAATGGGGATACTCAGATTACTACCTCCCTCATACGTGTGCCCAATCCATAGAAAATGCTCAACTGATAGAATGTTATCATTGATATTACACACAAGTAAAATTTTACTTAAGATTGTCCAACCATGGTTGTAATAGCACATTGACTGGGAACTGCCAGAAGCTCAGGCCAGATTCAGAACTGGACATGGAACAAAAACTATCAGTACTTGTGGTAGTTACATAATCTATTGTTCATTTGAGACATAGGAGTGAAGGGGTGGAGTTCAGCCTGTCAATCAGCTCACAACTTGATGACCTCATTTGGAGGCACTAAGGTGATAAAAACCTCATTGGAAGTGGGACACATGCTCAGTCCCTGTGAGGCATTCTCATTGACAAGCCACATGGAGACAGGCAGATGGCAGCCAGAGCCTCAGAGCTGGATAAACCATATGGAGATCCTGCCAACACTAATATGCTTACAATGCCACTGGATCCACAAGACTTTCCACCCACAGGCCTGTGATCCTCCTGCATTTGGTGTCATTGAATGTATTTCATGAGTCTGAAGAGGACTTTATGAATTGGTATCAGACATATGGACTAATATCAGACTTAAGGACTTAATCTGGACTGGGCTGGGATGCTATCTTAATGTACATTCTCTCTTTAGATAAAACTTTTTTATACACATTTGAGTGTCTATGAATTTCTTGCTCTAGTCAACCTAGACTAATATACTACTGATGTCAGATGAATCTTTGCTCATATCAGAGAATACCAAAAGACGTTGACTTGTGTTTCCTTGACTAAGCAAAGGCATTTGATTGTGTGAACCAAATAACACTGTGAATAACCTTGAGAAGAATGAGAATTCCAGAGCAATTCATTGTGCTCATTTGGAACTTGTACGTGGATCAAGAAGCAGTTGCGTGAATGGAACAAGGGGACACTGTATGTTCCAAAAGAAGGAAAGGTGTGCATCACGCGTGTATCCTCTCGCCGTACTTGTTCAATATCTATGCTGAGCAAATCATCAGAGAACCCGGCTAATCTAAAGAAGAATGTGGCAGTTGGACTGGAGGAAGGCTTGTTAACAGCCTGCGGTATGCAGATGACACCAAATGGTTGTTGAAAGTGAGAAGAACTTGAATCACTTGCTGATGAAGATTAAGGATTGTGTCCTTCAGTATGAATGTAAATCAATGTAAGGACAACCCAAATCCTCACAATTGGACCAATAGGTAACATCATAATAAATGGAGAAAAGGTTGACGTACTCAATGATTTTGTCTTGGATTCACAATCAATGCTCATGGAAGCAGCAGCCAAGAGCTCAAAAGATGTATTGCACTAGGTCATTCTGCTGACCTCTTTAGAGTATTGAAGAGCAAAGTTGTTACTTTGAGGAATAAGGTGCACCTGACCAAAGCCATAGTATTCTCCATTGCCTCATATGCAATGAAATAAGGAAGACCAGAGAAGGATCGAACTGTGGTGCTGGAGAAAATAATTAAAGTACCACAGACCGCTAAAAGGACAAACTGATCTGGATCAGAAGAAATGACCCCAGAGTGCTCCGTAGAGGTAGGAATCGTAACCCTTCATCTTACGTTCTTTGGACATATGTCAGGAGAGATTACTCCCTGGAGAAGGGCATTATGTTTGGTAAAGTGGTGGTGGGGTGGGGGTGGGGGTGTGGATAGGGCAGCTCTTGACAAGCTGGATTGGCATAGTAGCTGGATCAATAGGCTCAGGCAAAGAACAATTGTGAGATTGGAGCAGAACTTTGCATAGTTCATTGTGCTTTGGGTCGCTATTGCATGCATTAAATTAAAATCTATCTACCTGCTTACCTACCTATATTTTTGAACAGTGTTATTTTCTTGTGGTGGTGGGGTTTTTTTGGTTTTTGTTTTTTGTGTGTGTGTGCGCGCGCGTGCGCGCATGAGCGCACTTTAGGGATCCCTGTGGTTATGCATTTGGGCAGGAATCCATAACGTTAGCAGTTTGAAGCCACCAGCCTTTTCTTCAGAGAAAGATGAGGCTTTAATTGCTGTAAGGAGTTATCATTTTATCTCCCTTTCATCCATTTTAAAGCTGTTTCAGTTAAAAAAATAATAATAAATTTAAGGGGAAATACATGTGGATTGAGCCCTTGGTGAATTCCCTCTACCATAACCAGGATGTGAATAGCTTTGCTAATTTGTTCTCCCTTATAATCCATTTAAATTTGTTCTAGTTTTGAATATTTTCTGTCCTAGAGGGTTGCCATGAATCAACTAATTGGAAATGAATTTGCTTTTGTTTTGATGAGTGTGTTTTAGGAGAATTCATAACCTGGGAAATGATAGCATTAGAAAAATTGGGAACCTTTATTATTGGACTCAACTATTATGGTGGTGGATGTCTCTCACCTGCTCTTCCCCCAATATTGATAGATTTATTTTCTTTGTGTATTCTGCGGAGCTGAATTTCTACAAAAGCTATAGGGTTTGGACACAGCCAAACACAACCCAATTAGTATATGCTATTGGTTCTGAAATATGAGCCAATATCAGAATCACCTGGAAGGCTTGTTATAACACAGATTGCTGTATTCCAAACCCAAATTTTCTGACTCTGGCCTGATATGTTGCATTTCTGACAAATTCCCCGATTTTGCTGCTGGGAATTGTCCAGGGTCCACGATTTGTCAAGCATCAATGTATTTCAACATGTGAGCCCCTGATATGGCTTCAGGGATAGGAATCCTTATGCCCTAGGTGATGATATTTAAATTCATGACCGTTACTGAGATTGCATAGAACAAATATCTTTGATAGACCTTGGAGGATGTAAATGTTCTAGTGAATATGGCTACAAGGAGCCGAATTTTTACCAGGACAATGTCAACACATTGGAAATCAGAGGGGGGCGGTGTTACAGAGAAAGGATACATGTCGCGGTGTTTAACCTTCTCTATAGAAGCGGTGTTTCACTTTCTGTTATTGGAGTCCTGGTAGCATAGTGGGTTATGCGTTGGGCTGCTACCCACGATGTTAGCAGTTCAACAAGGCCAGCCGCTGCTCCAAGGGAGAAAGATAGGCTTTCAACTCCTGAAGAGATTGAGCCTTAGAAATTCCCAGGGGAAGTTCTCCTCTGCCCTAGAGTGTTTCCATGAGGCAGAATCCATTCGATGGCAGTGAGTTTATTTTATGTATTTTTGTTTGTATTTTGGAGAGGTTTATAGACAATGTTTGACTCCTTGTATCTAAGTATACCTGAAACAGGAATCCACTTGGACTAAGCCATTATGTAAGAAACGGGGAACCATGGTGATGCTTGACTGCTAACTATTAAAACCATTGAGTTCAGCGACTTTGCTGGAGAAAGAATAGAAAACCCTATGGGCCAGTTCTACACAACGGCACATCGGGATGCTATAGTTCGGAATAATCTCAGAGACACATACCAGCAACAACCAGATGTTCCCCTATGCTGCATTTTGAACTGCATTTTGATTTCTTGCCACCAAGAATCTTGGATAAGTAAATAATTTTTAGAATCCACACGTTGTAAAGGGTGTACTTAGTGAACAAATATTTGATGTAAAGAATCCCAGTGACTAAATTTGGCTGCTTTTTCCTATATTTAGTCAATGAACATTTTAATACCTTCGATGCACAACTGAGGTTAGACAGATACTGAACTTTCAAAGTGCAAAATCATACAAGTTAAGGGGGGAGGAAAAAAGTGGATAGTTTATTATAATTTGATGCTCATTGAAATTCCAGTGCTATGTTGCATTGCTGAGCAGGATGTAATGCTTCCCTTTTTACTAGAATATGAACTATATTTAAAATCTGAATATAATTTGGCTACATCTCAATATAAAATTTCAAATATTAAACCAAATAAAATATCATAACCAATCATGATTGGATTTGAACTTTAACATCTTCAGCTACCTTGAGTGTGAAGTCATTTGCCGGAGCACAAAGCTCCATCAGCGTGACTAAATCAAACTACACGTAAAGCACAATCAGGCCCTCTTCACCATCATGTTTGAGGCAGTAAGTAACCGGCAATCATCCCCCAACTCATAAAATTAAGGAAATAACTTGTCATAAGAGAGAAAAATACAAGCATTCACTTTACAAATGTCAAACTTCAACAAGTTGGAGCCTTAAAAATTGCAATGATGAATACAAATGTTTCCAAATGTCAAAATAAAAGGTCTTACTATTGGTTAGTAAGAAAGATGAGCAACAGTAAAAAATAAGAACTGTAAAGAAATTTCATTAGCTTCACATGAGAATGGCTGAGTCTAACACTGGTGGAAAATGATGCATCATATGATTCAACTAGATCTATGGGAATAGTGTTAGGCTTATACAAATATAAAAGCAAATTATATTTACACATAATATTTCACAGCCAATTTAAAATATGACCAGCTCACATTTTTTTCTCCTCAGAATGAAATACAATGCCCAGTAATGCCAAACAGCATTTTCTCCACCTCAGCTTATCGAAACACATACTAGAGCTCTAAGTATAAACATTAGATTGACTGATTACTTAATTTGTTTTCAATGTTCATTTAAAGTAGATATCAACTCAATTTAATTGTACATATTAAACCAACAAAGTTGCCTCTTGTTCCCAGGAACAAACGTCTAATTGACTTGCTTTGCCAACAAAAAGGATTATTGAAAATATAATCTGTGCCCCACGAAGGTACCAACTAATGTTCAAAACCTTCAGGACACTAGGCTTTTGTTAAAGTGGTACACATGATTGGTGGACTTCTTTGCTCGTCTCCACAAACGCAGCGCCTTGTTTCATAAGAGGAATTAGTCAGCTGCAAATGCCCACGGGCATCTATTTAATAGAAGACAATCATTTAAAGCTATGAAAAATCAACTATAATGTCGATTTGCTTTGCCAGAGAGCTAGTGCAAACACAAAGTTAGAGCTTGTTCTGATCTCTGCAACTAAACTTCTTTTGTTGGAAAGCAAGAATTAAAACGTAAAAGTATTAGCAGAAAAGGTGGGATGTCCAGCACTTCCTTCATTAGAAGATACGGGCTTAATGGTTCTAAAAAGAATGCTTTTTCTTCCTGGATGCCTATGGTGCATTGTTACAAGACACTGGATTTGATCAGTAGCTGTCTTCTGGGGCAAGAGCTCTTGGCAACAGGACAGAGATTTCCATGTTGTGTGGGGTGTCTTTGGGTTGGTTCCAACTTATGGTGAGCATCCATGGCAGGTAAAAGGTCCCCACACACTGTCTCTGCTGTGATCTCTATGGAAGCAGAATAGTAGATCTTTCTCCCATGGAGTTGCTGGGTGGGTTGGAGACAAGAACCTTTCAAATAGCAACTGAGCATTCAATTGTTGTGTCACTGGGGGCATCTGTTAATATCACGCATGACACACAAATTGTCACCGTTTAGAATAGAATAATGTATGCAGTTTTGGCCAATTCACCTAAACCACACCAAACTCACTGCCAAAGAGTCAACATTGATCCTCACGGGTTTCCAATACTGTAGCTGTTCATGGGAGTAGAAAGCCCAGTCTTTCTCCAATGAAAGCAAGGATAAATCTATCACGGGGGTCTATGAACTTTTTAAAAAGGGACACAACTAAAATGTATACTGTATTCAGCCAATGGCATTAGATGTGATGTGTGCTTGGAGCTTCAGCAGTCATTTTGCACCCATGAATCAAAGAGAACAAAGGTGTTATTGTCATTTGCACCCATGAATCAAAGAGAACAAAGGTGTTATTCTGGGGAAGGCAAAGGAAATAACTAAGAAGGATGTGTCCTTCATGAGAGCAAATTACCAAGTAAATGAGAGCCCCCAATAAAATGATTTAAAATTAAAACAAAAGACCTAGTAATCCTCAATAATGAGAACTCCTGGGGGGGTCATCTGCTTCCAATATAAGTGCACACTAAAAAAGTTGGCTTGCTTTATGCAAGGCAGGATCCTGGATCTGACTCATGATCTAATCTCTGGCTCTTGGAATTGAACCAGTGGCTTTCTGCGTTGCCTGCTGATCTTGGGAGCCCTCTGCAGGGCTTTGACCTACTGATCTTGGGTATATTTCTCTGCAGCCATAAGCCTGCTGTCCAACCTGTCACTCTTAGAGTCACCCATTCCTGCTGCTACTTAAGTCAGGAGAAGCCTCCATACAGTCTGACACCTGACACATAAACTTGGAACTTGTTCATCTCTATAATTGTGTGAGCCATTAATATAAACCTCTTATATAGGTATATGTAAACTTCACTGGTTTTACTTCTTTAGAAAGCCCCGCCGAAGACAGTGTCTCAAGAAGCACCTATTCCTTTTCCCCCAACCTTTTTAAAAATTATTATTGGGGGCTCATAAAGCTCTTATCATAATCCATCCATACATCCATTGTGTCAAGCAAAAAAAAAAACAAACAAACTCAACGTACCGAGTAAATGGAAACTGACTTTACCCCACCCTTAAATGTTAAGTGTGAAGTTATATACTTAATTTCCTCAATAGTTAATTGAGTCTTCCTGGGTCATTTCATTATTACATTCAAAACCTTTTAACTGAGACACTGTTACTTGCTTTTGTACTCCAATACATAAAGATCTTCTAAAGTTGTTGGCTATTCAAGTTCACTTATTCAAGTTCTTGTATGGATAACAGGCAACCTGAGAAGGGAAAGGAATGGTAAATTCCCATACAATCAGGAAAAAAATGATTTCTTGTCTTCTGAAAAAAACTCAAACAGTGGGGAGAATAGTATTCCACCCAGAAAATAGGCTTTGACTCCACTGCTCTGACTCTGGCAGAAACGACGAGGAAGCACCTGTCAGGGAAAGTTCTCCAGCACAGGCATTTGGCCAGGAAAAAATGAGGTCTGGCTCTAGCAGAGAACGTTACTCCACAGAGAATATACAAACCTTATAATCACTGGAATTTTAAAGTCAAACCAAATTAACTGCTGTCTTACTGCCAAACACAGAAATCAATGCAAGAAAGAGTTTATACAAATGCATTTTGGAGCATCCATTTTTATCTAGAAAAGATCTGTTCCTTTCCACACATAGCCACTTCCAATCTGAAAAGAAATGTTTATCACTCAAGGGATATTTTCCTTGATGAAATCCCATTTGCATATTTTCAAAGTTGCCTGAAGACTGAGCTGGCTGGTGCTTTTGTTGCAATATTATTTTTACTTATTAAATCCTTAATGGAAGGAGCTAATTTAAAAAGAACTTTCTTATTAAAATTACATTTGCTCATTAAAACACATTTGCCCTTCTAGTTTATGGGAAAAGCCCCCCTTTTTTTAATGCACAGGCATGTGGAACTCTCAATTCCATAAAAGAACATGAATTTATTATGGTGAATATTGAGCAAGGAAGGCTAACACGAGCTAAACCAGCAAGTATGTAACACCTCCAGCTTTTTCTATAAACATTAGTTAGCATGACCAGCCTCTGAAGCAGGAATCTGGGACTTCTATAGGACAATAACATGTGAATTAATTCAGAATCGACTTGTGCAAAATTTGTAATGACAGAAACCATCCTTTTTATGTAAAACGAAAGCTACATGCATAAAATTACTGCAACCACAACAAACCCATCTCTCTGCAAAGTCCCCTGGAAGTCCAAAATACTTTTGTTATACACTAAGTCACAGCCTTGAAGTGACCCAGTGGCTCGCAAACTTCTCTGCTTCCAGGAATCAGGGAAGGATAAACTTCCAGACCCAAGCCCATATCTCAGACTGGGAGTCGGCAAGCTTTTGAGACGAAGAGTCAAACCTGTCCCTCAAAAAAAATTTTAAATTATTTGAAGGCTATAAATATATTTTTACAAACAAATGAAGTCATCTTTATCTGAATAATATTTTTAAATGAAACTCTAAGAGTTTTATTTTTATTTTCAATTTCGCTTCAAAGCCACAGGGACGTATCCAGTCTGATCTGGCTCTATTTTCTGCAGACTCTCATTGCTCTTCCCACAAAAGACACCTTTATGGCTTCCTTGTAACCATCTGAGATTCCCTGCGTGTACCACTTTGTTCATGCCATATTGTTTGCTGTCCTGCTTCAACTCTAATTCTTTAGAAACTAGCTCAAGGTCCCCAAGTCTTTCCTGATGTCTTCGAGCTAGAAAAGCCACAACCCTCCTTTCTAATTCTTAAAAGTAGAGTATCGTGAAATTGGGGGGAAACCATCAATAAAATGGATTGGCACAACAGCCAAAATAATGGGCCATCAAAGATCTTACAAATAGCACAGAACAGGCAATGTTTCAGTTTTTCGCACATCAGGCCACCATGAGCCGGACTTGACTAAGTAGCAACTAACAATGGTATTTTTTTGCCTTCTTTATCTAGTCTACCCTGATTTTTTTTTAAATTCCTCAGGGGCCTAAAACGTGGAATGGTACCTGGGATAAATTCTAGCCAAAGAAATAACTCCCAGGATTAGAACACATGGGGATACATCTTCAAAACGATGATCTCTTATTTTAGTACTCTGTGTGCTTCTTCTTTCTGTTTAACACTCCTGAATCTGAGTTGCTTTAAATATGACAAACTCGACAAGCAAGAACAATAGAAGCCCTTATATCACTGCTACTAAATCTTCTTTCCGAACCAGCTCAGCCATTCCTCAGAGGCTTTCACACTCATGACAACTGGCAAATTGCTTTTCACTCACTCACCTGGGGTGAGTCACGCCCTTTGCCAGGAGAGTGGGAAGACTGCTGATCAGACAGTTTACCATCTGAGCCAGGACACTTTTGCTCTTCTCTCTCTCTGTGTCCTCTTTTCTTTTTAAATCCAAGCTTGTGAATCTCTTTCTTCCCCTTACAGAGAACTAGAGATTTACAGAGAACTGGAAGATGGAAACTGTTTTAACACAGATTTGTTAGGGGAACTATCCCACGGTTTCTTCTCACTGTGCCTACTAGCCCGACAATATTGAAATTTCATATTTTGTAAAAAAAAGGTGTTACTTTATCCAATATCACCACACCAGTGGAACCATAACGCATAGCAAATGATTAAAGACACTTCTACATTTTGCTATTCAGGAGAGGCATTCCGTGCTTTCTAACTCTTTGGATTCCAGAATGAACCATTCTTTTCATTCCTCTAACATCTATTATCTCAAGAGTCTGAAGCATGTTCATTACACTGTGGCGGGGAAATGTGGCATTGGCTTGTTAATACTGTGAGTCTGGTGTTAACAAAGCCTTCTGCAAACGTTCCGGTTTTGGACAACATAAACTGTGAGCTTCCTGGCAGGGAGAAACAGGAAAAGTGCTTACGTGCTAACAGACAGAAAGATTAGTGTTTGAGTCCAGTCATAAAGGCCTTGGAAGAAAGGCCTGGTGGTCTATTTCCCACAAGCCATGAAATCTATTCTGAAATATGATCCTATTCTGAATCTCATGAACTCATCATGGGTCAGAACTGACTTCCTGGTGACTGGAACTCTGTGAAATCATAAAATACATAAAAAATAGTCATCTTGTTGCTACACATCTGAAAACTAGCAGCAGCATCTTTGAGAAGTCTTTACCTTCTGGGAGGCTTAATTTCCTTGCCAACAAAATGGTGCTATAGATACAATCCAATATGGTTTTAGATTGAACTATTGTTGCATAAGAACAGTTGTGAGGATGGCACAGCATTGGCAGTGTTTCCTTCTGTTGTGCATAAGGTCACTGTGGATCAGGACTGATTCGATGGCACCTAACAACAACATTTAACTGCTGCATATCCAATAATATTTAAATTAAATAAGTATCTTTAATTCTCTCTTATCAATTTTCCATGCCATTATTTAGGGTGAAAAACTATTAATGAATATTTCTTGTACAGTTCTCTTGCTCATCGGCTTCAGGCTTTTGTTATGGAGTCCCCACTCTCTGTGGATGGAGTACAGAGGAATCTAAATGACTACATGTAAGAGAAGAGCCAATCAGTTGAGAAGCTCAATATCTTCAACCAAACTAAGGTGTCTCAACTCTAGAGCAGACTATCAATTGCTGCTATGTAATTTCAGGTGGAAGTGGTAGAAAAAGAAATCTAGGTGATGCACTGAACACTAATGACCCAAGAATCAACAGGCTGTGGAATGACATCAAGAACACCATCCATTAAGAGAGTGAAGCACCATTCAAAGGACACATAAGAAAGAAGCAAGTGGAGGTCCGGGGAGACTCTGAAGTTTGCCACTGAGCACAGAGTAGCTAAGATGAATGGGAGACATGCTGAAGAAAAAGAGTCAATCAAATTTTCAAAAATTGGCTCATGAAGATTAAATAAAGCATTATCATGAAATATGAAAAGAGATGGATTTAAAAAAACACATACAGAAAGCACATGTTCAGCATATCTCAAGCTGAAGAATTGAAGAAAAAATTCAAGGCTTAAGTGGCAATAAGTATTCTGTGCCATGAAATTTGGAAGCTACCTGGTCAAATAATTAGAAGAGACTCATATGTGTTCTCCTTTCAACATATGTGGAAATTATGACTGGTATCACGAATATAACATGCAAGTAAAATGTTGATGAAGATCAGTGAATGATAGTCGCAGTAGTACATAGACAGAAAGCTGTCAGAAATTCAAGAGGGATTCAGAAGAGAATATCCTATGAGGGATATTGTTGCTGACAAAGATGGATCTTGGCTGACAGCAGAGAACACCAGAAAGATGTTGAATTGTGTTTCTTTGTATAGTCAAAGGTACTTGACTATGTGGATTATAACAAACTAGGACAAGCAGGTCGAATGATGAGAATTCCAGAACACATCCCTGTGCTGATAGAGAACCTGTACATGAAACTGGAGGCAGTCACTTAAACAAGACAGAGGAACACTGTGTGTTTTAAAATCAAGAATGGTGTGTGTCCTGGTTGTACCCTCTTGCTATACTTGTTAACCCTATATGCTGAGAAAATGCTCTGAGAAACCGGACAATATGAAAAAGAAAGTGGAATCTGTATTGTAGGAAGACCTATTAACCTAAACATGCAAACGACACAATATTGCTAGCTAAAAGTGCCGAGAACATGAAGCACTTGCTGAGGAAGATCAAGGATTTTAATCTTTAGTATGGATCACAACTCAATGTGAAGAAAACCATAATCTTCACAAATGACTAATAAGTAAAATCATGATAAATGGAGAAATGTCTAAATTTGACAAGGATCTCATAGTGTTTGAATCCACAATCAATTCTCTTGAAATTATCAGTCAAGAATTCAGATGACATATAGTATTGGGCCAATCTGTTGTATAAGACTTCTTTAAAATGTCAAAGAACACGGATGCCATTTTGAGGACTCAGGTGTGGCTGACTCAAGCCATAGTTTTTTCAATCACTTCAAATGCATGTAAAAGTTGGCCACTGAATAGGGAAAATGTGACTAAGAATTGATGCATTTGATTTATGATGTTGGCGAAGAATATTCAAAATATCATGGACTTCCATAAGAGCAAAGTAATTGATCTTGAAGGAAGTAACAGTCAGGCTATTCCTTAGAATCCACGATGATGAGACTTCATCTCACACACTTTGAATATGTTATCAGGAAGGACTAGTCCCTGGAGATAGCACCATGCTCGGGAGGGTAGAGGGTTAACATAAAGAGGCAGACCCTAGATAAACTGGATTGACACAAGTGGTACCATTGACCTGAAAAAGAACAATTGTGCGGATGATACAATGCCACTGGACTGGACCATGGTTAGCTCTGTTGCAGATAGGGTTTAGATGAGTTGGCACCACCGGAGAACGCCTAACATTAACAACAACAATAGAATGATGTAGTAACATACAGTGTTGAGAGGCCATCTGGTATTGGCTGTAAAGCATCAACAAAGAGGAAGGAGAAAACAGTAGTTGTAAAATATGGTCTCAGTGATAGAAATGATGCTAGCGATCACATGTAAGGATTTTTCAAACCCAATTACTGGCTCATGTTGTCGTTAAGTGCCATCGAATCAGCTCTGACCCATAGCAACCCCAGGCACAACAGAAGGAAACATTGCCCGGGCCTGCGCCATCCTCAGGACTGTTTCTGTGCTTGAGCTCATCGTTGCAGGGACTGGGTCAGTCCATCTCCTTGTGGCTCGTCCTCTCCATCACTAACCTTCCATTTTATCAGACATGATGTCTGTCTCTAAGGACTGGTCTCTTCCGACAGCATGTCCAAAATAAGACTATAAATCTTGCACACATTTCTTCTAAACCAAACATACAACAGGTTTCTATTATCAGTGGATGGTGGCGGGAAAGTTCTCTTAGAAAGACATTTGTCTTCGTCTCATCAGGATGCCTGCTATAAAAGGTTCAAATCAAAATTGTGGTTTCCAGCTATCACAAAGAATAGCATCTGGGGTCTTAAAGGTTTGTCTTAAAATAAGCAACCATCTAAGTGTGGCATCAGGTAAGTCCACAGTGATGAAGTACACCTGTGTCATCCAAGGTTTGCAAATAATAAAATCCAAATCCAGAGGAGGGAAGGATATTAAAGCTTAACTTTTGAACACCCAGTTTACAATATAGCTATGGATGCCCATGAAAACTCAAAATTCATTTGCAGGGTCCCATACTGGGAAACAGAAAGATTTCTCCCAAGTTGTCTCCCCCAAATATGTTAGACTTAGGACACTGCTGGCAGCTAATGATAAAAGCTATTTCCCTTGAGGCAGTCAGCTACCAGACAGCTATGTCTTGGGCCTGCTCCCTGCTATGGGGACAATGGATTACTTCTCCCTAAAGACTTGGGACCATTAGCATGGTTCCTGTAGGTGGGGTTACACCCTACTGCTAATGGTTCTTATACAGATCCAGAGAACAGACCAAACCCACTCTGGGACATCCAAAGTTAAGCTGCCATCCTGAATCTAGGATCTGTCCTCCTTGTCACATGCACACCCCAATCCCTCCTCTTCCTATTGCATGTTTGCCCCTAGACCACCCTCTTCCATTACTGTATAACCTATAGTGCAACCCCTTCCTGTGACGTATGTATTTACCTGTAATTAGTGGGCTTGCACGCCCCCAAAGGTATATAGGCCTGGGTTAGCAAGAGAGGGCTCCCTTTCTCTCTGTGCTCCTCCCTTGACCTCTCCTCGGCTCCCTCTCCTCCCCTGTTCCCTTTACCTCTCTCTCCACATGGACCACCAAGCGGGGCTGAGGTGAGCAATGCTACCATGAAATGTGTCTGACTCCATTATTGTAATATCTCTTTTACCTCTCATGCTCTCAGTGACTTTACTATTTATACATCTCAACTGTACAATTGTGCCTATCAAACCCGTGATTAGTGGTGGAGGGCTGGCCACCCCTCCTCCAACCACACCAGACAGATTAAGCCTCCAGGGAACCGCGTTTTACCATGGAACTTAAAGGTGAATAGCCTTGTTATCAGACAGAATGCATTGAAAGCAGATTATTAGAGCTAAAGTTAAACACCTCAGCATGTGAACTCTTTTTGACTCATTTAAAACTTGTTTCAGTTTTTAATATTTTCTGCTTCTTTATTCAGATTTCTCTCAATTTTATTTTGTCATTATTTTTCAGGGTGGTAGTTTTTGTATGTTTTTTCTATATATTAAATTGAGTTTAGGTAAATCAATTGAGACAGTGTAGTAGTTACATAATCTGGTGTCAACTTGAGACTATTAAGAAAGAAAGGGTGGAGTTTAGCCTGCCAATCATGTCGCAGCTTGATGACCTCATTTGGGGGTGCTACAGAGATAAATAACTCATTGGAGGTGGGACACACTCTCTGCGAGACATTCCTGCTGACAAGACACTTGAAACTACTCTGAAGGCAGTCAGAACCTTGGAGATGGAGGAGCCATGTGGAGATCCACACCAGCACTACGTTGCTTCCACCACTACGGGATCCACAAGGCTTTCCACCCCTGGCGTGTGATCTTTCTGCATTCAGCTTCATTGCCTGTGCTGCGTGAGTCTGAAGAGGAATTTATAAACTGGCTTTGGACATATGGACTAATATTGGACTTGCGGACTTGATCTGGACTGGACTAGGATGTTTTCTCAATATGCATTGCTCTTTGATATAAAGTTCTCTCTTACACACATATGAGTATCTCTGCATTTCTTCCTCTAGTAAACCCAGACTAACACAGACAGTAACAGGATTAATATTTTCTAGGGGTATGGCAGGGGAGAAACTGGAGAGCTAATAAGAAATATAAGTAAGAATAGATGTTCTCAAATTGATTGTGGTGATGATCTCATAATTTTTAACTATGATTGAATTATTTTATTGTAGATATGTGAATTATATGTCAGTAAAACTTAAAAATAAATAGGAGGAAAAATAAAAACTAAACCATGGGTTCCAAGGGGACCTGCTGGACCAATTACATTGAAAGAAATGACAGGACAGAGATTCTGGGGCCCCCAAAGGTGTACTCTTCATAGATGCTCTGGACAGACACAGTATGATCACAAAGGCTTATAAGGAACACATTTGAAGAAAATAGAAAAGTACACTGTTGAGAGAAAGTCCAATCCAGGAAAGTTACACCAAGGGACATCTCCTCCATAAGTGTAACTACCTAGATGTGTGTGTGTGTGTGTGTGTGTTTGAGGGTGAGGGGCATATTAAGAAAAAAACAGCTTTACATTTTGATATCTTTGTTTAATAAAATTGCATACAATTTGTGATCGAAATTTTTAACTTATATTAATATATTATATAATTCTATTATTTCACAGTGAAACCATGATTGTCAAACAGGTCCAAATTCAAATTTCCCACTACTTAAATAGCCACGTGTGAAAAATTCTGCTCATTATTTGTAACTTTGCTCACTAGATGAACTGAAAATCTGACTTAAAAAACCTGTATGAGCCAAGAGAGAGAAATGCGTCCCATCTTACCTAGGACAAAGCAGGTCGCTTCCGTCTGAGCTCTGCTCTCACTCAGAGACCACAGATAGTGCTTGTGGGAATGCACTCAACCATTCATCATTGTGTTTTGTGTGTGTATGTATGTATGTGTATGTGTGTGCTTTATTCGCACTAAGTCTTGTCATCTTGGCTCCAAAGAAAGTGATACCAGCAGTGAGGCTCAGAGAGAAACTGAGAACCCCATGGAGCGAAAGCCAGAAATCACCGCACAATTGGACTCAGGTTGCCACCGGCCTGATTTGGCAGTTGACTACAACATGACTAAGCTTACGTCATCAACATTTTGTGTGGGGGATGGGGTGTGATGGGGTGGGGGTGGGGTTGTGATTAACACAGCTAATGTAACGAAAGGTGTGGATTGTTATCCATGAAATAAAGGACCCAAGCCATGAAAGAGGTTGAAAAGCTACTGTTCATTAGGATAAATCAGACAGGACTGGATGGTGATAGCTTCTCTGAGACAGTGATAGGCAAGAAGACTAAAAGCCTCTGTAGT
This sequence comes from Echinops telfairi, assembly GCF_000313985.2. NCBI lineage: Eukaryota > Metazoa > Chordata > Mammalia > Afrosoricida > Tenrecidae > Echinops > Echinops telfairi. The sequence continues at coordinate 3,940,161 of NW_022111378.1, read as the reverse complement.
GAATTTAGAAGTGTAATTTTGGGGCCGCAGAATCAATTGTTTTCCATTTTCTCAGTTCTTGTACTTTTTGGTGTTTGAAATATGTTCAGTTCTTCTTTCTGGTGTTTGAACATGAATTTGGAACGAATTGAGTTCAACAGCCAAGGTACCACTGTATGTAGGCAATCTTGGAGAAAGTACGATACTTTGAACATGTTCTCAAGAAGGAGCTGTTCCTCAAGTAGGCTGTCACCCCTGGCAACGTGGAGGATCCATGGAGGAAAGACCTCAGTGAGATGGATTGATACAGTGGCTGCAACGAGGGCCTCAAGCAAGGGAACAGATACAAGACTGGCACAGGGTGGGGCCACGGGTCTGTTGTCCATGGGGTTGTTGTGTGTTGGACCCAACTCACATTGCCTAACTAAAACAACATTTAAGAAATTATGTCCAGTTTATCATAAATCTATTGAGTCCACAATGCTAAGAAATGGCCTCTAAACCAAATTTCATATTTGTTTGTTGTTGCATTCAGAAAATTGAGAGAAATGAGGTCTTCATTTGTTTCAAATCATCTTTTGCAAGACCAAAAGGATCTAAAAATGCTTGCTTGTCTTCTTGTTTTACTTTTCCTTAATTGTTTCAGACACTTCATGGCGGTCTAAGTGAAAGAATACAGAGCAAATTAGCTTTTGACTCAACAATGTATGTAATTTTGTTTTATGACATTAATAGCAATTCCCTTAATAAAAAGTACTTCTTTCACCAAAAAAATAAATAGGAGCCTGCAGGGACTATGAAGGGTAGTTCCTGTTTAAATTGTGTAGCAGACACAGGCGGCCCTTACACTATTCTCTTGACATCCTTGTATGTTTCTCTTGTTTCATAATTCAAAGACCACTGAGCATTTTCTTCCTTCCAGGCACAATATTAACAATGGTAATGCAGGAATGAGAAACACCTATTTCCTTTTCTTAATAAGAGTTCAGCGTCCTGGTGGAATTTTGAACGCGAATATCATTAAAATTCAATAAAATCCCAGAAGCAACGATAACCCAATTGGTTCTTAAGGCACCTTTTCTGAAGTATTGTAGCAGATTTCTGAGGATGAATATGAAATCTTCAATGGGCACGATGGGGAAAGGAGTTCAGTAGGTGTGAACCCAGTTTGAATGAGTTTAAGAAAGCATGAAACCACTAGATTAAGGCCCAGGAAGCTATAATAGTGCTATGGAATGAATTGTGTGCTCCCAAAATATGTGTTCTAATTTTGTTCATGCCTGATACCAGTGACTGGGAGAAAGATGGGCTTGGTACTCCATGAACTGTTATAGTCTCAGAATCACACCTGGCAGTTCTCCCCTGTCCTTGAGAGTCAAAATCAATTCGATAGCGATGCATTTGGTTTTGGTATACCTGTGGTTAAAATCCTGGGGGGCTCAGTGGTTATGAAGTGCACTATGATCCACAAGGTTCCAACAAAAGATTCCAACAAAAGAGCAGTTTGAAACCGCCAGGCACTCCACGGGGAAAAGACCGAGCTTTCTACTCCTTTACAGAGTTACAGCCTCAGAAACCTACAAGGGCAAGATTATACTGCCCTATAGGGATGCCAGGAGTCAGATGGCAGTTTTGGGTATTTTTTTTTTTACTACTTGTGGATGAAGAACCCCTGGTGCTGCTATGGGTTAAGCACTGGACGTCTAGCCATACGGTTGGTAATTCAAACACTTCGTGACTCCCAAGGAGAGATGAGGCTATCTGCTCGCCAGAAGTTTTATAGTCTAGGAAGCATAAAGAGCAATTCTCTACTCCTGTTCAATTGCGATGAGTTAGAATTGACTTGGCAGCAGTGGATTCAAGAGTTTTTGTTTATTCTCGTGGGCACAGTCCCATTTGGGAGTGGATTGTCCGTGCTGTAGAAATGTAGGTATATTGCTGGAGGTTATGTCTTTAGTCCATCTCCCGTGATAGATACAAATGCAGGTTCGGCACCGAAACTGATAAGCATGCCTGGGGAAGCCAGATGGCACAGCCACATACAAATTGCCACAGGCCAATGCAGAGAGAGTTTCCCCTAAAACTGGTGCTCTAGACGTCGACTTCACACTCTCCAAACTGTAAGGAAATAAATGTTTGTTTGATAAAGTCATCCATTATGAGAGCACCACTGAGAAATTAAGACAAGTACTTTTATTGGAATTGAAACAGAATCAGAGTACAAAGTCGAGGATGCTCACTGGAGACGCCGGCACAGGCAGACACCTGATCCTGGGAAATCATTTGTACAGTTTTACTCAGTACTCATTGACCAACTACCCAATGTGTTCCCTGGACTATAATTTCTGAACAAGTTGGGCATGACTTCTAGCTTCAAGGGAATCAGAGTTGGGGAAGCAGTCAAAAGAACAACCGTGTAAAATAATAAATAGGAAAGAAAAGGTATGCTACTGTAAAGCCAAAGCTCCACCCCCAGAGAAGATTTGCTCTCAGATTGCGAATGGAAAGATCGGCAGTCACACGGGGGAAAGACCTGGTGATCTGCTGCCATCAGGATTGCAGCGAAGAAATCCTATGAGGTCAGTTGAACTCTATAACACATGGAGGGACCCACAATCAGAATCAATTTAGAACCCCACGATTTTGTTTGTTTTATTACAAAGCATAAAATGTAGGGAAGTAACTCCTTATTATAAACGAGAGAGTCAGAAGAGGTGGTTTTTAACTGGCTAGAAAGTTGCGGACTGAAGAATGGAAAGTGACAGGTCTGTGAGTGTAAGGGGCAGTGGGTAACAGGCCACGTGTCAAGTCACTGAGTCAGAAAAGATATGTGTCTCAGAAAGTAATGTTTCTCATCTTGTTGTACACCAACTGGACAAGAACAACTCAGTCTCTGGTAAGAAGAAAAACAGTTTATGAGAGGGGGACAGAAAGGAGAAAAAGAACCTGCACAGGGACCAGCTCTCTGGGGGGAGAGAGTGGCCCCCTTTGCTTCCAGACTTGGGTTTTTATAGGGTGGAGTAAACAAGTGGGCTTTGCAGTTGTGCAAGCAAACGGGAACAGAAGCAGAACTTGCAGTTAGCCTTGACCGTTTTAAAAATTTATCCGAGTACAGGGCATGCTGCCTTGTTTTCTGGAACTTGTTATGACTGCTAGTTTTTGATAACTTTTTGGTGGGGTGTGACCTTGGGGAATTTCCACACCCTGGTACAAAATGGAGGCTGTCACAAAATGGTTCCACTCAGGCTAACTATCACAATTTTTCAATGTGAAGACAAATTTCCTGGGGATCTTGTGGGAATCCAACTCAGTTGGCCTGGGATGTGTTTTGAGATTCTGCATTTTTAATAAGATTCCAAATGATGCTGCTTTTCTGAGGACCACACTAATAGCAAGGTGTTACAGGAAAAGAAAAAAATCAAAGACTGTCCATAGTTTAGAGGTGAGGGTGACAATACTCAGTAGGAAAGAGGAAAGAAACATAAACCTCAACTCACGAGTGTCACATGACCCACTGGGGAGAGTAGGGTTAGCAATAGGTCTGAATGTGGCTCTATGGCTGTATCCTGCAGAAAGAAACCTGTCCTTATGTAGGATTGTGAGAAGAGCTGTAAGAGCCCCAAATCAAATGATTGAAGAAGGAGAAGAAGAGGAGGAGGAGGAGGAGAAGGAGGAGGAGGAGGAGAAGGAGAAGAAGAAAGAAGGACGTCATGCAGACATCCTGGCAAACAGGCATATGCTAATGCAAGATCCTTATCCAGAATATCAGTAGGAGGTCTTTAGTTCCTTTGGGATTTCTTACAGGAGTAAACCTGTACTCTGTGCATTTTTGTCATATTGTTCCATGGAAATATACACATGGAAGGCTGTGTGTCTTGAGTTTACAATGATGGTGTTTCATAACCAAAGCGGTTCTCTGTTTTGTATGTAACCATATATTATAATTTATACAAAACCCAAATTAGTGAACTTGCTCACTCCATGCGTTATAAAGCAGAACGGAGTTATAATTCTTTCTTTTATTGTGCTTCTGGGTGGGGTCAAACTTCCAACTTTAAGTTGTTATTATTAAAAATCAAAAACAACAGAACAAACCCACACCATTGAGTTGGTTTTGACCCAAAGTGCTTTATATAGGGGTTTCAACAGCGTAAAATGTTCTGGGTTCAGACAGCCTCATGTTTCTGCAGTGGAGGGGACAGTGGGATTGAGCCACAAATGTTTTGTTTGGTAAACACCAAGACCTCACCCAATTGCAAAGTGCGTGCCCGACCCAAGCTCAACCTCATATTGTGTAGCCGATGAGTGAGAGAAAATGTTTCCACCCCCTTCAAATCATAAGTCGTTCAAACTTACAGTGCATCTGATTTTCTCTGGAAGGAGAAATCAAGGGACTCTGTAAGGACTACATATCTTACCTATGTTCTTAGCATTCAGTCCCTTGATAATTGCCCATTTTAATGAAAAAATAAAAAATAACTCTTAATATATGTGCATTGTTTAAATGCACATTCCACTCTTTCTTGCCAATCCTCGCATTTGTATAATAAGCCATTTGTTCAGAGCTCAATTATTTTGTGATGTTTGATTAAACAAAATCAGCACAAAATAATTATATTAGGCTTAACTGACATCTTCTCACAGGAAAATTAAATACTTTGCTGGTCACGCTTTTAAAAACAAGCTTCCCAGATTTCAATAGTCATAGTTGAGCACCGTTTTTGAGGACTGCTCCTAGGATTGAAAGCCTCCTTACAGATTTCTTTTATAAAACAGTTGCCATGTCAACAGTTCAAGCAATACTTTCAGCCTTATATATAACGCTACAATATTCATAAGATTTGGCAATAAGGCTTTAACTCTTAAAGCCTTGTAATTAGTTTCTTAATCCAGAGCTTGGAAAAGATAATAGTTTAATTCCCAAACTATGTCAATAACATTTAGGCAATACAATCCACTGAAATATGTAAACCTCTAATTTTCATTTTAAAATACAGTACAGAGATGAGATTAATTTAGGCCTTTGTCAGAAACAGGCTTTCTGAACAGAATATTAGGCTATTGTTATTTGTAGTATTATTATTGTCTTCTTTCCGTACTCCCCACCACTATGAACTCTGCTATTGAATAGGTTATACCTCAGAACAATTTCATAGTAGAACTGTCCCACTGGGCTTCTGTAATCTTTATAGAAACAGATCTTTCTTCCATGGAGTGGCTGGCCGATTGGAACCATCAACTAAATACCATTAAGCCATTAGGGCTCCTTTCCACAGGCATTACCTTCTGAGAACTAGGGCTGAGAAGCAATACATCACTGCTAGGGCCCCTTCTTTGCGTCTTTTAATACTTTTTATCAGTCTTGCATGCACAGCCTTGTCAGTGCAGACTGCCTTGTTGCTCTGATGCTAAAGAGATTTCATAGGCGTTTCTGAACTGTGAGTAGGAAGAAAGGCCCAGAGGTCCACTTCTGAAAATCAGCCGATGAAAATTCTGTGGAACGCAACAGTCCGATATGCAATCTATCTAGAGGAGGACTCAAGACCGAACAACATTTGTTCCCATTGAGCATAAGCTTAGCATGAGTCGAGGGCCAACTCAACAGCAGTTGACAAGAAGAACTTGTATTTGCAACATTCTTGAGTTCTGAAACTTGGAGCAAATTTTATTTAGCCTCGTTCTCTCAAAAAGGCATTTTGCTTTTCAATGATGTAATTATTATTGAGACTCTGTGTTATGTTCTACATATTAAGTATACACTCACCTCATTCAAATCCCTTCAAGGTAAGAATTAGTCCTTGTGTTGTGTGAATGAGGAAACTCAAGCTCAGGTAATTAAACGTCTGGGACCAGGGTCTTTCTATTTAGCTCTTGTAACATTTCTGGCTAAAAACATAATACACTTTAAAAACGGTATTTCGGTACACAGCTCTTAAAAATTCAAGAGGTGCATAATTATATCCCATGAGAAGTGAGCCTCTCTGCCACGTTGCAACAAGTTCCATCAGAGGCAAACATTAAGATTTTCTTGCCATGCTTTAATGAATTTCTAAGAGGATTTTCACTAATTGCACTGCTTATGTTAAAACATATAGGTGAGTATATATTTTGTGCTTTCCAACAGAATGCAAAAGGGTTCAAAACATCCATCATTACATAGTGATCTTGCATCTCAGGATTACTGTCCTCACGCAACTCAACAGCCCCTCTGGTGTTATGCTCAGATATCAGAAGAACGGCGTTCTTTGGAAATGGCTGGCTTAAGGGAATGAAAAAGAGCATTGCATATTCATGCCTCTGTTCAGAATTATTTTAATAATACCAATTATAAATTATTTGAAGATTGTTAATGAGCTTACATCTTTTACTGCTGCCAAGTATGTTTAATTTGATTCCTACAGTTTTCATGGGCAAACTTAGGTTCCTAAAAATAATAGAGTTAGCAATTCTACTATGTCTTTAGTCAACATCTTCTTCTGGATACTGCAACCTAATCTACACAGCTAGGACCACACTTGTCCTACCATGCATTCTGAATCTTGGCCCAAATAAACCTCATTAGCCCAGTTAAAAATCTCTTGTCTCTGGAAACCAAGGAGCAATCCATAACCCACCTTTGCTATAGAGCCGGAGCATCTTGTTTGAACATCCATTGTGCAATTTTAACCAGCATCTTTTAAAAAGATTATTGTAGGCTGCCTTTTGGCAGAAATCCCATGCATGGTTTACAAATCAATTCAAAATAGATACTGACAAAATATTCTGCGTGGAAATCCTCCAGAAGATTTTGGTTTATTTGAAACCTAGGACCAAATACATTTCCAAATATATAAACTTGTTACCAACTATATTTTTCTCATCATTAACTGTTCATTCTTGGGTAATCATTGAAATGTTTAAAACTTTTACATGATTTGATTTGAAAGACAGCATCTGCCTTAGAATGCAAAAGATATAGCATCTAGGGTCTTAAAACCTTGAAGGTAAACAAGAGGCCATCTAGCTCAGAAGCAACAAAGCCCACATGGAACAACATATCAGCCTGTGTGATCATGAGGTGTCGAACGAATCGCTGAAGACAAATGGGTGCATAAGCAAATGTGG
>NW_022111378.1:3930096-3932152 GCF_000313985.2 Echinops telfairi | reverse complement strand
GAACAGATGGTGCAGGACCAGAACAATTTCACTGAGTCACGCTGAGTGTGTGACTGACTCCTGACAGCAGCTAGCAACAACCATGATGTCCTTAGAATGAACCAATAACATTTTCTGATAAATATTATTTATAGACTACATTATGATTATTTCTATTGCTTTTTCTTGACCACTCTATTGACAGCTTTAGCAATGAGGTATAGCTGATCTGAGTAACAACTCAAGCCCATAGTTGGCAAGTGACATTCTGAACCCCAAACCATTTCCTCTGAGGCACCCTGCACACCTCCCCAAGTCAATATCATCTTCATTCTCAATTTCTGTTCCCAAACAGAAGCCAACTAGAGATGCTTTTTTAAAAATTGTTTAATTTAATCATTTTATTGGGGCTCTTAGAGCTGTTATAACAATCCCTTGATAATTTATAAATTATTATTAGTTTCACATCTCACACCAACTGCTGACTCCCTTCTCCCACATTTCTATTGTTCATCCCCCTGGGGTAGGGTGGAGGGTTATACACAGATCATTGTGATAGGTTCCCCCTCTCTCCCCCTAACATCTCCCTACCCTCATGGCATTGCTACTCTCATTATTGGTTCAGAAGGGTTAATCTGTCCTGTATTCCTTGTGTCAAGGACTCATATGTACCAGTATACATGCTCTGGTCTAGCTGGATTTGTAAGGTAAAAGTGGGGTCATGATAGTGGGGCAGGGGGAGCATTAAAGAAATAAAGGAATGTTGTATGTTTTGTCATTGCTATACTGCACTTTGACTGGTTTGCCCTTCCTTGTGACCCTTCTGTGAGATAATGCTCAATTGTCTACAGATGGGCTTTGGGTCTCCACTCTGCCCTCCACCTCACTTGCATTGGTATAATTGTTTGTTCTGGGTCTTCTGATGCTTGAGACCTGATCCCATAGACACCTCATGATCACACAGGCTAGTGTGCTTCTTCCATGTGGACTTTGTTGCTTCTCAGCCAGATGGCTGCTTGCTTATCTTTAAGCCTTTAAGACCCCAGGTATTATATCTTTTGATAGCCTGGAACCAGTAGCTTTCTTCACTACATTTACTTATGCACCCATTTGGGCTTCAGTGATCATGTGGGAGGGTGAGCATCACAGAATGCCAGGTTATTACAACAAAGTATTCTTGCATGAGGGAGTACTGGAGTAAAGGCCCAATGTCCATCTACTACATTAATATTAACATATATGTGCATAGATTTATGTCCCTATCATTGTATATAAATATATTTACATATGTATGTGCCTGTATTTAGACCGCTATAAATGTCCTTTACCTACTAGTTATTTCCTCTATTTCTTTTTACTTTCCTCTTCTCCTACTATCATGCTCAACCTTCATTGGGTTTTCATTAATTCCTCTTGGCTACATTGTATTTGATCAAGCCCCACGAGGCATCCTATGCCCTCCTCGTCAACGATTTTTAGATCACTTGTTGTTTCCCTGCCCCTGGGTTTATTGGCTCCCCCCAACTTTTCCCCCACCTTCCCCTCTCCTTGTCCCCCAGAACTATTGGTCCTGCTGTTTTCTCCTCTGGACTGTTTATCCTGCCTATCTTAACTAGATAGATATGCAACAACAAAAAACAAAAACATAACAAAACAATGACGACAACAAAGAATAGCTTATAAGTAGTTCCAGTTCTTTTTTTTCCCCCCAGTTCTTTCTGTTGACCTTTATGAGTGTTTTCCATTCCAGTCTGATGAGGTGCCATACTGCCCCTGAAGTCTATTTTTGGGTTTCCTCGCTCCCCTTGTTGCTCTGTTGCACGCCCTTCGTGTTTTGTCCAGGTTTGGCGGGGTCAGATCAGGCGCAATTCCTGCATTGTGTCTCCAGCATTGTCCCCCATAGCATAGTGCTATGGGTCAGTGAGGGAAGTCGTGTCCTCTGATGGGGCCAGCCCTATGGTCCTCTGTGCATTGACTGCTCTAAGCAGGGATATTAGTGTACCTGAGGGCTCAGTGGTACACGATGTGTTCGATTCTTTCTTTCTCTCTCTCTCCTTCCCTCTTAGTTTGCTCTCCT
>NW_022111378.1:3927713-3928472 GCF_000313985.2 Echinops telfairi | reverse complement strand
CACCTTGAAATCACCTAGGATCATTTTTAAATATACTTATGCCTAGTGTCTATCCCAGATTGTCTAATTTAATTTGTTTTGGCTATGGCCTGGCCTGGATTTTGAAAGCTTACCTGGTAAATCTTATGTGCAGCAAAGTTTAGCAAATATTGCCCTGTTGAAAATTCACTTGTAAGTGGCTGTGCTAGGAGAAGGTCAGACTCTAAGCAGCTTTCTCATGGGTCTGTGGAATAGCTCAGTCTCATTAATTAACTCTTCAACTAGTGGACTTTTCATTGAGCCCATGGAATCCTGATGATTCATATTCTTGTCTGATTTAGTTTCCCAAGGCCTTCTTACTTGAAAATAAAACAACCCCCACCCCACACACCAAGAAAGGGTTGTTTACTAACTAGTATATAATTTATCTGTAAAAAGAGAATGTTTTTCAATAGCTTATTAAGTTATTCTTACAGAGGCATTTAAATGCAAATAATTAATAGACCAATTACAAATTATTTGCTTTTGTTCATTAAAACAGAATCATGATTTATTAGATTAGGAACTCAAACAAATGTTCCTATTGTACAAATCATACATTGTCATTATTGAAAAATCAGAATATATAAACAAAATATGTCTGCAAGAAATATGCAACTGTAAGTTTTTCTGTATCAGTTACTAAACTGACAAGTATGACTAATTCAAGGTTGGTGTTAATTTATGGCTTCAGAACCTCTTGGGAAGAATTTACATCTTCTGTTGCATGTGTTCTTGGCC
>NW_022111378.1:3921400-3927592 GCF_000313985.2 Echinops telfairi | reverse complement strand
TCATTTGTTTATGGACTGCTGCGAAGGAGGACTGGGAAGGCCTGAATTATTCAGCAGGAGGAGGCTCTATTCTGGTAAGTTCAGCAGGGTTCTTCCTGGCTCTAGTGCTATTGTTTTTCTGATGTATTTCTCTTAGCATTCCCCATCCCAGGGCCATGGTTCACTATGATCTGATGCATGGACAGGTGCACCGATACCTAACTAGGAAAATCTAGCAAAAGGGTATTTGTAAAATGTAGAAGATGAGTCTATGAGGCTTCACTGCAAATTTATTTTAATTTTTCTGGTTTGAACATTTTCATGATAAAATGTTAGTATGGAGTCGGGGTGGGGGTGGGGGTGGGGGAAGGGCTCATCTTGTCCAATGCCTGCTTTATTCCCTCATTCCACACGAATTAGCACTGATCATTTGGCACTTTTGGTCTAGTCTCAATCATTTGGACTAGATGGACATAGAGATTATGACAGTTAATATAAATACTCATTCATAACAGCTAATGAAGCATGAGTCAGGCACTTGGCTAAATAATTTATATAATCCATTTACTTGACAAAATAATTTATATAATCCAGATTCTCACAAAAAAATCCGAGAGATAGGTGCTATTATTACCTTTGATTTATAAAGCTAGAAACTGAGGCTTTGAGAGGAAAAAATAACTTGTCGAACCAACTGGTCACAAGAAGGTTCCAACCATTCCTTAGCTCATACTTCTTTCTTTAGAATACAGAATAATATATAGGTTTTTAGCGCATAATTTGTGGATTTGTTATAATGTGAACACAGCCAATGCCCAGATCAGAGAAAAAGAATACTTCTAGAATCTTCGAAGTCCCCTTGTGTTCCCTTCAATCACGTTCACCTCCCCAAACTCATCTCATCTCTTGACTTAGATTACCCTCGGTTCAATTAGAATTAAAAAATCCAATTGACTTCATTTTTGGAAACGTACACTATTCTTATCCCAGGAGCTTTCTGATTCAAAAGTGGATGTAATAAACTGCTTTTGTAATGTGTGTGAGTCCTTTGGTGGTTGAAGCGGTTAATTTGCTCAGCTGCCGACTGAAAGGCTGGAGGCTCCTGTGCACCCAGAGGTGAAAGGCCTTGTGATCCGCCTCTAAGAAAGGACCCTTAAAGTGACAAGACCCAAACATAAAAATAAAGCTCTATGAGGATTCTGGCAAGCCATGACATTGCTCTGTGGGGTGGGGAGAGCAGACCGTACCTGGTGACGTGTGTCCGTCAGCGCAGAGGATACCAAAATAACTGTCTATACATTTTTTTCTGCAGAGTTCCAGCAGAAACTCATATCGATATATTTAAATGAAAACATCCTTGTAGTTAGTTATAACAACAAAAACTGTCTATTGTTCAGCTTACATACACCAATATACCCACAAGACTACAACGCTATACTATTTTACTCAAGTCTTGTAATGTACGCTGGTCGGAGTTGTCATTAATACACAATTACAAACACACTTCCAATCATCATCGTGCCTGTTATTTAGTTGCTTCAAGTGTTTTTATAGTTGCTGAATTTTTCAAAATCTCAAAGATGTCTTAACTACAATACTGTGATAACTGATGTTTATGAACTTCTTAACAATTACTTTTGGTGGGAAAAGAAGCAGTAATTAAGGAAAAAGAAAGTAAAAAGTTACAGAGGCTTCCACGCAGCTACTAGTAATATAACAAATGCTGCTGAGATTCAATGAAGTACTATTTTACAAAAGAATTATTATTAGTATTTAAATAATCTAAGAAATATTACATTTAAGACATTTGCAACTGCGTTTATCATATATTATTCTACGATCAAAATTGATAGTCAACACTGCTTAGGAGTCTGTCAGGGAGTGGGGCGGGGGTTAACATCTGCAGTTACTGCATTGCACAATGCCAACCCCAACGCAATGAGTCCTATTGGAAGGTTCAGGCACATTTTCAGAAGTGAGTAAACGTGTACCTCCTCCTTACAATGTAGTGAGCACATTTCTGCACACTGGTGTCATTTACCTCTCATCCATCAACTGACTCACTTGACCACCCATGCAGTAAATGTGTTTGTACATTTTGCATGTGCTAGATGTTGAAGGTAAACAAGTGTATGCCTTGCTAATATAGAATTTCCCCCTCAAGTCATAGGTGCCAAAATAGAACACTATTGCCCACAATGGGGCAAACACTGCTTGCATGGGAACAAAATATCTTGACTAGCTTATGACCCTACACTGTTCATAAATATATGTACAGAATATCCATGGTATTTAAATATCATTGGAGGAATCAAGTGCACAATGAAGAAAATTATACCTGTCAGCAGTGCTTCTTGGTGCTGGCAGTAATAAAATAATGGCTTGGCAAACACTGATGTAGCAGCCAAAATAACAGTAGTGATACATTTTGAGTATTAGGAGTTTGGGGGTGGTATAAGCAATTAATTCACTCAGCAAATAGCCTTATTGTTAGAGGTTCTAATCCCAATGGAGGTAGCTAAGAGAAGGCTGGTGTTCTACTTCCCACCTCGAACCACCAAAGGATTCACACACACTACAGTTTATTACATTCAGTTTACTGTATTCAGTTTTGATCCAGCAAGCTTCTGGTATAAGACTAGCTTGCCTTTCCAAAAATACCACTTTGCCCTGGGAGTTTGGCCACAATAAAATGAAGTCAATTGCATTTTTAAAATTCTGAGACAAGGGTATTCCAAGTCAAGAGATGGGATGAGCTTGAGGAAGTGACCATGATTGGAAGGGTTAAGGGCACATTAAGGCTTCTGAAAGTCTTCTTTTTTCCTGATCTGGGTATCTTGTTTTTTCAGCCATTGAGATCCATAGTGAGCAATTGTACTCTGATCCATACAGGGTCTCCAGGAATTGAAATTAGCTTGATAGTAACTTCTTTCACTTTATGTTTTTAATTGGAATATGAGAGGTACAGGGACCTTTGGGAATAGTAGTTGTCCTGGGTAAATTAAAACTTGGAAGTAATTTAAAATTGTAACCTGAAGACCTTCATGGAACATCACTCTCCCAATTTATAGACTAGAGTGCTGATTTAAAGCACATTTATAGCCAGGTCCATTTTCAAAGCCAGTCTTTTCCTCCTGATTTAATTCTCGGTTTCTGTGACAGACTTGGGATTCTAACTGACATCTGTCCTGTCTGGAGAGAAACATTGAAGCCATTCCCTGCTGTTTACAATCATTATAAACAGCTTCATATTGGGTTTTTTATTGGTGGAATTATGGCATTTAATAGGGGAAACCTCTGATGTAAGCAGAGGCTAACTTTCTAGTTTTAAGAGCTCACTCAGATTCAGCTTTTACTGGGTGAGCGGAGGTTCCAGATTGAATCCATGCCTTTCATTTAAAGCTAACTCAAGTGCAACGCCAGCCTAGACCTATGCTTTGTCTTCTGTCCCTGGAGGCGAGTGCTCACCGCAGCTGCACATTTGTGGTGAGTCATTGCTTCCCAAAGGCATCTCCATAGAGCTATCCTATTAAATTCTAGCTAAGTCTTCATTCACTGTTTCTTGTCAAAATTACACTCCGTAAAATCAGAAGTGTGCCTCTTTCCCAGTTCCTGGATTGACTTCCACTTAAGTCGAGGATCTGAACTATTATCTGGAATAGGCAGGTTCCCCAGTCCTGCAGCCTGGTGGCAGAATTGCTGCCAAAGCAATTAGCTGAGTGTGCAAGAGAGAGTGATAAGCACACACACGCAGTGGCCTCAGGCCCATGAGCTGATTGAAACAGTATTGGTCCTTCGGGAGCATCTGGCAAGCACCAATTTATGATTTTGTTTCCCCATAAATGTCCACATTATCCTTCCTCCATTGCTTTCCTTACCAATCCTGTTCTTTGTTGTTCTACTTCATGCACATAATTTAGTTGACTACACACTTTGATCAACCTATTTTGTAGAAAGATAACTGAAAGTTAGAGAGGAGTTGTAATGATGAGTGGTGGAAATGTAAGTTCTATCCCATGGTAATATCTACCGTTAATCTTTTTTCTTTTTTTCTAAAACTGAATAATAAATAGAAGAATGAGTTTCAGACATGATTGGGGATACTTGCTTTTGGCTTTTCATTTGTCATTTTGTTTTTTGAATCAAACAAACAAAATAGATTAATTCACACACAATCTTAACATAGTCTGAGGGAAGAAGCATTGCACTGTAATTGTGAACTAAATAGTCATAATTTCTACCCTTTACAGGGTTTATACTGAGAGTGAGCATGGTTAAGGAGGTCAGTAAATACACATTTATACATTTCTTTTATTTGTAGTTGAATTGTAATTATTAACACTATCCAATAAAAAAAACTAACAGATTACTGACAAAAGGAATAAGAGGAATTGAAACTCACTAAAAAGAATGTAGCTAGATTCAGAAGAGAACTTGGCACTAGGAATATCATTGCTGATGTCACACGTATCTTGACTGGAAGCAGAGAACAGCAGAAAGTTGTTTACTTGTATTTTATTGACTATTCAAAATCATTAGACTGTGTGGAACATAACAAACTCTTGCAAGCAATTCCAGAACACTTAACTCTGCTCAGGTGAAACCGGTACACAGATGAAGTGGCAATAACAATAAGGAAAATGCATCATTTAATATAAGGAAAGGTGTGTGGCATGTAATGAAAGACTGTATATCCTTTTACCATTCTTATTCAATCCGTATGCTAACCAATAATGCAAGAAGCTGGATTATATGAAGATGAATGGGCCATCAGGATTGAAGAGAGATTTGCTAACAGTCTATGATTTGTAGAGGATACCACCTTGCTCGCTGAAATCAAAGACTTGCAACACTTGGTGAGGAAGATCCCCAGAGATGAGCTTTGAATATAGATTAAACCTCAATGTAAAGAAAACAACAACACACAAAAACAGAAAACAACAATCCTCAAAAATGGACCAATTGTAAACATCATGATAAGCTATCAAACATAGAAGATGTAAGGAATGTCATTGTACTGGGATCCACGAGCATCTATAGAAGCAATAGTCAAAAGATCAAATGTCATAGTACATGGGAAAATTTGCTGCATAAGATATCTTTAGAGTGTTAAAAGGCAAATATGTCACTTTAAGGACTAAGAATCATGGTGCCTCTGATCCAGTGGCCTCATGCAATCTAGTCAGAACCAACGCAATGCCACGAAACAGCCACCACAGCCAAGAGAAGGGGGAGTAAGAGACACATATTAGAGGCGGTCCCTTTAAAACTGAGACCTGAAAAGGAAAAGCAACAAGTCATAGAAATTGGATATTTGATTATATTGTTACCCCCCAATGGGAATTTTATATAATTCAACCTAATATTCTATAATATTCACATAACATGGAATTCACTGTTTTGAAGTACCTAATCAAGGGGATTTTCATATATTTACAAAGTTGTGTCTCAGCCACTGTACTGATGATTGTATGTCAACTTGAAAATGTATGAAAGACTAGAGGTGGTATCCAACTGGTCAATTTCTCCATGTCCTAACCAACACTTAGTTTGGTCCTTTAAAATTTATATTTTCATTATATATATATTTTCTCTTTTAGAAAAAAAATAGGGATAGAATAAAAAGTTGATCTTGCAAAGTGATTAGGGGAACCAAGCATGATGATGTATATAACATGCTTTATGAATTGTTAGTTGTCTTGGTTAGTTGTAACAAAAGCAGAGGGGAAACTGACTGCACAGAGTCTTCAGTGGGCCAGAGATACACACACCATATTTTAATTACTAATCAAGACAGCATATCTTTCAAATAGTGTTTGCTGCCAATGTCATTTATAATTCTAATAAGCTCTTAAAGCTGAAGGAAAGGTTCCTAGTGTTTCAAATACATATATATACATAATTTCTCTTTGTTCTATCATCTGTTGACCTTTACTATGATGACAGTAGGTGTTAATGGACTGAATTGTGTCCCCACAAAAGCAGGTGTTGGCATCCTAACCATTATACTTGTAGCGGCAACGCCCCCTTGGCAATACGATTTTCCTTGTTATGTTAATGAGGCATACAGGTGCCGAGAATGTAATACACACACACATACATAATCACTTCTGAGTTATATAAGAAAGACAGCAAATGTGGTGAAGAAAGCTGATGGTGCCCGGCTATCAAAAGATATAGCATCTGGGGTCTTAAAAGCTTGAAGGTAAACAA
>NW_022111378.1:3912842-3920489 GCF_000313985.2 Echinops telfairi | reverse complement strand
AAAAAAAAAAAAGACAGATTAGAGACAGGAGCAGGTACCCATAGGGAAAGATAGATTTCTTGTCATCTCCAGGAATGCTGAAAGAAGAATTTTCCCTCAGAGCGGTCAGAGAGAGACCTTCCCGAGAGTGGGCAGCCTGATTTCAGTATTCCAGCTTTATCAGTTGTCAAAAAATAGTTTGGGGCTAGTTAAAACACCTCCACTTGAGCCTTGATGATACAAGGGCCTGGCACCAACCAAAAGGTGAAAGTTGTAAACCATCGGGGCTCCTCACAAAGACCTGGTGATATTCCCACAAAGATTTGACTGAGTGGGGGAGTTCTGCTTGGCAGGGTCTTCTTGAGATGGCCTTTACTCTATGGTACACAACAACAAACCGAGAAAATAAAATGTTTGCCAACCATCACGCATTTGTATTTCTTTGCAACATGTTGAAATAAGACAATGGATCATGAGGAACTAATTTATAAGAACGCAAGACATATAGGAGAACTCCTGTTTTAAGTTGTGACACACACTTGCTTTTGCAGGAACTTGACTAAAATCCTGCTTGAGGATGACCGAAAATGTAAGGATGCTATCTTGGCCAAGAGCCATGCCATTTACCTGGCTATTGTAACCCATGATTCTGTTCTGATCTGGGCATAATAAATCAGTGGAACAGACATGGTCAATGTCTTTGGCTATTCAGTATCCCAGATTTTAGAGGTTCCTGAAAGGAACACATTTTTCACTGTTTGGTAAAGGGGCAGTTCATTTCAGAGTGGAGGCGGTTGGAGGGCTCTTCTGAAACACAAATGCACAGTGCAGTACATTTTGGCATTTCTTTTACTGGTTGCACTCAAGCATAAATCTTATCCTATCTGCTCAGAACCTATTTTAATAACCTGCTTAGTAACCCAGGTTTATATAGCATTCAATCACTTGATTTTTTTCAAAACCAAAAATAAAAACTAAACAATAAAATCCATGATAAGAAATGCTCTTGCAACAGCCGACATGTCTTCCCAATCACTGGAAGACTATTAAGCTATATTTAAGCGTACATTCTTTTCATTATTTTCTTCTTTTTTTGATGTTGCATAGTATATTGCAATTTCAGCTTTGCACCTGAAGACGAATGGTCACTCAGTCGTGCTTCCTGATGGGAATAGAATTTGACCAAGACTTTAAAAATCATCTACAAACATATTAATATTCTTTTACCAACTGGGAGAGGTAACTTTTGGAAATTATTTTTTCCCAGCCTTGTATAAGGAGCATTTGCTGATATGGTTCTGCTGTCTAGTACAGAAACTCAAACCTACAGGGAGCAGCAAAAAAGTGGTCTATGGTAAACAGCTACATAGCCCTACATGTATTAACAAGACAGGTGGAAATCCTTAGTTTACACACGGAACCCATGGACATTAGTGGATAGGTTTAATCTATTAATCTCTTAAGCTTAAATCTATCACCTGTTGTTGGGCACATCACTTGCAAATACTATTTCATATTGCCAGGCATAGCCTCGAACCAAACCCAAAACTTAAAGTGAAATTAAATTTTCTGCCATGCTGAATTCAAACTGGGGACTATTTGGAAAAGTAGTTCTTAAACTTTGCGGAGAGTCTTGCCACCAGCCTGTCATGGAGGCTTGGGGGTTGCTGAAAGGCTGATGTTAAAGTTACAGAAGAGCTTCTAGACTAAAATAAACTAAGAAGAAAGGTCTGATGATCTGCATCTGAAAATGAGTCAATGAAAGTTCTGTGAACCACAAGCGTTCGATCTATAGCCAGTAGAGGGGATAGCACAGGGCCAGGCAACATTTCCTTCTGTTGTGCTTGGAGCGGGCTTGAGTCAGGGATCTACTTAATAGGCAACACACATCCTCAGCCCTTGGTATTGGCCTGCTGACTACAGGGTCAGGGTCAGGGTCAGTGATACAAGCCCCCCAGATGCTGTAAGGGAGAAAGATGAGACTATCTGCTCCTAAAAGCATTCACAGTCTCAGAAACCCAAGAGAATGACTCTATACTGCCTTAAGGGTCACAATGAGCTGAAGTGCTTCCATGGAAGTTGGTAATACGTTTGAGTTAGCGCTTGATGGATGGTGCCACCAGTTACCACTCTCACTCCAAACTACTAATCAGTTTGGAAGTTTGAGTTCAGTCTGTGCTACCTGGCAAAGAAGGTCTGCCAGTCTACTTTTGAAAAATGAATCGCCAAAAACCCTATGGCGTACAGATCTACTGTGGCACCCACGAGGCCTCTATAAAGCCCCATCAAGCGGGATGCAACTTCTTTTTACTCCCGAAAGTACTTTGCAACCACCTGAGGGTGGACTTTTTGTTTCTTGAGATTATGTGTCAAGTAAATCTCCATCCTGGTATTCTTTCACTTCGAATCAAAGCAATCCTCGTGGACTTGCCACATGAAACCTGTCTGGGCCTCACATATTGTGCTGTCTCCTTGGCTCTCAACTAGATGCAAACTGTAAGGATACAGTCTGCAACATCTACTGACATTGCCTTTGTTTCATTTAGCTAGGAGCTACACCAAACACAGTTCTGTTATTTACCCTGTGAGAAATACAATTTGATCCATATTTTAAGGACACTTCTGAAGGGGAAAGGGGCATACATATCTACCTATGACCTTGTAAAAATTAACTGTGTGCCTCAGTTTCCTCCTCTGTGAAATGGTAAATGGTAAATCAGAGCAGTTAAAAAACAGAAATTGTCCAGATATGGGTTCAAATTCTGGTTCCATTATATTATAATATGGTAAGTTTCTTAACTTCTCTGTGCCTCCTTTCCCTTATCTGTAGAATGGAACAATGATACTAATAATTCTATCTCTCAGTATGAATGAGATGAAATGTAATAGGATATTTGAATTATTTGCCTCTTATCTGCTCCATATTTAATATTCAATTAATAAATCACTGGTTGCAGTTATAGTTTGGATTTGGTAAAAATGTACAGGCAAACTTTGGCACATGGTAGGAATGCAGTAAAAGATATAAGTGAGGCTGTGAGACTGAGATGACCCAGTGTTTATTGTCCTTTGGAATTAGGGAAAGTTGGCAGCTCAAATTAGCCTATGGGAGTATCTCTTACCTGTGGGAATTACATATTGATTTCATTTCCACTTCATTAAGTGTCCTATTGATTTCAAGAAAACAGAGTGGAAGATGACAGTCAATCACCAAACAGACACTTGATATGCGTTAGGAAATTTGCTCTTCATCAGGATCAGGGCTTCCCCCGTGCGGACTGGATCATGTATAAGCCGCGTTGTTGTATGAAGCACCTGGCACTTGCTCTTAGAGCAGGATCATTAAGATTGACTTGCCACAAGATTCTAAGGCCTGCTTTTACAGGAGGGCTTATTGATTCCCCAGGTTAATGCTTATGAGCCTGGCTATAGTTGCTCTTGTCAGGTCAGACTTGACATCCTTGGGTCCAGAAGCCAAGGGTGGGAAGAAGAACCAAGGCAATGAGTTTGATTAGACATGGAAGATGGGAGCTAGAGAGTGGAACCAGCATGCTCAGAAAGATGGGCAATGTGCAGAGGTTACAGAGGAAGCTATGGCACCAGAAGGCTAGGAATCCAGGAATTTGGATCCAAAGAAAATTTTCAAAAAAGGCATGGGGAGCGAAAGGAAATTAAAAATTATATATGGATAATGTGCTTTCCACAATTGATGCATGCATGGATTGTGATAAGGGTTGTATGAGCCCCTAATAAAATGATTAAAAAAAGAGTTGTATGATCCCCTAATAAAATGATTTTTTAAAAGAAAAAAGAAAACAAAACAACAAAAAATAAAAATTATATATATATATAAATATATAGAATAGAAACAACAAATTATATATATATTCTCTCTAAATTTAATGACCATTATCAAAACTATATAAAGTTCAAATTCAGCCCTGAGAGAGTCTGACCTGAGGGAAAAAATCATATAGTTTAGTTTGTGCTTCTCATTCCTGAAAGGAGATGTCAATCATCCTATGGAAGATGACCTCTAATGTGGAATGGTCCCATGACACATGCTGAGCCAGTCATGGTAACCCCAGCCCCAAGGAGAGTAATAAATGGAGAGAGAATAGAGGCAGTCTTCTTTATCTTTCCCCCAATCTGGAGCTAAGTGGGGGAAGATGTGGCTCTATCACTGCTAATGCATGGGCCTCTGAACTCAGAGAAATTCCTCTACAAAACTGAGGAAAGAGATGAAAAATAGAGATGGAACAAGAGTTTCAAGCTGATGGAAACACCATGCCAGTACATACGAAGGACTTGCCAACTCTATCTATTCTCTAAGTTAATAAATCGACCTCTTCTTCTTTAAGGGACTTTGATTTAGAGGGTTTTTTCTTTCTTTTTTTAATGTTCAGCAACAATATACTAACATACAAATATTTTAAATACATTAAAAGTGACAACACAAAGGTGTACTTTGTTGCAGAGTTTAACAAGTGAAAGATTGGAAGTCATCTTAATATCAAGAAATCACAGCAGGGTATTGGCATATCCTAGGATAGATGTTCTCCAATCATAGACTACTAATAATCCATAAATAAATAATATTTCTTATTAAAAGCATCAATGAGTACTTATTACTTCTCATGCACTATGTGATAGGCTTTATATCCATGACTCTTGCCCACTCTTCTCTGCTTCCCTCTTCTTAGAATTTAGATCATTGTTTTCCAGGACCTATCCATGCTAGTGGACCCCCTTGAGCGCCCACAGGTAGACTGAAAGTTAAAAGTTGAATGGGTGGGTAGATGGTTTTCTTCATTTAGAAGGCATGTGTCAAGCAATCCTAAACATTCTTCAATGAATATTAACTGAGACCCATCCACATATGCCTTCGAAGTGAGACCTGCTGATCTGCTTCTGTGAGGTCACAACCTACAAACCCCCTTGAAGCATTTCTGCTCTGCACACATGGAGCGTTCATGGGTCAGAGCCAACTTGGTGGCAAACAAGATAGCACTCCTGGGCATAAAAAAGTTATGCATTGCATGTCTATTCATGGAAATCATTATTTTGTGACTGCTACGAGCCAGGCTCTATACTCAACACTGAAACACTCAGGATCAATGGATTTCAAAATCCATTATGTAAGAATTTCCTGAGACATTTCTGGAAACTTCAGATACCCAGAACAATTCCCAAAGATTCTAATTCAATTCGCCATGACAGAGCCCCAGGAGAGTGCCTACTGGACCAGCACAAGAGAGAATTCAGACACATTAGAATCTACCCTTGAGAAACAGTGAGTTAGAGCAACCTTTGGATTCACTGAATAATCAACCTTGCATACTCACTGCCTTAGAGCTCTCTGTGGCTAGTGAAATGGGAGAAAGAGACTTTTTCAGAAATACACTTGGGATTTATTGCCTGAAACATCACCAATTCCCAAACCAGGAAACAACTGAGATACTACTCATGGTTATGCACTATTTTTATTGAAATCAGGACCTGTTTCCTGTAATCACCCTTTTCCCATCACTGCGTTTCTATGTCCTCCATCTCATGGACCTTACCATTCTAGCCATCTGCTAACATGACAGTCACCCTGACAGCCAGAAAGTCAGAATTAGATGGCATGCTTTTATAACATCGTCCATTTTTTTAATCATTCGGAAGACTTCATTCCTTACTCATTGTCCTCTCTGATGGTATTTCTGTTCGGAAAATGTTCCCCTGCAGCTTTCCCATTTCTTTCAAATTTCAATGATGCTCACTGTAATGGCTCATTTATTATTTAAAAGTTATTAGCTTCTGACCTTTCATCCATGCTGCGGAAGACAACAGGAGTGTGTTGAAACACTCTCTCTGAGATGCTTTGCTTACCACGTGGCTCTTGTAATGTCTAGTCCAGCAGAATAGAGTGCACATTAACAGCAAAATACTTCAGCAGTATCTTCAGTTCCATCTGTTAGAGGCAACTGGGAAACACTTCGGTGGGGTTTCAATGTTTAATTAGGGATAAAGGGGAGAAGAGAGAGTTGGAATTGCTCACATTGGCACAACAAAGACAAGCTCCTTCTATGTGGTGCTCGCGCCTTCCTTTTCCTTTTCTGATCTACCTCTCTGCTTAAAGAGACAACAAAAAACAACTGGGTGAATAACAGCTGGCTATGTAGTCCTGGGAGAACACGGGAAGATATGATAAAATAGGGGGAATGATATAAACAAGGATTTCAGACACTAGGCTGCCATTGATCAGCTTGTAACTATGGCCTGCTACTTAAAATCTCTTAGCCTTCTCCAACAAATCCACAGGAAGCAACGGGGTGAAGAAGTTGTCCTAGAATGGTGGGGAATATCCACAGATCTGAAGTTGTCCTAGAATGGTGGGGACTATCCACAGATCTGATAGGAGCACTTACATCTTTGGAAAAATAATTTACTGACTGGTGTGTGTGTGTGTGTGTGTGTGTGTGTGTGTGTGTTATGTGTTGTGGAAGAGGGAGTAAGCTAGATTCTGAGAGGTGAACATGAGGGCAGGTGTTACAGGTCTGAGAGGGAGAAGCACAGGAGTCCAGGCAGAGAGCGAGGTGGTAGTTTTGGAAGCACAAGGGCAGGGGGATATCGGGATACTGGGCAAATTGGTGCCATGAAGCAAGAAGAGCAGGAAGCAGCAACTGCCCTCATTGGCTTGTTTCCAGTGTTTCTAAACCCTAGTCCTTTTTCACTTTTCAAATAACAACAACAAAAGAACTCTGAAAAGTGGGTGAAGGGAGACGTCGGACAGGGCAAGATATGACAAAATACCCATTTATAAACTATCAAGGGCACATGAGGGAGGGAGGAGCGGGGAGGGAGGGGAAAAATGAGGACCTAATGCCGGGAGTTTAAGTAGAGAGAAAATGTTTTGAGAATGATGTACAAATGCGTTTTACACAATTGATGTGTGTATGGATTGTGATAACAGTCATATGAGTCCCTAATAAAATGTTTAAAAAAATAATTAAAAAAAAAAGAACTCAATATCATCAAGTTGATGTAGAGGCACAGCGACCCAATCGAACAAAATAAAACTGCGCCTGTGGGTTTCCAAGACTGAAACTCTTCACAGGAGTAAAAAGCCTCATCTTTCTCCCAAGGTACAGTTGGTGGTTTCAAACTGTTGACCTTGTGGTTCATAGCCCAGCACAAACAACCAGGGCTCCTTTTTCACTTTAGTAAGTTTTATTTATACGTAAGGAAGAGATGATGTGGCCTAATATAAGACTCAAAATATCGGTTTCAAAAGTTATGGAAGAGCCATTGTACAGTGGACTTGATCATAAAATACCAGCCTCATTCCAGTCTTCATCGTCTCTCTATACTAGCTGAACATCCAGCCACTCAGATTGAATCCAGACCTGAGTAGGTCTATGAGCCTCCACACTGAGCTGAGGAGAGAAGGCCATTGGAATCCCACATGAGCTACCTTCCTGGGTAAAGCCCATGGCAGAGTGAGCTTGTGTGGGGTGGTCTCCAGCACAGAGAAGGAATGGAAGACTAGATTGTCTGGGAACAAGTGGAGGCAGGTGGAATGGTGGGGCCTTCACGTTTCATTCGGTAAGAGTCAAGGAGCCATGCATGATGTGCCATGTCTCTAGGGTGGAAGATCTTGTCTCCACTGAGTTTCTGTGGGCT
>NW_022111378.1:3911598-3912528 GCF_000313985.2 Echinops telfairi | reverse complement strand
CCCCCTCCACCCCCTGTCTCAGGATAAACAAAACCTGAGTCAGAAGCTACAACCCACTCAGGACTTGGAGGAGTAGAGATGTCAAAAGGAAAGAAAATCGAGAATATACTAGAGTGGGAAATCCCCAAGTTTTAAATAGATTGCACAAATGTACCATAACATGTAGAGCTGTCTTCCCAAATAAGTGCAAATATATGTTCTGATAGGAGAATTTCTGATGACCTACTCAGGAAAACAGGTCATTTGAATAATTTCCTTCAGGGACTGGAACCTATTTTAAATGGGAATCTGAATGGGATAATTTCAGTACAACTGTCTATGTGAAAGCATTAGCAGCCTTAGACAAGAACAGGAAAATTGTTTTCCGTATCCTACTCCCTCTTGAGAAATAAAGGGACATACCCTTTGGATGAGGTTTTTAAAAATGAATCAGACACTTTCCATCTGTTCTATCATGATGTGCAGATTTTAAGAACCCCATCATCGTATTATTTCACACCCAAGAGCCATTTGAACCTGGAACTTAAAGAAGACAAGCCTGTAGAAGGCATAAGTCATAAAAAAGATCCTTGATGGCACAGTGGTTAAAGTACTTGGCTGATAGCCAAAAGGTCAGCACTTTGAACCCAACAGCTGCTTCAAAAGAAAAGGTGAGGCAGTCTGTTTTTAAAAATATTGGAAACCAAACCAAACCATCATAGAAACCCAAGAGGGCAGTTGTACTCTGTGTTTACGGTTCCTATGAGTGGAGATTAATTCAATGACAATGAGTTTTTTG
Source organism: Echinops telfairi (assembly GCF_000313985.2). Classification (NCBI taxonomy): domain Eukaryota; kingdom Metazoa; phylum Chordata; class Mammalia; order Afrosoricida; family Tenrecidae; genus Echinops; species Echinops telfairi. The sequence goes on along the minus strand of NW_022111378.1, from coordinate 3,911,750 downwards.
AATGATGTAAAGGTGACCTGATATTATGAGAAAATAAACAAAGGTAAAATAAAACCTGAATTTAACAAATTGTTGTTCAGTTGATTCTTCCAAAGCACCTGTAGGTGTTCTCAAACCACCCACTTTTCAGTTAGCAAAACTAAACATTAACT
>NW_022111378.1:3907004-3908928 GCF_000313985.2 Echinops telfairi | reverse complement strand
GGGGGCATTATTCTATGTGTCATGTAATTATATTCCATTTTTGTAATCTGATATAATTATCCTATATGTTATAATTTCTCACATCTATAATGCTAATGAGGCAGGTTAAAGGCAGTTATGCTAATGAATCAGAGTGTAGTCTACAGAATTAGGTTGTATCTTGAATCACTTTAATAATATAAAAGGGATTAAACCCACAAGCCGAGAAGAGAAGGGCATCCAACCAAGACAGAAAGATAAGGAGTAGAGGACATTCTTTACACTCTGGGTCCCTGTGCTGGGAACCTCCTGGATCCAAGGGAAGAGTGATGCCAAGAAGCATAGACAATCTCCATGACACATAAGACCCACACATGTTGAAAGAGACAAGAGCCCTCCACACAGCCAGAAGAAAGAGAAGACTTACCCTAGAGCTAGGACCATGAATTCAGGTGTCTAATCTTCACAGTTGACAGAGAATCAATTTCTGCTTTTAAAGCCATCGCCTTAGAGTATTTCAACTTGTAGTATGGCAGCACTGGATAACTAAAACACTCTTAGAAACTGACACATATTAGGCTAGCCTACACACATGAACCTACGCAGAAGGACAATAGGAGAGGCCCACATGGAGGGAATTAAGGCTTGTAGCTAGCAGCCAGCAAAAATGTCTAGCCATGTGATTCCAGCACTCAAGCTTTGTCCTACCCCAGCTGGTGCAATATAGCTCACTGACATTGCATCAGATTTTGACTCTAAGTGGTCCAAAAGGACAGAGTAGAATTGCTTCCATGGGTTTCCAAATCTGCAACTCTTTACTAGAGTAGAAAGCTTCCTCTTTCTCCCACAAAAGGACTGGTGATTTTCAAACTGCCGACCTTGTGAATAGCAGCCTAACGAGTAATTTGCCACACCACCTGGGTTCCTGGTGTAACTTACAGACCTGCCCAAGTTGCAGAAAGGCAAGCAAAAGTAAAGATAATCTTCTCTTACATTACAATGGTATGTGACAATTATTTCATGTTACCACAGGCAACTATTACAGATGAACAGGCATCAAGGGCTTGATCTGATTCAGATACAGAATGAAAAAAAATATTCTTTTAGTAACCAAGAGTTCACCCTACTTTTGTTTGAGTGGTGACTTGATGTTATCTATGATCTCCTTTCTCCCTGCTCCTACTGCCACAGTTGTTGCAAATTAATTAAGTGCTGCTCTCTGGATTGAATATGGAAGTTCACATGAGATGTCCTATGTAATAACCAAGATTCCATGGCCAGTCTTTATTATAAATGAACATACAGATTTTCTGGAGGAAAGGAAAAAACATCTCTCAATAACAGCTCTATCAATCTTTATAAATTCTGTTAAGCACTACAGAGAACCAACTTGACTGAATGCAGACAGCAGAAGATTTACAGAGACTAAGAACTGGTTTGGAATTTTCATACTGTCCTTTCCCAACTGAACAAGTCACTTATTTCATCCAGACCTCTGTTTCCTTAAAGGTAAAACTATGTTGAGAATAATGCCTCCTTAGCATGATTCCAGCAGACATTTAAATAAATTTACATTTAAATAGATGAAAACATGTTTAGCATTCTTGTAAGAATGAGAATTATGAATGATTTTTTTAAATTTTAAAAATAAAGATAAACAAGTGGCCATCTAGCTAGAAGCAACAAAGAAGCACACCAGCCCATGTGATCATGAGGTGATGATAAGATCAGGTACCAGGCATCAAAGAACAAAAAATCATATCACTGTGAATGAGGGTGAGTGTGGAGTGGGGCCCCGAAGCTTAACTGTAGGCAACTGAACATCCCCTTACAGAAGGGTTGTGGGGAGGAGATGAGCCAGTCAGGGTGCAGCATAGCACCAATGAATCATACAACTTTTCTCTAGATCTTTAATGTTTCTTCCCCTGCCACTATCATGATCCCA
>NW_022111378.1:3904642-3906591 GCF_000313985.2 Echinops telfairi | reverse complement strand
AAATGTGCTTGACACAATGGATGGATATATGGATTGTGATAAGTGTTGTACGAGCCCCCAATAAAATGATTAAAAAAATAATAATAATAACTAGCAAAATCTTAACCTCTGTGGTCTAGCTCCCACATAGGGAAATTAAAGACTTATTCCATTAAATAAACTTAGAGGGATTCTATGAAACATATTTTCCATTTACTAATTTTACCATATTACTAATTTCTATTTGGGCAGCTATGATGTTAAATCCACCCAGTTTCCAGAGTTTGAACGGCTAGGTTTAAGCTTGTAGCCAAAACATAAGCTGCAGGAACCCAGAGCTGGCAGCTATGGTATTATAATTTTGACATTTGAAATATTCAGCCAGTTCAGAGGTATTTTTCTTAACATTTTAAATCCAATGAATTAATGGCCTAGTGACAGGCAAGTAAAATCAGCAAGGGAAATCTCAGCTATGCAATCTTTGCCTAGGAAGAAAATGATAATACACCATTGGGCCCCTCTCATTTTTTCTAAAGACAGTACTGTGTATGTCACTTGAGATAGTGGGGCAGCACTCTAGGTGAGGCAGGTAGAATGAAAACACTTGACAATAATAACACTTGTCACAGTAACCATCAAAGGCATTAAAGGGAGGTGCCTCTACCTTGAATTTTATTTTGCCCATCCGTTATTAGATTAGTTAGATTTCTCATAAGTCATTGGCAGCCCTTTGCTGAAGAAAGGATCACACGTTACTAAACTTCCATGTAACTTAACTGTATGAGGATTGTTATTGTTGTTTAGTGCCGTGAGGTTGGTTCCCACTCCTAGCTACCAAGAGTTGAAGTATAAGTGTCAATCATACAGCAGGATGAACCACTGCCCAGTCCTAGGGCATCCTCACAATTGTTCTGATGTTTAAGAACATTGTCGCAGCCACTGTGTCAATTCATCTTGTTGAAGGTCCCTTTTCCCCTGTCCCTTTACATCACCAAGCATGATGTCCTTCTCCAGGGACTGGTCTCTCTAAACATGTCCAAAGTATATGAGATGACATTTTGTCATCCTTGCATCTAAGAAACATTCGGCCTGTACGTTTCCCAAGACACATTCATTTGCTGTCATAGAAGTCCTCGGTGCTTTCCATATGTTTACCATCACCAGAATTCAAATGTTCTCCTTCTTCTTTAGACTTCATTATCCATGTCCTCATTTCACGTGCATATAAAGTGATGGAAGATACCATGGTCTTGGACAGGTTACATCAGTCCTCAAATTAGTATCCTTACTTTTCAACATTTTAAAGAGGTCTTGTGCAGCAGATTTACCCAATAGCTGCTTTCATGACCATTGATTGTGGACCCAAGAAAGATGAAATTCTTGACGAATTAAATAGCTTCTTCATTTATCATGATGCTACTTACTGGTCCAATTGTAAGGACTCTGGTTTTCTTTACATTGAGTTGTCATCAGTACTGAAAGCTGAAATCCTTGATCTTTATCTGCAAAGTGCTACAAGTCGGTTTCAGCAAGCAAGGTTGTGTCATCTGCATATGGCAGGTTGTTCATAAGCCTTCTTCCAATCTTGGTGCTGCATTCCTCTTCATATAACCCTGCTCTTCTCGGATTATTTGCTCAGCATACAGATTGAATAAACACGGTTAGAAGATACAACCCTGTTACACAGCTATCCTGATTTTAAACCATCCATTACTCCCTTGGGGTTTTTTTTGCACAACTGCTGCTTGATCCATGTACAAGTTCCACATAAGCACAATGAAGTGCTCTGGAATCCCATTCTTCTCAAGCCTCTCCAGAGTTTGTTAAGGTCCACATATTCAAGTATCTTTTCATAGTCAATAAAACACAAATAAACATATTTCCACTTCCACTATTCTTTACTTTCAGCCATGATTCTCTGACATTAGCAGTGACATCCCTTGTTCTGTGTCTTCTGAATCTGATCTGAA
>NW_022111378.1:3901539-3903413 GCF_000313985.2 Echinops telfairi | reverse complement strand
AATGCTCTTGATGCCAGCCAGCTGCTCATCGGGGTTTATTATTAGTGTTCAATGCAATGTACTTGTTCTTAAGATGGTCTCAAAAGCCAGGTTGGGAATCCTCAAGCTCATATGTTTACTTGTTTTACTTTTCTTCAGCTTCAACCTGAGTTTACATAGAAGCAATGGGTGATCTTTCCATAGTTGGCCCCTGGACTAGTTTAAGCTCCTGATATTGAGCTTCTGTATTGGCTTTTTCCATACATGTAGTTAACTTGATTTTTGCGTCTTCCATCTAGAGAAATCCATGTGTATATTCACTCTTTTTGTTGTTGAAAATAATTATTCACCTGAAGAAGCTGTTGATGTCGCAAAATATTATCATGTGATCTCTAGCATCATTTTATCATCAAGATCGTATTAGTCTTCCTCTTTCCCCCCAACTTTTGCTTTTCAATTGACAACAATTATCCTGAGTGCATATTTGATGAATTTCTGTACCACTAGCTTTAGCGGCTGGTGCATAAAGTTAAGTAATAATTGTATTGATTGAACTTCCTTGTATGAGGATAGATATCACCCTATCACAGACACAAATGGATTTTACAACAGATCTTCAAATGTTCCTTTGATGATGAACGCCTCCTGACATTCCTGACAGAATAAACCATAACATTTTCTGGTTTTAAATGGCTAAACAAGTCCATATCAGCTCAGTAACACCTAGAATATGTATCTTAATGTGTTCTCCTTTATTTTTGACAACTTCTAATTTTCCTGGCTTCATATTTTATATATTCCAAAGTACCATGTCCCATCAGCTAATGAATGTCCCAAATGTTTTACTGATGAAGGCTCTAACCCATCTGTATTTTTATGGTTGATTCTGCTTTGAAAAGGCAGCTCTTTGTCAGTCATATTTTATGTATCTTTTGACCAGTTCCTCATCAAGCACTCTCTCTGACAACTCTCTGTAGAAAATTTCATGACGTGTTGAATATCTGACAATGATGCAATGCATATCATATCAGTGGCTAATTACTTAGAAGTGGGCAGCCCATTCCTTCTTTATAGTCTGTTCTTAGTCTAGAGCAGTGGTTCTCAACCTTCCTAATGCTGTGACCCTTTACAGTTTCTCATGTGGTGAGCCCCCAACCATAAAATTATTTTCGTTGCAACTTCATAACTATAATTTTGCTACTGTTATGAATTGGGCGACCCCTGTGAAAGGGTCTTTGATCCTCAAAGGGGTCATGACACACAGGTTGAGAACCGCTGGTCTAGAAGCTATGCTGAAACCTATTCACTGTTATGATGCTGCTGGTACTTCAAATACCAGTGGCATGGCTTCCAGCATCATAGGAACACAAAAACCACCACACTATGCCAAACTGACAGACAAATGGTGGATTATGAAAAGTAATCATGGAGATTAAGATAATTTTTGTAAAATACTAATGCCTGCTCTACCTAAGTCTTAACATAGCATCAGCAGCTACTATTAAGCAATACAATAATACTTATTATGCAAATAATATCATGCATTCTTTTATCAGGGGCTTCAAAGTGTTCATGGAAAAACTTCACTCTCTTCTAATTCTGCTTTCCACAATACATTTCAAGTCCCCTGTACAAAAAAATGTGTCCTCCATTTAATAAACATATATTGAGTGCTATTGCTAACTGTCTTTAAATTGATTTTAGCTTATAGCAACTTTGTGTAACAGAGAACTTACTCGTGGGATTTTCTATGCTATAATCTTTCTGGGAGAAGATTATCAGGTATATCTACTGTGTATTCCTTGATTTTACATAAGCTGTAAAAGTTGTAGTTAGTAATTTTTGTTAAATACTGCCTTTGTATAAAGTCCACCACTCATCTTTTAGTTTGTCAT
>NW_022111378.1:3886772-3900639 GCF_000313985.2 Echinops telfairi | reverse complement strand
AAGAAAGACCAATTAATACCATTATTATTCTGTTATATAACAACCACTAAAATCAATGTTGAATAAGTTGAAGAGGTCTACAAACGTCTTCAGCCTGATATTGGTCCAGCATGCAATCAAGATAATGATGACTGGAATGAAAAAGGTAGGAATAAAGAATGATCAGTAGTTTAAAAATATGGCCTTGGCCTGAAGTTAAACAAGCAGCCATCTAGCAGGGAAGTGAATAAGCCAACATGGAAGAAGCACACCAGCTTGTGTGATCATGAGGTGTCAACTGAGTTAGGTATCAGGTATCAAAAGATCCAAAACAAACAACTATATTCATGCAAATGAAGGGGATTGAAGTGGAGACCCAAAGCCCATCTGTAGAAAAGTGGATATCTCCCCACACAGAAGAGTTATAAAGAAGGGATGATTCAACCAAGGTGCAGTATAGCACCAATGAAAGACACACCATTCCTCTAGTTCCTGAATGGTTCCTCCCCACAACTACCATGACCCAGTTCTACCTTACAAATCTGGCAAGACCATAAAACATACATTGGTACAGATAAGAGCTCTCAACACATGAAATTCAGGACAGATAAATCCCTCAGGAACAGTAGTGGGAGCAGCGATATCATGAGGGTAAGGGGATGGTCAGGAAGGGGGAAAGGGGAACACATCATAACATTGGCTATATAGTCCCCCGCCCCCCTGAAAGGAATGACTAACACACTTGTGGGTTAATGGAGAAAACAGACATGTAAGATATGAAATAATAATAACAATATATAATTGATCAAGGATTCACGATAGTGAGAGGGTGGAGGAGGGAGGGTGGAATGAGGAGCTTATACCAAGAGCTCAAGTAGAAAATGTATTGGAAATGATGATGGCAACCTATGTACAAATATGCTTGATATAATTGATGTATGGAATGTTATAAGAGCTGTAAAAGCCCCCAATAAAATAATTAAAATGTATATAAATGGCCTTGGTGACAGAAATGAAGCTGGAGATCCCATGATACAATCTTTAGTTTGAATTTTTAAAAAAATAACATAAATGACATGTTGATCCCATCAGATACAATTAAAAGATCAAATTAACTATATCTACGGAAAGTGATAATGAAGAACCTCAACATCAACAGTCAAAACAAGGGTATAGGCTGACAGTGGAAATGACTGGCAATTTTTCATATAGAAGTCCAATTTGAAACTAAAGAAAATTAAGCCAAATCCATGAGACAAAATATAAGTTTAAAAACATGCACCCTGAGGTTAGAAACCACCTCAAGAACAGATTTGATGCTTAATTATAGTATGTACATAGAAGCCAAAGGGAGAATACACCTGGTAATATATTCATAACTAGACAATTTTGACCTAGTTTATATCCAGCACTTGGTGACATGGGATATAGACAACTGGGATTTAGACTCTGTGCTTTTGAGGCACACCATATGTTTCATAGGCCAACCCAGAAAGATTCAATATGGAATTCCCATTAAGTAAACTGGGCTTTACCTTAAACTCGCCTATAGCTGATTTAACTTTGAGACTGATGTTCTAGAAGGAGAAGCAGATGGCTCCTACCCCAAAGATATGGAATTGGTGGTCATTACACTTCCATTTACCTCTCTTGATTTGAGGGTGCTCAAAGCATGGTGGTTTGGGCCCACCATATATTGGCTCTTTTATGCTCTCCTTGATTTCTTGGGATGACCATAGACTTGCTAAGCATGATTCTGTCTTTGTGAGTGAGTGTTATTGAAAGTTTTACTCTATCATCCACCCCCATTGTTTGTGAAAATAGTACCCAGTCACTTTAAGAGTTTCATCTGTTTAGATCATCAGTTCATGAATTGTGGTTTGATAAGCCGGCCTATATTTATATAATTTCCTTTTCTCAACAGTGTCTTAAATTCTATTCTATTTCCTAAATTAATGATACAACCAACAGAATATAACCTTATGCTCCAGGGGGGTGATTTGAGAGTTCTCTATCATAAAATGATTATGATGTCTCAAAAGTGATTGGGAGATAGGTAGATATGCAATAGATAAATGAATGAATTTTGAAGTCACACTTAACTTTAGCCTCACTCTAAGATCAAGTAGTTCTTATGATGAGACTCTGCTAGATATTTGCCTTCATTAAGCTATCATTGAAGAAATGGTGGCTGTAAAAAGGTGTGGTGAAGAAACCAGATGGTGACCAGCTATCAGAAAAAAAAATAGTATCTGGGGTCTTAAATCATTGTTTTAAAATAAGCAGGCATCTAAAAGAGTCATCAACCTAGTCCATATGGAGGAAGCACAATAGCTTGTGTGATCCAAGGATTTCAAAAATAAGATCTAAGTCTGAAGGAGGGAATACTATCAGAGATCAAATTCTGAAGATGCAGTTTTCAGAAGACAATGGATGACAATGGAAAGCTAAAATCTATTTGCAGCATCCCCACATGGATTAAGTCTCTGGTAAATCTATTTGGACCATAGGCCAGAGATGTGAATAGACTTGCTATCAGAAAGAGAGTATTATAAAGTCTATTATAGCAGATGTACTTAGGTTAAAATGTAACACTTTATCTCCATTTTGATCCATTTAAAAGTTGTTTCCATTTTAAATATTTTCTGCTTCTTTTATTTTTTTACTTTTATTTTTATTAATTATTTTATTCGGAGCTCTTACATATAATACTCCATAATTCAATTAGATCAAACATAATTGTACAATTGCTGTCACTATCAGTTTCAAAATATTTTCTTTCTTGTTGAACTCTTTGATATCAGTTCCCGTTATTGCCTCCCTACCTCACTCTACCCCCAGGAATACTTATTACTATATATATATATATTATTGTTATTGATATTACACATATATACAAACACACACCCACACATATATATATTTGCTGTACCTTACACCATCTGATGTATCCATTCACCTACAGTTCTGTTATTCATTCCCCTCGAGTAGGGTTATACAGTCACATTGCTATCTTTATATACACCTATCTTTATATATTTATACATATCTCTATTTATACCTATATATACATATATAATATTATATTATTCTTACCTCTTGTTCTTTTTTGTTTCCTCATACCTCACTGTCATGTTTCCCCATCATTCTCAGGAATCCCTCAGATACATTTCAATTGATCAAACACTACCAGGAGCACTATACTCTCCTCACTGTCCAATTTAGAACCCCTTTGCTATTCCCCTGTCCCTGTTGTTATTGACTCACCACCCCTCCCCTCACCGGCATGCTCCCCACCCTCCATGCCCTCCTGAACCATCAGTCCTGTAGCTGATGGTTTAGAATTTTTATCCTCCCTATCTTGCATAGATGGACATCATAAAAAAAAAAAAGAAATACCACATGAATAATTCCAAGTGTGTTATCCTGACCTCAAGTAGAAGAGTATCTCTCTGTTGAATAGCAAGCAGGCCCTTTCCTTCCAAAGTTCCATGTCCTGGGACCTGCTTACCTAACAGTGCGTACACCCTTTCAGTCCTCAGCATTCATGGCCAAGAGGCGGGCCTCCTACAAGTCCCCATTGCTCTGTCTGCAGTCAGGGATGGAATGGTTTAGTGCCCCCCACTCCCTTGCCATTACACCTTTAGACATTCAGTGTGACCTCCTTGTGAGTAACCTCCAACCAGTTCAGATGGAGTGCCAAGGGTTGCCCCCTGAGTCAGAAGTCTACAATTGGAATTCCTCAGGAACTCTATGGTGACTTTGCTTCCATCGCTGTTCTGTTTGCCACCATTTGGGCAGGTCAGACCGGCCTCTCTCCTGGAATTGTATCTTTGGTATGTCCTCTGTAGGGCTACAGGGGACAGTTCTGCTTCTTTGTAAGTGTTTATTGTGTTTTGTTTTGTCAGTGTGTTTTTGTTTGTGTCTTTGCTCCCTGCTTGTGTTTTGTATTCTTACTGTGTCTGAAATCCAAGATAGCTAAATCTATAGAGGCAGTCACTGAATTAATAATTACCTAGGTTATGGCAGGAGGAGCTCTGGTGGCATAGAGGTCAGACTGCTAACCAAAAGGTCAGTAGTTCAAAACCACCAGCTGCTCTGCAGGAGAAAGGGCTTTCTACTCCCTTAAAGAATTACAGTCTCAGAAACTCACAGGTATGGTTCTACCCAGTCCTACAGGGTCACCATACATTGGCATGGCTTTGATGACAGTAAATTTTGAGAGGGGAATGGCAGAGGAGGAGGGAAATAGGGAGCTAATATCGAGTACAAGAAGAAAATGTTCTGAAATTGATTGTGGTGATGATTGCACAACTCTTCTTAATAGGATTGGATGATTGCATTCCATGATATGTGAATCATATGCCAACAAAACAATTAATATAAAAATTAAAGAAATTAAAAAGGAGATTTGACACACTGGATACATATTCCTTGAAAAACAAATAAGTTGTGGGGTGATGCAAGTAACATCATACATAAAGAAAGCAAAGGGTCATATAGAAGTCAGGAAATAAAGAAAATTAAAAAGTGGATTTCAAAAAGAACTCTTAAATGGACTCCTGAATATAGAGTACCTAAAACTAAAATAAGAAGTCATCATGTAAGAGGGCCAGCAGAGAATCTGAAAGGTACCTTGAGAAGACAAAGCAAAACCTAACAATAAAATGTGAAAAGACTTGGAGTTAGGAAACTCAAAGGGAATACCAAGCTCAGTATGTCTCAAGATGAAAGAACTGAAGAAAAAAAATCAAGCGTCAAAGTACAAAATCCATGCAGAAAACATCAAATGAAGATAAAAGGAAGGTGCAGAGTTGTTGTACCAAAAAGAATTGGTCAAAAGTCCAACCATTTCAAGAGGTAGAAGATGATCAAGGGCCCATGGTAAAGAAGGAAGAGTCCAAGCTCCACTGAAGGCATTAGTGATACACAAAGCCCAAGAAATGGATGAGATACCAATGAAAATGTCTAACAACCTAATGCCGCACTGGAAGCAACCTATAGTCTATGCCAAAAAATTTGGAAGGCCGCTGCTTGCCCAACTGACTTGTAGGATATTCTGCCAAAAAGTGAACCAATAAAAAGCAGAATTCATCAAACAGAGTCATTAATATCACATGCAAGTAACATTTTGATGAAAAAATTTAAAAATATATGTTTCAGCAGTACATCAACAGAGGATTTAGAGGAGGATATTCAGTGAGTGATACTATGGCTAATAGCAGATGGATATTCGCGAAAGCATGCTGTTCTTGTTGTCAGGTGCCTCCCAGTTGGTTCCTAACTCATAGTTTCTCTGCATACAACAGAAAGAAACACCCCATTCCTCTGCCATCCGCAGACTTTTCCTTAGGTTTGAGCCCACTGCTGAGTCATTGTGTAAAGCCATTTGTTGCAGGTCTCCCTCGTGTTTGTTACCCCTCTACTTTACCTAGAATGATGTCCTTTTCCAGGGACTAGTTTCTCCTTATAACACGGCCAAAATATGAGCCCAAATCTCCCCATCTTGATTCCAAGAAACATTCTGGTTGTACTTCTTCCACAGCCAAAATATGAGCCCAAATGTCCCCATCTTGATTCCAAGATTCATTCTGGTTGTACTTCTTCCAGAACATGTTTTTGTTCTTTTGGCAATCGATGATACTTTCAATATTCTTCAAGAATGGTTCAATTTTTCTTCAGGCTTCTATAGCCAATGTCCAACTTTTACATGCATATGAGTCAATACAAATATCATGGTTTGAGTCAGTCACACCTTAGTCCTTGCTTTTTGACACGTTGAAGAGATCTCGTGAGCAGATTTACCACGTACAATGGATCATTTGGTCTCTTTCCTGCTGCTCCTCTGAGCACTGAGTGTGGATGCCAGCAAGATGAACTCTTTGATAGCATCAAACTTCTCTCCATTTATCATGATGTTATCTATTCGTCCCTTGGAAAGGTATTTGTTTTGTTTGCATTAAGTTATAAACTGTGCATAAGGCTATACTTCTTAATCTTCATCAGCAAGGGCTACAAGTTCTCTTCACATTTAGCAAGCAAGATAGTGTGATCTACATATCACAGGTTGTTAAAGCCTTCTTCCGATCTGAACACTGAATTCGTATTCATCTAATCCAGCTTCCCTGAATATTTGCTCAGCATAGTGATTGAAAAAAGTATTATGAGGGATACAACTCTGACACACACCTGTCTTGATTTTAATTAATACGGTATTCCCTTGTTCTGTTTGAACAACTACCTCATTAACCATGGGCAGTTTCTGCACACAACAAAGTGTTTTGGAATTCGCATTCTTCTGAAGGCTATCAGTGTTGTGTTATGGTCCACACAATCTAATGCCTTTGCATAGACACATAAGCATATTTCTGGTATTCTCTGCTTTCAATCAAGAGCCACCTAAGGTCAGTAATGGCATTCCTTGTTCAACACCCTCTTCTGAATCTGACTTGAACCTCTAGCAGCTCTCTGTCAATGTACTGGTGCAAACATAGTTGGTCACAAGTATGTAATATTAATGATATTGTTCAATAGAATGGACATTCTATTGATTTGGCTTTCTTTAGAATGGGCACAATTTTGGATCTCTTCCAAGTACTTGGCCAAATAGCTGCCTTCCAAGTTTCTTAGCATAAACAAATGAGTGCTTCCAGTGCGTCATCAGCTTGTTGAAATATTCCAATTGACATTCCATCAATTCCTGGAGTCTTGTTTCTGGCTAATGCCTTAAGTGAAGATTTGACCTCATCCCTCAGTACCATTGCTAATATTTACTTCTTGAAATGGTTGAATTTGGACTTTCTTTTTTTGTACAATGACTATGTGTATTCTTCCAATCTTTTTCTGATGCTTCCTGCATTGTTCATTATTTTTCCCAGAGAATCTTTCAATATTGCAACTTGAGGCTTGAAAAACTTCTTGTGTTTCTTCAGTTTCAGATAGGCTGAGCTTATTGTTCCTTTTGATTTTCCTAACTCTCTATCTGCACATTTTCTCATAATAGTTTACTTTGACTTCTCAAGCTGCCCTTTGAAAATTTCTGTTCAGCGATTTACCTTAATTTCTACCATTAGCCTTAGTTACTATCTGATTATTAAGAGCACATTTCAGCAACTATTCAGACATCTACTTTGATTTTTTTCTTTCTTTCCTCTCTTTATAATGACCCCTTGCTTTCTTCAGGTATAAGGTTCTTGATGTTGTCCCACAGCTCAACAGAGTGTTCAATGCAGAATATCTGTTCTTGGGATGTTATCAACATTCCGGTGTAATAGATTCAAGGTCACATTTGGGCTCATGGGCTGGTATTAATTTTCTGAGTTGTAACCTCAATATATATATAAACAATTGGTGGTTTGGTCAGAGTCAGTCAGCCCTGGGCCTGCTTTTAGCTGCTGATATTTTAAATGGAGTTTCTCCATTTTCTCTGCCCTTAAAGGTGGTCATTTTGATTTCTGAATGTTCTATCTGGAGAAGTCCACTTCTTGAAGAAGGCCTTCTTTCAAAGAAAAGTATATATATATTTTTAATTAATCAATTTATTGGGGCTCATACAATTCATCACAATACATAGATCAATTGTGTAAAGCACATCTATACATTTGTTGCCCTCATCATTCCCAAAAGTATTTTTAATGAACAAATAGTCTTGCAAAATTCTGTCAGAGGATCCCCAACTTCATTTCTATAATTAAGACCATATTTTCTAACTTCTATTCCTTCCTCTTTGGTTTCAACATTTGCATTACAAATGCCAATAATTATCAATGCATAAATTTGAATAATACTTGTATTGTCTGTATTACAGTACAGACTGAAAATATAGAATACCAAAAATATGTTACTTGTGTTTCATTGTCTATGCAAAGCATTCGACTGTGTGGATCATAATAAATTGGATGACATTGAGATGGGAGGGAATTCCAGAGTCCTTGGTTGGCCCATGCAAAACATGTTCACATATCAACATGCAGTCACTCAAACAGAATAAAGAGATATTTCCTGGTTTTAAATCAGGAAAGGTGTGCATCAGGGTCGCATCCTTTCCCCATGCAGAGTCAATCAGTGCACTGGGCAAATAACTTAAGAAAATAGTCTATGTCAAGAATGCAGCATTAAGATAAGAGGAAGATAGAAGATACAACTTTACTTGCTGAAAGCTAAGAGAACTTGGAACGCTTACCAAAAAAGTTCAAAGACTACAGCCTTCCGTGTGGACTAGAACTTGGTGTAAAGAAAATAACCATCCTCACAACTGTACCAATAGACAACATAATGTTAAATGGAGAAAGATCAGAGAAGCTAAGGGTATCATTTGAGTTGGATTCACAGTCAAAGCTCATGGAAGCAGCAGTTGAAACAAAGGAGGAAATCACACTGAATAAATCTGCTGCACAAGACCTCGGCAACGTGTTTAAGACTAAAGATATCACTTACGTGGCAACTTGAAGGCTAAATATGCCAACTCAAACCATCTTTCCAATCTCCTCATACGCACGTGAAAGCTGGGGAAGGAAGCCTGGAGATGCAGTGATACACTTGTATCATGGTGATGATAACACATAATAAAATTACCCTGGGTTGTCAGAAGAACAAACAAATCTGTCTTCAAGAATAACACTCAGAATGCTTCTTAGATGCTGGGATGGCAGGGCTTTTCCTTTTATACTTTGGACATGTTATCAGGAGAGACCATTCCCTGGAAGAAAGCATCATGCCTGGTCGAGTGTCAGTGAAAAATAGGATTATCCTCTGCAAGATGGATCGACACAGTGGATTGGTACCACAATAGGGTCGAGCATAAGAACAATGACTAGAATTGCAGGTTTGGACTACACTTCCTTCTGTTATCAATGGGGTCCCAATAAGGCAGAAGGGTTCAATGGCACCACGTGATAAATGATACAAGTCATCTACATTTAAATATGTCCCAGCTATGACTCTTTCTTGTCCTTGGTTCTTAGATATCTCTGAAGTCAGTCTGCCCATCTATAAAGTAGCTTAATAATAGTACCTAATACCTCTAGGCGGTCCTTGAATGGTGTAAATGATTTGGACCAGCCAAAAGTTGGCAGTCTGAATCCACTTAGTGACATAATGGAAGAAAGGCCTTGTGATTCATTTCCCTAAAGATTACAGCTAAGAAAATCATATGGAGTTGTTCTCCTTTGTAGTATAAGGGGTCTCCCTAAGTTAGATTAATGAGATGGAGTCTCCATGTGATTGATACAGCCACTAACTTGTTCACGATCTCCTGTGTTAGATCATGACTGTGCTGCCAATGAATTCACAGGGTAAGAACATTTGCCATTGCTGTTATGAGAAAAAAAGCTGAAAAACTGACAGGTGAAACTGTGCCAGAGAGAAGCTGGCAGCAGGGCAGATGATGGGCGATTGCTTGGCTTGTAGAGAAGTTCCTTTCAGAAACCTGTATCTAAAGTTCACTGATAAAACCCACTCCAACTTCTTTCAAAGTTGCCTCAATGAACATGTTAAGATTCTTAGTCAAATAGGACTTGATGAACACTTCGGTGAAGAAGTGCTAGAATATTGAGTTACTTGGACATCAGTGGAAGCAAAGAAAGAGTTGGGTCACAGAGACAAATGTTGACAATATTTATTGAAGAATTCACCTGTGAAACTTGCTGTTACACATCCTTATCATGGAATAAATATAACAGGCCCCAATACTGTATGCCATCCAGCATTGAAGGAGCACATTGAACACTTCTATTTTCAACAAGTGTTCATTGACTGTCTACACATAGTCTCACCTCCTCTTTTATCGTCTCATAAATCAAATACTTTGGTACATCGCTTTGAGATGGAGATACTTTGAACAGTCCTGCTTCTTTGATAAATAGGTGCGTTAACCATCTAATTTTCATATCCATGACTTGTAAGAGCCAAGCTCTCAGATTTTGACACAGCTACATTCACCTACACTCATTCTTCCATGGTTCAGTCAAATCTGGGATATGAGCAAGCCTACAGTGATGACTTTCATAGGCTCAAATGTCAACCTCTTAATGTGGCTAAGCTCTGAAGTGACAAGTCAGCTTTACTTTGCCATACCCTGATAGCACTATGATACTTCCCTTCATAAGGATGAGGAATTTTGTGTTGTTTAGTAACTCTGAGAACTAGGCAATGTTTGAATTTCCCCTTTGCTATGATGTGCCAAACCATTGGTAAGTCTTGATTTCTTAGTTTTATTTTCTCACTTAATGCCTTAAAATAACAGGTAAGAAACTAGGGGTGGGGGTGGGGGTGGAGAATAATAAAATAAAATAAAAGCGAAAACAAAACATACATAAAATAAATACACATAAATAAATAGAAAGAAAGTAGAACAGATAAGGCACTAATGATTCTCATTGGAGTGGTTTTCCCAGCAGGGGATATTTTGACAATGTCTAGAGGCATTTTTAGTTGTCATACCTGTATGGGGCTATTAGCATCTAGTGGTAGAGTGGTAGAGACCAGAGATGTTGCTAAACCTCCTTCAATGCTCCGGATAAATCCACAACACAGATACACCCCGTTCAAGAAGTCATGACAATAGTGCTGAATTTCAGAAGTTTTGAATTGAGAGAAAATGGGTTTCCTTCCTCTCAATGTAATAATGCATTTGTCTTTCAAATAAACAGGAAACTGACATCCCTTGCACTCTTATCAAGTGTAACAGATACTTTCACATGCATTCTTAAAACTAAGTCACCAAAGTATTTATCAGTATCCCTAAGTAGCACACCGGGAAATAGCTTGTCTACAAAATAAAGCTAAAACCCAGGTCTGTTTGATATACCAGATAGTTTCTGGTCCTTCAAAAGTATTGTTTAAATTGAGGGGAAAACAAAGCAAGTAACTCTGAAGCACAATTTAAATTGTCGTGATGTTAAAATATGAACAAAGTTTCACTGAAAATCTTTGGAGAATAAAATTAATTGGTCATATCTTATGGAAAGTATCCTACTGAGATCTGCAGTGGCGAAGGTCATGCTGACTCTTTCAACTATGGCACACACATAGAACAAAGTTGGGCTTTCTCTGTATACATACTGCCAAATGATTCCTGTTGATTTTTCAATCCTGATAATGACATAGTCCTGGAATTCTTACAGGAAAGGCCTGCGAACAGTACTGGAGAATTTCAGTAGACTGTCTGATACATCAGTGAGGCCCACAATTGAAAGAAAAGATCAAAATGGATGTCAAAAGCGATGAAAATTTGCTCTGGAAAATATAGTAGTTAAAATGAATATAAAAATGATGACAAAAAAGAGTTGAACAGAAAATTTCGAAGAGTAATTCGAGAAGACAATGCAAGCATTATAATAAAATGTGCAACGTTAGAAACATGCTGAGTTAGAAAACCAGAAAGGAAGACTACATCTTAAACTAAAATAAATAAAGAACACATTCAAACCTTCAGTTTCACATGGAAAGATACTATGGTAAAAATATGAGGGAGCATCAAAAGAAGATTGTACAAAACAACCAAACAACCAAATAAAGTAATTAAAAACTATTGACATTCAACTATTTCAAGAGGTAGCATATCATCAAGAATCAATAGTGTTAATGGAAGAAATCCAAGTCTCACTGAAGGCTAGTGAAAGGCAAGCCTTAGGAAGTGATGAAATATAAATTGAAATGTTTCAAAAGGCTAATCCTGTACTAAAATTAGTCATTTGTCTATGTGAAGAAATTTAGCATATTTATGTCCATTCCCAAGAAAGGCAACCCACTGGGATGTGGGAATTAAGAATATCATTAGTACCATATACAAGTAAAATTTTTGCTGAAAATGGTTCCAGCATACATCATATGGATGCTACCAGAAAATCTGTCTAGATTCAGAAAAGGATTTAGAATGAGGGATAGAGCTTAAAACAGAATAAACTAGTAAGATGTTCACTTGTGTTTCACTGTTTATGCAAAGACATATGACTGTGTGGATAATAACAAAATAGAAATTACATTATAAAGAATGGGAATTACAGAATAAATAATTGTCCTCCTGTATAACCTGCACATAGACCACTCTAATATAACAAAGAGTAGTAAATAGTTTAACACAAGGAAAATGATGCATCAGGGTTCAATCTTTCCAGCATCCTTACTCAATCTGTATGCTGAGCAAATAATCTGAGATGTTGAGCTGTAAGAAGAAGCAGAATCGGAAGAAAGCTCATTAATAACCTCGATACGCCGATGACACAACCTTGCATCGTGAAGGAGATAACTTGATGTACTGTTGATGAAAACTAAAGTTGTCAGTATGGACTGTTGTCAGTATGCAACTCAGTGAAAAGAAAACCAAAATCCTCACAACGAAACCAATCTATTACATCATGATAAATGAAGAAAAGATTGAAGTTGTCAAGGATTTTATTTGACTTGTATCCACAATCAACACTGAAGGAAGCAGCAGTCAAGCTATCAAAGGCCATATTGCTTTGGGCAACTCTCCTGCATAAGACCTCTTTAAAGTATGGAAAAGCAAGAATGTCCCTGTGAGGCTAAAGTGAGCTTAACTCAAGCCATTGTTTGTTCAATCCCCTCATAAGAAAGACCATTGAGAATACTCTGGACTGCCAGGAGAACAAACACATATGTCTTGATAGAAGTGCAGCCAGAACGCTTTTTAGAAAAGAGCATAGGTAAGTTCCATTTCACATTCTTTGGACATTTTATCAGGAGAGATCAATCCCTTAAAAACAGACATTGTTCTTGCTAAAATAGAGAGTCGGTGTAAAAGAAGGTGGCTCTTGATGGACTGTGTTGATGCAGTGGTCTTCTCAATAGGCCCAAACACGAAAACCATTGTGAGGATGAAATCGGACTGGACAGTGTCTTTTTGTTTGGTTGGTTTGGCTTGGTTTCTATGGTGTATACATGGTCATTAGGAGATTGAATCACTCGATGGCACCCAACAACAACAACACTGCAATGCACAGAAACAGTGAGATCCTAGCTGTTCTGATAAAGCTAACAACGGCCTCTTTGCTGACAAAATGGATGCCAGGCCCCATCCTGGCACATTAGAGGCCGTATCTCAGGTCAGCATTCAGTGTACCTTCAGCTCACCACTCTTCTTTGATCAAAGTTCTCAAGATGTAGTGTGAATCATCATTACCTTAATTAAAAAACAAAACAAAACAACTCTTATTGAAACAGAAAATATTAGGTCCTGTCCCAGGAGTTCTCCCTGAAAAGGAATACACCACTGTAACAAGCAGCTGAGCTACTTCTGGCACATCGAACCCATACAAATATTACCTTAGTTCCACACCTGTTGAGCATTTCCTAGAGTGACTTTCCATGTCTACTCTCTTCTTTTGTGTCACACTATTGAATTTCTAATTTAGGATAATTATCATTATTGTCTGTTAACATGCTCTGATTTTTCTTTTCTAAAAGGAGAGAATATGGTAATGATAAAATGCTAGCATTGGGATTTTTGACAAAGGACCAAAGCACATCAAAGAGGATAGGGAGAGCTTGTTCAATAAATGTGTCAGAAAAAGTAGATCTCCATCTGCAGAAGACATTTTTTAAAACAAAAAAAAATGCCTCTCCTCATGCACAAAAATGAACACAAGATGCATTAGAGATCTAAATGTAAACCCCAGAGCTATAAGAATCTTCCATCAGAAAACTGAAACAAGTTTAAGGATCCTATTGCACACTACCAAGTATAATACAGGAAACACACATAACGAAAGACAAAATAGTTGACTGGGGCCTCCTAAAGATAAAGGAGTCATCCAAAGAGTAAAACAAGAGTCCACAATTGAGAAACAATATTTAGTCATGACACAATGGACAAGGGTCCAAGTACCAAAATCTATAGAATTCTGCAACACCTCAATATGGCTGGCTC
>NW_022111378.1:3883162-3885147 GCF_000313985.2 Echinops telfairi | reverse complement strand
AATAAGAAGAAGCAACCCGGAGGAGGGAATGGTAATCGAGCTTCAATTCCATTTGCAGAAACCGATGAATGAAAGTGAAAGCCTAGCGCCCCCTGCAGGGTCTCCCCAGTGGATTACGCTTCTGGTGAGACCCTCTGACACTGGACCCAGGTTGAAAGGGCCTTGCCACTGACAGAGTGCATTTACAGTGGATGACTGCAGCTGCACTGAGCCCAAATGTGACAACACCTTGTCATTGATCTCCCTCTTGATTCAATGTATTGTTCAACTTCTTAAACCTTTCTGCTTTGTTTTGGGGAAAGCATCCAGGTAAATGGTCAAAATAACAGATAGATGAAATGATTCCATTTAAAAATTGGTCTCATAGAATGCTGTCAAATGGTGTTTACAGTTCTGATGCTATTTCTTTCAATTTCTGCTGACCCAACCCTCTCCCCACAGTAGTTCCCACTTCACCTGTGCATATAATGGAGAGGCTCTTGGGCAACGGTGATATTGTTGTGACAATAATTCTGCTGAGAATGAACATCAAGTTTTCAGTCTTTCCAGTGAATATTGGTTTATCAGGCAGAACTTTTGAATGTGTGGGATAGTATAGCATAAAGAACCTAGGCTTTCACATCAAATTCAGCTTAAGACCATAGTATGGCCACTCCTCTTTGGGTGTACTCAGGCCTGTGGTAAATGTCCGAACCTCAGTTTCCATATCTGCAAAATGGGCATGATCACACTATACAGGAAGTTTGGAGGAAGCAACACAGTCATGCGTCTATAGAGCTTTACATATAAGTCAGTCTCAGTGACAGCTCCTTCCATCCTCTGCCTTAATGACAAGTTGGTTACCAGGGTTCTGTTCACTGCTCCTTTCCTGCACGCTCTTACTTGGTGTCTTGTTCTTTGGGGTGTTGTACTGTTCAACTGATGCACATTCTTAGGACTTTGAATACTATTGTTCTTTCATATAATATAAAATTCAGCACTTTACATAATATTAAAAGGGAAGAAACACTCCTGGGGAAAAAAAAAAACAGTACTGGTCACCATCTTCGCATTCCAATTACACACCAGAACTCTGCCTGCGAACTTCATCTGAAAAAATGACATCCGATTTTTCCTGTCATCACCATTTCCCAGCAGAGGAAACAAAGATTTAGTGATTGAGTTCCACAGTAAGCAGTGATAGCTGCATCCCAGGACTCAGGTCTCTCTGATAAGAAAAGCATAGCTTTTTAGTAAGATGAAATAGTACATCCATAACATTATCAATCTAGTTGAAATAAAAAGCACATATGAAAATAACTATACTAGGATGTCTACAGTACGACAAAAGAAAGACGTACATTGCAGTGGAAGTACACAGAAGCAATAGAAAACACTCAATGATGAGCTCTGGGTGTGATTTTCACACATTCAGGAACGGAAACAGTGGTCCGTGATAGGTGACTTTGGTGCCGGGAATATGAATGCATTTTACTATTTGAAGGAAGACAGCGAGCAGAAAAGGGTTCAAGCTGCCATGCAGATGAGAAGCTCAGGTATGAAAACGTAATTTCGATTTGGTTTGGGAGAAGTCATTGTACACACACACACACACACACACACACACACACACTGGAGCTGAGAGGTCATTGTAAACACACACACACACACACACACACACACACTGGAACTGAGAGTGGGGTTTATGCTCTTGCTTTTCATCCATACAGTGAAACGGTTCGGAGAACCCATCCCACCTATGAAAACATCAGGAGGAGGGAGGCAAAAGTGTAGAAATTGATGACACCACTAACTATACAGTGCTGAAGGAAAACACCATTTGTCAGCCTTTGTAGGTAATCTCTTTTCTATGGAACAACCTTCTTAGAATGAATTCTCAAATGCCTTCCTTGCAATACTCCTAGGAATTGAAAATAATTCCCAAGTCCCCGGACTCATTCATTTTCTCCAGGTACTGCCTGGAAACCATCTGTAACTGTAAACAA
>NW_022111378.1:3870425-3881694 GCF_000313985.2 Echinops telfairi | reverse complement strand
CTCTCTGTCTAGCTTCTGGGTGCTGCCAGCAGTAAAGCAGTGGTATGAACACACCCAGAGGCATCTCAAATCGGCTTCGGAGCATTCCGTTTTGGACACGCTCTTGAGAGCAGTGAGTAGTGCTTCTGTGCCCACATTGGATTGCCACGCTTAAGAACCAACTCAATGGTAACTGAAAATAACAGCAATGGCTTCGTACTTTTGTCTAGACCTCCTCAGTGTAGCTTCAGTAAAATCGTTTTACAACCGTTTTGAAACTAGAGTGGGAAAAACCCCAGAAAACAAAATAGGTATACAAAACAAAAATCAAGAAAACCTCTCCGTGCTTGCCCTGGTGCTTGGCCACGTTGGCATGAGATGGCTCGTCCCTGGGTATGATCCTCATGGGCAAAAGGTAGCTGAGGAGATGAAAGCTGACAGCTCTGATGAATGAGAACACGCTCTGTAATGAGGAGTCCGCTCCATCACCATGACAAGAGGTCACAGAGTCTGCTGTCTATCCACCCCTGCTCAGCAGCCTCTGAATCTGAGGAGGGAGCAAACAGCTTCTGTTTCCCATTGGAAAAAGAAGGAAGCAGGTTCAGCCATAATGTTATCTTGGCATCACGGCTCAAGTAGTGCAGTGGACAGCTGTGGCGGTGCCACATTTCTGTAGGATGAGGACATTAATCCAGGTCACCCCCACTCTCATCTTTGCAATCACCCCCACTCTCATCTTTGCAATCAACAGAGGGGCACTTAACTCAAATAAGCCTATGGGGGCTTCCCTTTCATGGTAGTCAAAGACTGAGTTGAGTGAAAGAAAAATGAGGCTTTCTTAATTCAGCTCACTTTATTAGTGGTAGATTAAACGATAGCCTCTTTTTTTCCCTGCTCCCTAAACTCCCCATGCTCCCGTTTCCTGAATTTCCAATCATCTTGTTGCCCACCGTGAATTCCATGAGCTGATGGATTGGCAAATTTATTCTTTGTGAGGGACATAATGGTAAATGTTCTGCAATCACTTGAAACTCACCTCTATTATGGTAGCTCAAAAGTACCCAGGGATAATATGGTAATGAGTAGGCCTTATTGTGTTCTAAAAAGCTTAATTATAGAAACATTTTGGGATTTCATATAATTTTTCATTTCACAAAATATTCTTCTGTTTAGTTTTTCAACTGTTCTATAGTGTAAAAAGTATTCTAATCTATAGTGCTATAAAAAAAATAGCCGGAGAATAGATTTGCACGTGGACCATAGTTCGCTGAACCTGAAGTAGTGCATCTCCTTCTAATAACTTCCTTTATTTTGCCAGAGTTGCTCCTTGTTGTTTGCAACCAAAGCCGCCTGGTTCAGACAAATAAAAGATAAGCAGATGAGTAAGATAAGAGAATTATCTTGTGTATGGAAACTTTTTCTCAGCAAAGGACAATGGGTACAAGACACTCAATGAACACTACTCATTTCCTTTTTTGTTCTTCATTTATTCATTTATCTATTGATTAAATCATTATGAAGCATCTCTTCGGCACTGTGCACTTAAAGACACGGAGAAAATATCTGAGATTTAGGCCAACACAGAGTTGCCTCCCTCCGGAGATTTCTGTGTAATAGGCACAGAGTGTCCGATGGTACATACAGAAGGGTATTAAAAGAATTGCTGGTGCTTGCACAGGAAGTTTTCTGGGGAAACTGAGTGTTCAAGAGGATTGTGCTCAAGAGGAAAGCAGAGGTATGTGGCTCGCTGAGACTGCAACTGATTATGGCAGTAGAAAGTCTCATCTTTCTTCCAAGAGTACCTGGTGGGATCAAACAGCTGACCTGGTGGTTGGTTAGCTGCCTAGTATTGAACCCACGACAGCACCAATCCTCCTTACCATTTGAAATAACATTGAAAGGAATATAACTTAAAGCCACAGATCACTGTGTGTATAGCTCTGGTTAAAACGTAGATTCGGATTCAGTATACATGAGGTAGAAAAGGTTTACTCACTCTGCTCTGAGTTTCTAATGTTAGCAGAACATTGTCAATCTTAAATTGGCCTTTGCATTAAAACTTGTCTCAATTTTAATCTGCGCTTGGTAATTGATGTTATATAGCTTGTACTTCTTATGAGAGCCATGTTAGTCTCTCTAGTCTGATATATCATTGGAAAGCAGCAAATGTTTTCCATATACGACTAGTACGAAATGCTGTGGCATCTCTTTATTTGGACTAGAGTAATTTCTATATGCTCATATTTCTTCAAATTGAAATAAAGATTCTATCAATATCTGTGCAGTTACATAATCTCCTGTCAACTTGCGAAGGGGTAGAGTCTAGCGTGTCAAAGAGGTCGAAGCTTGATGACCTCATTTGTAGGCACGATAGAGATAAACCGCTGACCGGAAGGCAGCTTGGTCTTCCAATTTACAAGCCACATTGAGCTATGCTGATTGCAGCCAGAACCCTGGAGCTGGAGGAACCACATGGAGATCCACACTAGCACTGAGATGCTTCCATCACTACTGGATCCACAAGACCTTCCAACCACTTGCCTGGATCTTCCTGCATTCAGCATCATTGCATGACTGCACGAGTCTAAGGAAGAATTTATGGACTAGAATAGACATCTGGCTTTTATCGGACTTATGGATATGACCTGGACTGGGCTGGGATGTTTTCTTAATGTACAATTGCTCTTTGATATAAAGCTCTCTCTTACACATATGAGTGTCTCTGGTTTTGTTTCTCTAGTCTACCCAGACTAACAATATTCACAATGTTCAGGTCTTTCCCCAGTAGTCCTCTACTGCCTCCACTGAGATGGTTCCTGCTTTTGTGTCCCCTAATATAGGCTATGTATCCTGTTTTGTGTGGGTGAGATGAGATCCTCACAGGAGAAAAGTCCATTAATTCCCCTTTGCTTAAATTAACCAGAGTGGATTTCTGCTGCTTGCAATAAAATATTCCTCTCTGACAAATCATTTATTCAACTAATGTTTTTTAAATGCCCACAATCTGTCAGGCACTTATGATTCAATGATGGGAAAACAGTATGTTTCTGCTTGTGATAGTCTGGGTACTTTAGAGAAACAAATCCACAGAAACTCATATGTGTAAGAGAGTTCTATATAAAGGTTAAGTGCATATCAAGAAAACATCCCAACCCAGTGCTGCCCAAACCCACAAGTCCAACATTAACCCATATGTCCAACACCAATCCATAAAGTCCTCTTCTCACAAAGCACACACTATGACGCCGGCTGCAGGAGGAAAGCTGAATCAGTGACTGTGTAAGCATCTCAGAGCTGGCAGGGGTCTCCATGCAGCTTCTCCTTGGCGATGTCTTGCAGGAAGTGAGCCATGCCAGCTGAAGCACCTGGTCTGAGCATCACAAAGCAAGAAACCTAAGAACTAGAAAGGTGAGGCTCACCAAACCATTTATCCCTCCACCCTTCAATTAACCCCACATGTGTTTATCGACCAGGTTGGCACAAAAAAACTTTAAATATATCACTGCTCATGTCCTAGCTGAGATAACAATAAAAATGTTGATGTTTTCCAGTGATAAAAAGGGTGGGGGCGGGAAAGGTTGTATGTCCCTGTGGATGTGGTGATCAAAGGCTGATTTTCTGGGAGAAATAGAGCTCAACTCTAAGTAACTAAAAGGAAACAACCCCTGGAAGAACCAGATGAAGAAAATTCCAGAAAGAGGGAAGAGCACATGTGAAGACAGAAGCAAGAAAGAAGTTAGCAATGTCAAAGAGCACAATGGAAATAGCTCATCTGTTATGTTGGCCCTGAATTTAGGATCCACCCTCTCCCCCCACCATGATGAAAACACTTAGTTTGCCTGCCTGCTAATGGAATGGTTAGAGATTGGAGTATGTCTAGAGGCATCTCAGAAGAAAGGCCTGGAGCTCTATTCCTGAAAACAGTATAGGCCAAGAACACCCTGTGGACTCTACTCCTATTCTTACACATACACAGTACACATGAGCTCCTCATGAGTCAGCATCGACTCAACAGTGGCTGAGTACAAGTTTGGGCCACTCTTGATCTGCCCAATCTTTGGCTGGGACATTCCTTAGAGACAACACCATTCCAAAATTAATATTTCCTGTTCTCTAAAATTATTTTACCACATAGATTTGTTTTATTTAATCACAACTTGTTTTATATATTCAAGGCTTGTCTCCCAATATTATTAGAAACGTTTTCAGGGTAAGAATGTGTCAGACCCTTTGTTTATATCCCCATACGTTATGTACATGGTAGATATCCCATAACAATGCATCAATTGATATTCTAAATGCCCAACAAGAATAGATTACCATGTGTGGCAATAACGCTCGATGACTGTTACAGCATTCTCTCTATGCCTTATCTCTGCCTTCATTAATTAAAGCAATTAGGAAAGAGATTCTTTATATATCCAGTCTACTCTTCAAAGGCTGACAGTTCAATTGGATTCATCAACTCAGTCCCCAAAGTTACAAGCTCTTATAATTAGTAATCGACTTCAGAGGATTTAGCAAACAATGACAAAACATGTGTGCATTTACAAACCCTTCTAACACACAGAAATAATCATCTTAAATACACCATATTAGCACCGTATACAGAGGGGCTACATATACTACCAAGTGGCAAAATCACACTGTCATGGATGATTAAAAGATAATGTTTGTGGCACTATTGATTTTAAATAAGAAAAGAATTAATAATTAGCTATGTGCCAAATGGTGGGTATGTGATTTGTCTGGAATAAATCTGGATGTCGAAAGAACTTAAATCTGTTGCTTTCATTGTCAGGCAATTCTTGGGAAATCATTTAGTACTTTTGTATTCCTTTGTATTCCTTTAGTAACACTTCTGTGTTACTTTTGAGGGAAAAATCACTATCATTTTGGAAAAAGCTGGACGTGTGTTTGTTCACATGGCTCAGAGAGGCTGGTGAAGGGAGACATGATAAGAGAAAACAAGGGAGATCAAATTTATCATCCCCGCCCCCACATATTACCATTTATTAATGAATTGAAGAATTATTCTTTTTTTGCAAAATATTGACATGAGACACTTACTTGTCTTTAAACTGCAATTCATTGATAGAATTCCTCATTTTCCACAAAGGAGGCCTGAGTTTGATTCCCAGCCAATGCATCTCATGTCAGTAGACTCGTGTGTTGCCATGAAGCTGAGAGAGTCTCAGCAAGCTTCCAGACAAAGATGGTCTAAGAAGAAAGGCCTGGTGATCTATGATCAAAAACGAGTCATTGAAAACCCTATGGATCACAACAGTCGGCTACCCTGCTGATCACGGGCATAGTACAGACCAAGCAGCACCTTGCTCGACCGTGCATGCATCGGGGCTGACTAGATGGCAGCTCACCACAGTGCCAACTTCTTCCCAGGGGAAGCAATCACATCTGCTACAGGACCTCCTCCTGTCTTGCTCCAAAACATTTCCTGAGATGTTAATTCAATGCAGCATTATGACAGGGCAGTTATATTGCACAGAACAAATTATATTTATTAATGAATACTATATCGATTATAGCGGAAAAGAAGTAGGGAAGAAGTTTAAAGTGAGTGTCACAAATCACCAGTTTATAGTAATAAATTGAATATAGTAATAAATTGAATAAAAATTATCTGGTCACTTGGACGTTCCGAATGTCTGTGCCTTTGCAGTGGCATTACGATGAGCTTTAGTTGTTAGCTGCCTTAGTCACTTCACACTCCTGGTGGCCCCATGCCTTACGGAGCAGAATGGCTCCTTGGCTGTGATCTTAATGAACGATGATGGTCAGGCCTTTCTTCCCTGCTAGTGCCTTTGGATTGATGCAATAGAATAGTTTCCATACAGAGGGGCCGAAATAGCACTGTGTAGGTGCTAACTCAGATGTCTATTGCTGTTGGGTGCCATTGAATATATTTCTCCTCACTGTGATGTCATGTGGCAGAGTGAAAATGCCCCATAGAGCCAAGCGCACTGTCAACTCGCTAAATTTACCAATCACAGTTTCAACCCCACTTATCAGGGTGGGTAAACATATCTGTCCCAAAGAGGAGAGAGGCTGGAGTGAAACATCTGATAAAAAACAACCAGATCCATCACAGATAAATTCCAAGTGTTCTTCTATAAGCCAATTTCTATAATCATTATCAAATGACATTTCCTCTTGCCTGTGGAGGTGTTACTTTGGGTCAGGACTAGGGTGTGCCTTACCCAAGCTATGGTGTTTTCAGCATCCTCAGATGCATGTGC
Source organism: Echinops telfairi (assembly GCF_000313985.2). NCBI lineage: Eukaryota > Metazoa > Chordata > Mammalia > Afrosoricida > Tenrecidae > Echinops > Echinops telfairi. Next base: position 3,875,458 of record NW_022111378.1, on the reverse strand, counting down.
ACCTTGGACACTGAATAAAGAAGACCAAAGTAGAATGCATGTGTAGGAATTGTGGTGCTGGTGAAAAATCTTAAAAATACCATGGACTGCCAAAGAACCCACGGATCTGTCTTGAAAGAAGTACAGATAGATGGCTCCTTAGAAGGCTGTTTGGGGAGACTTTGTCTCATGTACTTTGGCCATGTGATCAGGAGAGACAAGTCCCTAGAGAAGGACATCGTGCTTAGGAAAGTAAAGAGGAAATCCCTCGACAAGATTTAATGACACACTGGCTATAGCAATGGGCCCAAACATGGGAACAATTTTGTGGATAGTGCAGGACTAAGCAGGGTTTCATTCTGTTGTGGGTAAGGCTGCTGTGGGACAGAGATGGATCAAAGACACCTAAACAAACAACCTGGCTCTGGGCAGTCACACTCTTAGGAACGTGGGTCACGTGAAAAGGGAAGGTACAATTCCCCTTGGAGGTATTTTCCTGCATAGCAAGTTGAAGATAACAGACCTTTTAGCACAGCGGTTCTCAACCTGTGGGTCACGACCGCGTTGGGGGTCGAACTACCCTTTCACAGGGGTTGCCTGATTCACAACAGTAGGAAAATGACAGTTAGGAAGTAGCAACGAAAATCATTTTACGGTTGAGGGGTCACCACAACATGAGGAACTGGATTAAAGGGTCACGGCATTAGGAAAGTTGAGAACCACTGTTTTAGCAGAACCACTGCAACTGGAACTCCAAATAAGGAAAGGAAGAGCTCATGATGACACAGAAGAAAAGTCAATACCAACTACCAATTCTTATTATCATCTAAGGAATGACATCTTCAATATATCTCAAACTGGAAGCAAAAATGATTTTCTGACAAATCTGATGATGGAGGATATATGAATACTGCACATTTGATGCAATGGAATGTTTTATATACAATGGAATAAAAGGAAGCAAAACAAAACAAAGCAAAGCAAAAACAAAAAGATAAGCGCTCAGATGAATTTCCCACGGAATTGAAGAAGACACTCTAACCAGGTTCGGCAAAACACATTTGTAAAAATGACTCATCTAAGATAACATGGGAGTTGGGGATACACGGGGGTGATGCTGTAGGGAAGTCAGAAAGAGCAGAAACTAACCATATGGTTTGGGTGGAATCACCAATTTCTCTGCTTAACAGTTTTATCTGGTGAAAGGTCAAGAGCTGTGCTTTAATTCCTAGTTCTTCCCTCCACTTGATGTGTGATTTTGTGCATTCTTGTTTCATACAGTTTAGTTAAAAGGTACCGTTGTGGAGTCCTGGTGGTGTAGATGTTATGCATTGGGCTGCTAAATACAAGGTGAGCAGTTTGAAACTGCAGATACTCTGCAGGAGGAAAATGGTGCTTTCTATTCCCATAAAGAGTTACAGTCTTGGAAACCCAGAGGGTAAGTTCTACCCTGTCCTATACGGTCACTATGGATCAGAATCAACTCAATGGCAGTGAGTTTAGTTGGGGTTTGAGTGATATAGTGGGCTATGCATTCGGCTACTAACCAGAAGTGGGTGGTTTAAACATACCAGCCACCCTGTAGGAGAAAGATTAGTTTTTGTACTCTTGTGAAGATTTTTCACCTGAGAAACTCACAGGACAATTCTCCTGTAGTCTTAGGGTTGCCATAAGTTAGAATTAATGGGCTAGCAGTGAATAGCATATGTGTTTGTTTGAATGACAATTCAATTTCCTCATCTGGATATAAGTATATACCTTTGTAGTGTTTGTAAAAAGCGATATGTATAAAGTGCTTAAAATAGTGTCTGCCACACCCCGTTACTGAAGGGTTCTGGGGAGGAGACGAGACAGTTAGGGTGCAGGGTAGCAATGATGAAACATACACCTTTTCTCTAGTTCTTAAATGATTCTTTCCCTCCGAATTATGATCCCAATTCTACCTTACAAATCTGGCTAGACCAGAGGATGTACACTGGTACAGATATGAACTGGAAACACAGGGAATCCAGGACAAATGATCCCTTCAGGACCAGTGGTGAGAGTGGTGATACCTGGAGGGTGGAGGAAAGGTAGAGTAGAAAGGGGGAACCAATTACAAGGATCTACCTATAACCTCCTCCCTGGGGGGTGGACAACAGAAAAGTGGGTGAAGGGAGATGTTGAACAGTGTAAGATATGACAAAGTAATAATCATTTATAAATTATCAAGGGTTCAGGAGGGAGGAAGGAAAATGAGGAGCTGATATCAAGGGCTCATGTACAAAGCAAATGTTTTGAGAATGATGATGGCAACAAATGTACAAATGTGCTTGACACAATGGTTGTATGTATGGATTGTGATAAGAATTGTATGAGCGCCCAATGAAATGATTTTTAAAAAATATAGTGTCTTCCAGAGAGTAATCTCTCATGAAACATTAACTCCTCTGGAAATATCCTCAGGAGAGACCAGTGCCTGAAGAAGGCTATCTTGCTTGGTAGAGCAGAAGACCAGTGAAAGTACTGAGTTGACGTCCTAATTTATGAGCCATACAGTTGACTGTTGGTGTTTTCAGCCTCAGTTTTCTCATGCTAGCCTGTGCACCAGTAGGCAACTAGACTGCAGACATGCTGTACAGTAACCCTGAGCCACCACTTTGGACCAGGTGAGCCAGAGTAGGCAGAGAACTTAGACGCTAGATTTCTCAGGAATGCATAATAGGGGAACTGAGCTATCTTGATGGAGGATCACTACACAGGCTTCTTAAGTACAGCAATGAATCAAGGCAAACTTTCCTTGTCATTTGAATGCCAGTTATATAGCAATTGGATTAAAACGTATCATCCAACCCACTTCACTGCTCTCACCTGACACTCCCTTGGGAAAGCAATCAGTCCCACCGGGCACAGTTAATTCATTAAGCCATTTTCTCACATTAATTTCTCAGTGGACAAGTAACTTCCTAGGAGAATAGGAGAACAAAAGAAGAGAAACAAGGTTATCAGTGGGAAACACTAGGGAAATAGCTTTTCAGAGCAGGAGTGCCCCAAAGGACTGCTTTGTGTGTTTTGGGAGAGCGAATCAGGGTACAGAAATCCAGATGAAACTCGCACCAACACAAATGAGAAGAGGCCCACAAACAAAGTATTTCATTATTAGCATTTTCCAAAGATAGGTCTTCCTGTAGGAATAAAGGAAAGCACTGGCGTTACTTGCTAATACTTTCTAGAGTGACTACCGTGTCCCGTCATTTTCAACCTATTGCCTTTCCGTCTTTGCTGTGTCTCATTCTTGAACCTTGAAAATGGTGTGAACCTCCAACCTCAGCTGAGTGACAGTTGTAACTGCAGTGAACAACCCCCCATTCGTCTCAAGTGCACCTGGCTCTCACCTAATGCTGAAGCTGACTTTGAGCAGAAGGCTAGTTGTAGTAGTTTTTGTAGGAATTCCAATTTATATCACAGAATATGGGCTTCTAAACCCATGTGAATGGGGTGTCAGTAAATAAAAAGGAAAAAGGAATGCTTACATGATGCATAAACTGCTGGCCTAGAATTGCTGATCTTGTAGTAAGTCACCTAGTGGCTCCTTTAACCTACATTAAAAATTAAAAGACAAAATATGAATGCTTCTTTTTGTGTAAACATTTTCCTGGCTTTTTATAAAAGTGGTCTTGTACAATATGTGTCCTTTTTGATGGGCTAATTTCATTCAGCATAATGGCCTCCAGTTTCATCCATGTTGTTAGATGTCTTGCAGATTCACTGCTATTTTTCAGCATTATGAGGATCCCATTATGAGGATCCCACATTCATCTTTTCATGGACACTTACCATTTATACTTTTGTACAACCTGATTTTTCAGCACAATTTTAATGCAGTTTTTGTGGTAAAATTAGGTGCCTCGGCTGATATTCAGGTCAGTTTATACTCCAGTATATACGATAGGTTCAATCTTTTGCTATTGTGAATATGTTTCTGCACATGCCTATTTCTGTCACCACTCTGACTTCCCAACAGTATATAAGTAGGAGAAGGAATGTTGGATGACGTGGTAGTTCAACTTTTAGCTTTTGGAGGAAGTGTGTTATTTTGCATAGTGATTGCTTCTACTGTCTTTTGCCCTAGTGACCAGTCAACTCATGGAAACGCCAGGACTATCAGAGGACTTCACCCCACGGGGTTTTCAGTGATGGCCTTTGGGGAATTAAAGAACCACATATTTCTTCCAAAGTGTTCTCAGATATCCAGTTATTCTGTTCGTTGTGACTACATTATAGGTCTCATCACCCAGGGACTCATTTACTCTGCCAACTTGTATGGAACAGCTATGTTTTTATGCTCTTTGAGCAGTTCATAGCTTCGTTCTACATACCTTTAGAGCACCCTTTAGCTCTCTTTGATCCACTTTTCCCAAGTGATTTTGTAAATGTACCATTGGATTATTTGATTAGAACTTGTCTCTATCAAAAGGCCTGGCATTCTCTCACAGCACAGAACTTTGTTCCTCCCCTTTGGATCTCTAGAGCATATGTCTGACTCCAGTAGCCTCTGGTTTGGGTATTGAAGGAGTTTTTCTTAGCAAATATACACTGCATGCTATTTTTAGCTCACTCATCCAGACAGAAAAGGCTAGTACCAGAAACTCTTGAAATATAGAACAAGATCTTGCTTTCCTCTTGGCTTTTGCTCTTCTGGAAATGTCTAGAATTAAAGCCCAGTAAAAGCTGAACCCTGCCCTCATCTGTCGTTGTGTTGTACTACAGTAGCTTGTGGAGGGCTCTGGTGCTCGAGGAGATGGCCAATAGCACCAGTGCTTTAAATTTCATCAAAGTCACACCTGTGGACAGTTTTCTGAAGTCCTTCCAGATTAAGAAAGGCCCACTGATTTACTTCTCAAATGAAAACCTTTAACCTAAATTAAAAACTAGCCAATTAAAATCTTTGGTCCACAACAGAATATTATCTGATATGCTTCTTTTTGATACATCATAAGGAGAACTCCATTGTTGAAGGAGGGCACAGTATGAAGAAGAGGGCCAGCAAGATCTAGACCCTTGGTCGGAAAGAT
>NW_022111378.1:3867347-3868998 GCF_000313985.2 Echinops telfairi | reverse complement strand
CCCCCTTTCCAACCCACTCTCCCTCTATGCTCCCACTCACACCACTGGTCCTGAAGGGATCATCCACCCTGGAAGAGTTGTATGAGCCCCTAATAAAACAATTAAAAGGAAAAAGCATGGAAAGTATATAAAAATATATAAGCTATTTACATATTTTTTAATATTGTTACTGGTTGCCAACGAAACAATTAATAAATTCTGACATATAGTGACTCCAAGTGTATTAGAGTAAGACTAACATTTTTAGGATTTTCTTGGATGTCATCTTAAAGAAAGCAGGTTTTGGGTGCTTTTTTTATGAGGAGTCAATGGTAGGTTCAAACTGCCAACCTTTGGGTTAGCAGTTGATCACAAACCAAATGTAGAACAATTCTTTCCAAATTTTTGTTGTGTTATATAATAATGAAGAGTTTTTGTTTGTGTGTTTGTTAAAGATTATGGCTTTCTATTAGACTCCAAGGAATGGGATTATGGGTTGCAAGAATTTATTGAAGGTGTTTAGAAAATTGGCAAGTTTATGCTTGTGACCATTGCTCACCTCTTATCCTGTCAGCAGGAAGATACAAGAAACAAAAGCCCATAGTATAATGTACATCCAGGTATCTCTCACTCAGTATCAACAAGTAATATATAGATTTCTTGACATCCCCTAGCCACTCTGTGCCCCTCTCATAGGAGTTATAAGATTTCATTCATAAGGACTTAACTTTTAATTGGGTTAAATACTTGTGTGAGCTAAAAGTTACCATTGCTTTCATTTTCAATTATTTGATCATTCATTTTTTACACTTATTTATTCATATTTACCTCCATCTGCATATTCTGTTACCCTTCAAAATTTTTAATTGACTTTGTCTTATTATTTATATAACACTTGGAAGGAGGTACTCCTTAGCAAAAGAATCCCAAATACCTCGGTTTGGAGAAAAATCTCCACCAACAACAAAATGAGCGATTCCATATCACTTTCTTAGTTCTGCTTGGTGATTTCTAAATTGAGGGGTTCAAATTTAGGCCAAGAATGTGTAAGCCTGTTTCTCTGTACTGCTATCCACCATTCACACAAATTCCAATGGAATGATTTAAAACAATTACAGGTAATGGCTGTGAAGCTCTGAAAACAGGAGTGAAAAAGACACCCCTCCATCTGATCTTAAAGCTCCTGTCTCCTCACAATCCTTGAATCCACACTTATATTCCCGTCTGCAATTTCTGAGCACTGTGAAAAGGAGCTCTGGTGGCATATAGGATTATGAGATTGGCTGTTAACTGTAGGTCAGTAGTTCAAATCTGGCAGACACACCTAGTGAGAAAGACGAGATGTTCAGCTTTCTTAAAGATTTACAACCTCTGAAACCCAACAGGACAGTTCTATTCTGTCTTATAGGATCATGATGAGTCAGAACCAACAGCAGTGAAAAGAACAAGGAATCATCTTGATGACAGTGAACTGAGTCACATGGTCAGAAACTAACAGGCTAAATGGTTTTAAAAACTATGGTACACAACACACACACACATAAACTGATAAGGACAATTCAGTAACTACCTTTCCTTCACTATGGATCTTTAAAGCTTACATCACTTTTTTTAAAATCATTTTATTGGGGGCTCATACAACTCTTATTACAATCCAAACATACATCAATTG
>NW_022111378.1:3852795-3865899 GCF_000313985.2 Echinops telfairi | reverse complement strand
GCCTTTAAGAGTGTTTTCCGGTCGAGTATAATGGGGTGCCAAGCCCTGGCCCCAAAGTCTATTTTTGGTGTTTCCTGGGAACTTCGTTGCTCTGTTCCCCTTGCTGTTCGGTTGCACCCCCTTAGTGTTTTGCTTTGGTATGATGGGATCAGATTAGGCGTAATTCCCACACTGTGTCTCCAGTGTTGTCCCCTGTAGGTCAGTGAGGGACGTCATGTCTCATAGTAGGGCTGGCCATATGGTCTTCTCTCTGGATTGGCTGCTCTGAGAGGGAATATCAGGCTTACAACACTTTTTAGAAATATATTTTTCCCTTTTTTTGGAGGGGGGCTCTTTTCTTATCCAAAACCCAGTCAATAATTTGTTACAAGAACTGATATTGTAATATTACAGTTGCAAGCTAAGGTATATAACCATTTGTTCAAGAAACCAGTTTCCAGATATAGGATAATCCTGAGGGAAAAATTGGAATTGCATGCTACATTTAGGTGAACTCACTAGTTATGATCCATACACTCAAAAGCCTTGGCAGAGTCAATAAAACACAAGTAAACCACTTCCTAGCACTCTGCTCTCAACCCGGTTCCATCCAACTCCAGCAATTTCTCTTGTTTGATGTCTTCCGAATTGGGACTGAACCTCTGGCAGCTCCATAACAGTTCAGCTCCCTACAACCATTGTTGAATGATCTTGAGAAAAAGTTATCCACATGTGATATCAGTTATATTTTTGTATAATTTGAGAATTCTGTTTGATCGCTTTTTTTTTTTGGAATGGACACAAATGTGGATATCTTCCAGTCACTTGACCTAGACGCTGTTTTCCAAATGTCCTGGCATAGATAAGTAAGTCCTTCCCATGCTCCATCAGCTGCTGAAACATTTCATTTGGGATTCCATCGAGTCCTGGAGCCTTGTTTGCGGCTAATGCTTTCAGTGCAGCTTGTACTTCTTCCTTCAGCACCATTGGTTTTTGCTCCTATGCTACCTCCTGAAATGGTAGATGTCGACTCATCCTGTTTGGTACCGCGACTCTGTGTTCTTTCCATCTTTTTGGATGCTTCTCTCATCACTCAATATTTTTCCCAAAATTGATTTTTTTTCCTAAGGCTTGAATATTTTTCTTGAGTTCTTTTAAGATATGCTGAGAATATTTTTCCTTTTTGGTTTCTGAGCCCTAGGTCTTCACACATTTCATTATAATATTTGACTTTGTCTTTTTAGGCTGCCCTTTGAAAATTTCCATTCAGCTTTTGGATTTCATTATTTTGTCCATTGCTTTAGCTAGTCTATGATTAAAAGCAAGTTTCAGAGACACTTCGAACATCCACTTTGAGCTTTTCTCTCTATCCTGCCTTTTTAATAACCTTGAGCTTTCTTTTAGAATGATGTTTTCCATGTCCTCCCACAGTGCATCAGATCTTCCATCATTCATGTTCAATGTGTTAAATCTATTCGTGAGTTTTTCTCAAAATTCTGCTGGGATAGATTCAAGGCTATCTTCGGTTCTGGTGGACTGGTTTTAATTTTCTGCAGTGTTAACCTGAATTTACAAATGATAAATTGGTGGTCTTTCCCATGGTCAGCCCCTGGCCTGGTTTTAGTTGCCGATATTGAGCTTCTCCGTCTATTCTTCCCTCAGATTTGTCATTTTGATGTCTTTGGATTCTACCTGGAGAAGTCAATGTGAGTAGTTGTCTTTAGTGCTGTTAAATAAGGTGTTTGCTCTGAACAAGTCATTAATTTTGCAAAATTCAATGAAGAGATCTCCATTTTCATTTCTATCACCAAAGTCATCTTTCCCAATTACTGCTTCTTCCTATTTGTTTCCAAATTTTTCATTCCAAAGGAAAATAATTATCAATTATCACCAAGAATTATCAGCGCATTTTGATTACATGCTTGGTCAATTTCAAACTGAAGCCATTGGTAGAATTTTCTAATTTCTTCATCATGAGCGTTTGTGGTTGGTAAATAATTTGAATAATAGTTGTATTGATTGGATTTCCTTGAAGATGGATTGATATTATTCCATTATAGACAGAATTATATTTCAAATTTGATTTTGAAATATCCTTTTTGATAATGAATACAATGTCATTATTCTTGATTGTCTTATTCCTGACAAATTTAAATCATATGATTTTCTGATTCAATAAGGCCAATACTAGTTTATTTCAGCTCACTAGTAACAAGGATATATATTTATATATGTTCCATTTCACTTCGGATGACTTCCAATTTTCCTAGATTCATATCAATTTCTGATCATTCGCAGATTTTTTCCCAGCTATTTCTTTCCTTGAGTTGTGCCCCATCTGCAAATGAAAATCCTGACAGTTCCACTCCCACAGACTTTGCTCCACTCACGTCCTCATGCTGGACTCCCCTCTGAGCATGTTCTGGTTCCATCAAATAGGCTATCAGTACCTGACAAGGTTTCTAAGTAATGCATAAGGTTTTCCATGGTTAGGTCCTCTGAAGTGAGCAGCCAATTCTTTCTTCAATTTCTTGTCTTTTCTTTTTCTCTTCATGTCTTTTCTCTCTTCAGCTCCACTGAAACCTGTTCACTTTGGGTTACCTGGTTGGCTCTTGAAATACCAGTGACATAGTTTTCAGAATCGTAGCAACACACAAGGTACCACAGTGTCAGAAACTGACAGACAAGTGATGTTTTATTTTATGGCAATATTTGTTTTATGGTGGTAGTCTCAAATTGGAATCCAATATATCTCTGTGATATGTCTGTACTTTAAAAATGTATTTGTGCTTTTATCTCCTTCACACCCATGTGATTATTTGTTTCTTAACTTTTGATCCCTGTTCCTGTTGACACTCATGATCACACAGGCTGGGTGCTTCTTCAATGTGGGCTTAGTTGTTCCTCTGCTAAATGGTCATTTGGTTGACTTCAAGCCTGTAAGACCCCAGATGCTATGTCTTTTGATAACTAGCACCATCCACTTTCTTCACCACATTTGCTATGCACCCAGCTTGTATTCAGCGATCATGCTGGGAAAATGGATATCGCTCAGTGCCACGTTATTAGAACAAAGTGTTCTTGTTGAGGGAAGACTTAAGTAGAGGACCAAAGTCCATCTGATGCCTTAATGTATTACCACATAAATATATATACCTAGGGCAATACCCCTATTTTTATGTATTAACATATTTATATTTATACCTCTATGTTAGTTTTTACTTTCTAGTTCTTTCTTCTATATTCAACAAGTGATATATTATTTCCATTTTCTTTTCTTGTTATAATTGTTTGGAAGTCTTTTATAGGAATGAACCTTAAGACATTTTTCAGCATTCCTTTCCCCATTAATATTATATGGAATACATCTTATTTCATAAGTTTTTCACATCATTCAGAGTATTCACAAACAGAATAAAAAGTATAAGACAAAAGTGCTTCTGTCTGTCTGTCTCTCTGTGCATGTATATGTTTGTGCATAAAATAAGTTATTTCTAATTTAGTTCATAATGGCTATATAAAGATCTAGTTTTGGAGTCTGATTCTATTGCTACCATATACTTTGCCTAAAGAATCTGATGAAAACACAAAAGATACATAACAGGCTACACTGTCACCTGGAGCATCAATCTCCTGGATAGATGCCATGATGCTCATGAATTTGGGCTCAGTCTTGACTCTTTCATCTTCTACCAGGCAAGTGCTCATATGAGTTATAACTGAAATCACCCCTCTAAGCTATGTTTTCATCATCTTCAAAAAGGAATAGCAATATTTACATATAAAGTTGTTACGGATGTTCAGTTCAATCATTGAAATAGCCTGTTTTTTATTAGATATTCACAAGTGATCGTGGTGATGTTGGAGAGACGAGAAAAAAGGGCAAAGAAGGGACAAGCAATTATGAGTTCACTTTTTTTAAACGAAAGATGCAGGAGAGATTGCTTTTCAAATGTTGCTTTATGTTTGCGTGTGTGTGTGTGTGTACACATGTTTCTGTGTGTTTGTTTGAGTTTTGTGTAAAAGCTATTTTACTATGGATCACAGTAAGATAAGTTAAAAAAATCTGTGGCGCTCGTGGTGTCTGAAGAAGCAGAAGACAGGGTGACACAAGTGGTGTACTGCCAGTTGGTGGACAAACAAGATCTTGCTACATCAGTGCCCTACAACCTACATTAAGAGACGTACTTCCAACAATCCTGTGATGACCATTCTGTCATATTTATTGATGCATGTGTATATGATATTTACTGATGCATGTGTATATTAGGGTGGGTCTCAGAGTTACGATATCATTGAGGGTCACCCTCTTGAGGCAGTGTCATCTGTGTTACTGGTTTTGGTAAATAAAACCTAGGAATATTGAGCCTATAGGAAAAAATATATAACAAGAGGTGGGTGGTGGGGGTGATATAGAGGGGTGGGGAGTTAAGATGGAAATGAGATTAAGAAGCCCAGGAAGGAAAATTATGTTTGGAGACTGATTATGGAACCAATTATACAATTATGTTTGATATGATTGGATTATGGAATGATATGATGTGTTTTAATTCCCAAGTTAAGGCAAATTAAAAAACACAAAAGCAGTCTGGGCTCACACTAAATTCTATGTCCAACTTAAGAACAGTTAGTTCTTACAACATGGCTCTGCTGGACACCCACCTTCAAAAAATGATCACTGAAGATACAGATGCTAGAGCAAAGTGTGGTGAAGAAAGTAGATGGTGCCTGACTATCAATCAAAATAATGTCTGGGATCTTAAAGGCCTGTATTCAAACAGCAGTCATCTAAGCAAGGAATCAACTAAGACTACACAGAAGAAGCACACTGCACACCAACTTGTGTAATTTAAAGATACTAATTACACAATTCAAATATGATGAAGAGAAAAGTGTCAGAGCTAAACTTAAGAACAGCCAATTTGGAGAAGGCTATGAGGACAATGGGAGCCCCAAGCCCATCTGCAGAGTATTTAGTCAGATGGTGCTGCTGACAGATCTGCTATAGTCAAAGGCAAGAGTCCAGAGCAGCCTTACTATCAGCCAGAGACCGGAGTAATCTTGATTATGCTGGATGGAAATTCGAGACTTGGCCAGTGGTTCTCCCTATAGACACAACCTGACTTTGTACCGGGTACAAGCAACCCATAGTTGTTCTATGACAGACATCTCTTCCCTGGATTTTTGAATGTTGATGGGGAACTTCTCCCACTGACACATTATTTGTATTTTGGTCCTTATATTGATAGGATCTTATCCTTGTTAACTTGGTGCAATCTCTTATTCGTTGTTTTCTGTGGGGTTTCTCAGCTGTGACGCACAGGAAGAGTGGTGTATAATGATAATAACTGATACACGGTGTTAAAGGGAATGCAGGGTGAGGGTGGGGCGATAGGGAAGGAAAGGGGATTTCAGGAGTAAACAATGAAGGCAGGAGGAGGGAGGGAGCACTAGGACTGACTGTGATTGCACAACTCATTTTAAAGGTGATGCAACTGTGAGGGAAGTGTGGGGAGGAAAGGCTCTAAGATAGACATGGGGGTGATTATATGATTCTCCATGATATGACTAAATGATTTAATTATATGATATATAAATTATGTGCCAAAAAACTTGGAAAAAATCTGTGGGGAGAGTTTAATACTTATGAAGGTGTTTGAGTTATTGCTAAATTTCTTTAAGCAGGTAAAGTTCATAAAGTAATGCCTGTCTCGGTAAGCAATTTGTAAGGGTTAATGATTATTACAAGTGTTGAGGTATTGTTGATATTAGCATTGCCTGCCACCCTGGTTCCATCAATGTGAGGGATGCCATTTGATACAATACTAACTCTGTTGAAGATGTAATGCCTTGTTCCAGAAGAGGAATCAAGGTTTTTCTAGATCACTGATTCCCAGAAGTAGAAGAACATAAAAAAAACACAAAACAGCAGGAAAGGTGGTTGAATATTAGACAGTTATCTTTAAAAAAAATTTGCCATGGAAATAAAAACAAATTAAATAATCTACCTCCATCATATCATCATCATTATTTATTAAAAATGAAAACATTTTAATATTCACAATTAAAAAGAAAGGAAATTCCTGGTATAGAAATAATTGGGAAAAATTAATTAATAAAACATTTTGTAAAATTGCCCTGGCTTTCCCACCCCCCTTATTTTTAGAGTACAGTGGACATTTTTCTGATCTAAGCATCAGCCCATGAAGTACTGTGTGTGATAGATTTAGATTCTTTTCATGTCCTTTGAATCTTTTAAAAATGGAAAATATATGCTTAGATTCTATGTGACTCAGGGGCCTTTTCCTAGAGGCCCAGAGGTACCATATTTGTTTATTTATAGACACGTACACAGTCACTTACGTCTCTACATGTCCAAGGCACCCCAGCTTCTGTCTCCTATTTGTGAATTGCTAGAGAAGAAGAAATATTTAAGTGCTTTCGGTTTTCAACTTCACTCTTACGTTGTGAGCTGTGTTTGTGAACATGAGCTAATAATTTGTGCCATTAACTACCTACACAGTGGCACCAACGATTCTCTTGGTGCTGTGCCAATAGACGAGTGATATAAATGACTGCTGAAAAGTACATTTTTCATAATTCTAGAAACACAGAATTAAGACAGCAAAAAGGCACTGTGGGAGAGGTGAGGCTGCTGGCACATTTATTAAAAGAATCTGCAACTCCTGAACCTCCTTAAGTACTTTTCGGATCCTTTGGGAGAATTTGATGCTTTATCTTATCTTTGGGTTCAAATTTAAATCTCTTGTATTTAAGTTTCTTGAAATTATTATTTCCCAGCATATTCAAAAAGGATAAGAATTCTGAAAATGAAAAGATATATCAAACTAAAAGGCACATCAATCTATCTTCCCAAATGTGGTCCATTGGTGTTGAAACAGAGGTTCCTCGGAGTACTTATACAGTGTGTTTTCACCTAACCAGTTAAAAACCAAGTATCATCAAGTCCACCCCTACATGAGAATACCCTAATGTGTGCTGGAGAAGAACTATGTTTCATTGATTTAAAAAAAATTATTAAAAGATCATTTTATTGGGGGGCTCTTACAACTCATAACAATCCATACATCAATTGAATCAAGCATATTTGTACATATGTTGCCATCATTCTTTTCTAGATATTTACTTTCTTTTGAGCCCTTGGGATCAGCTCTTCTTTTTCCCTCCCCCTCCCCCTCGTGATTCCTTGATAAACATAAATTATTAGTATTATTTTTTTTATACCAACTGCTGTCTCCTCTTCCCCCATGGTTGCTGTTGTTCATCCCCCTGGAGGGGCGGGGCGATCATTGCAAATGGGTCCCCCATCCCCCCCTTTCCCCTACCCTCTGGTATAGCTATTCCCATTCCTGTTTCTGGATTCCATGTGTCGTGAGCTCTACTCTCTTATCTGTAGCCGTACACATGCTCCAGTCTAGTCTGACATGAAGGGCAGTACGAGTGGCACGATAGTGGGGGATGAGGAAACCTCAAGGAACCAGAGAAATGCTGTGTGCTCCATCAGTGCTTTCCTGCTCCCTGGTTAACTCACCCCTTCCCTGCGACCTCTTTTTGGGGGGATATCCCATTATTTACAGAAGGGCTTTGAGTCTCTGCTCTGACCCCACCTTACTCTCAACAATATGGTTGTTTGTTCATTTTTTTGTTTGTTATGGGTCTTCTGATGCCTGTTACCCGGTCCCAATGACACCACCTGATCACACTGGCTGTTGTGCTTTTTCCATGTGGGGCTTGTTGTTTCTCTGTAAGATGGCCACTTGTTTAACTTCAAGCCTTTAAGACCGAAGAAGCTATATCTTTTAATAGCCAGGCACCATCCACTTTCTGCACCGCATTTGCTTCACTCATACTTCATTGACTTTTTTGGAAGCCAATTACTAGGTTATTCTCCAAGGGATTTCTGTATAGATTCCAACCTCCAACCTTGTGGTTAGCAGCTGAGTGTGCCAACAGTTTACATCACTAAGGGAGGAGGCTCAAGGCTTTGGAAAGGTTAATGGGAAGTTCCGTGTGGAAATTCACTGATAAATTCCAATTTTCCTGATGTTGTTACGTGCCTTGAGTCAGTTCAACTCATAACAACACTATGTAACAACAGAATGAAGTACTACAATTGTCAGTCCAATTTTTCTAATGTTTGAGACCATTGTAGCTACGTGTTAATTCATCTCCCCAAGAATCCTCTCCTTTTCACTGACCATTCACTTTGCCAAGCACAATATTATTTTCCAGAGACTAATCTCTCCTGACAAAACATCCAAAACACGAGAGACCAAGTCTCTCCATCCTCAAATCTAAGGGCATTCTGATGGTATTTCTTCCAAGATGCTTTAATTTGTTCTTCTGGCAGTACTTTAAATAGTATTGGTCAACAACAGTATACAAATGCATCATCTTCTTTAGTCATTGCTCAGGTTTCACATGCATATGAGGTTATTGAAAACACCATGATTTTGTATAGGTGCACCCTAGCTTTCAAAGTGATACCCCTGCTCTTTCACACTTTAAAGTGGTCATGCGCAGCAGATATGCCCAATACAATCTGTTGTTTGATGTCTTTTCTACTGCTTCCAAGATTGTGCCCAAATGAAATCCTGGAAACTTCAATTGTTCCTCCATTTATCAAGATGGCGTTATTTATTTCTGTAGTTGTGAGGGTTTTGTTTTCTTTACAGAGTTGGAATCCACGCTGAAGTTTACAATCCTTGATCTGCATTAGAAAGTGCTTCTATTCCTCCTCACTTTCAGCCAGCAAGGTTGTGTCATCTGCATAGCGCAGGTAGTTAATAAGCCTTCCTCCAATCCACTTGCCATATTATTCTTCATGTTGTTAAGCTTCTCAAATTATTTGCTCCACATATAGATTGAATCAGTATGACGAAAGGATATCACCCTCACACACACCTTTCCTGATATAAAGCCATGCAATATTCCCTGTTGGAAGAACTGCCTTTGGGTCTGTGGACAGGTTCCACAGGGTCATAAAGACATGTTCTGGAATTCCCATTCTTCTCAAGACTCTCCATAATTTTTATGATTCACACTCAAATGCTGATGAATAATCAAGAAAACACAAGTAACCCTCTTTCTGACACTCTCTTCTTTGAGCTAAGATTCATTGGACATCAGCAACGATATGCTTTGAGCCACATCTCCATGTGAATCAGGAGTGAATTTCTGGCAGCTCTCTATAGATTATTTCCATTTTCAAATATTTTATTGTGATGTATGTGAACGTTTACAGAGCAGACCATCAGTTTTATAGTCAGTAATTTGTACACATTTCTGTTTCAAATCATCGATTTCAATGCCTCCATTTACCATCTCTTTTTTTCTTGTATCATACAATTCAGTAAGGTCACATAGAAGTAAAATTTTGCTTAAGATCATTCAAAGGATTGTAAATAATAAAACCCAAACCCAGAAGAGGGAATGATATCAGACCATCAACTGTGAACACCAGGTTTGCTTCGGTTATGGATAGCAATGGAAGTCCAAAATACGTTTAGAGGCTGCCCCCCTGGATTAAGGCTCCGGTGAATCCCCTCTGAACACAGTCCAGAGATGTGAATATCCTACAGTGCTATCAGACAGAGAGCACTGTAATGTCGATTACTGTAGATATAGTTAGGTTAAAATGTAATATGTCATCATTTTATCTCCCTTTGGAAACAAAAAAAATTGTTTCTGTTTTAAATATTTTCTGATTCTATTCAATTGAGAATTTTCTATATTTTTGTAGGCATTATTGTTAGTTATTTTGTTTGTTTGTTTGCTTCCTGTTTGTGTTTTTATGATTTTCTATATATGAAATCCAAGATATGCAAATCTATAGACACAGTAACTGATTAAATAATTACTTGGGCCATAGCAGGGGAACCAGGGAGACAATGGGGAGCTAACAATGACTATTAGAAGAAAATGTTCTGAAATGAATTGTGTTTCGGTGCGCCACTCTTTTTAATATGATTCAGTGATTGAATTGTATGATACAAGAAAAAAGAGATGGTATATGGAGGCATTGAAATAGATGATTTGAAACAGAAATGTGTACAAATTACTGAAAATACACTTGTGTCACCTTTCTTTGGAATGGACATGCATATGGATCTCTTCCAGTCGGTTCACCAGGTAGCTATCATGATAGCGTGCACATTTAAAAATGATTAAAATGTAAGGAAAAAGAAGTGCATTAAATTCAAACCTAGTGACAAAATAACAAACATTTACTTTCCAACAATTTCTATAGGTGAGCTACTTCCAGTAGTTCTGCTGATCTGTGGTTTCTCCCACAGTGAAGGTGCGGTTTCATCTCAAGACTCATGGGTAGCAAGACCCACGTCCAAGTGCAGCAGTGGTTATTGGCAGTACACAGCACACAGTAGCTGTTGGACTGTGGGCCTCAGTGCTTTATTGAGCATGGAGCAGAAACTTCAGTTCCTGGCTCCATAGAGCAACTCACAACCTGGAAGCTTGCTTCTAGTGAAGGAGAGAGCACCCAGGACAGAGGCCACAGGCTTTGTGTAACCTAATCTCGGAAACGTACAACCCATCCCTTTCACCTTTGCTAATGTTTAAAAGGGAATGTCTAGTTTGGGCTGACATACAAAGGGAAAGAGTATTCTAAGCCTAGATATAATCATGTTTGATTGTCTTGTACTGCTAATTTATGTTGTATTGCGCTCACTCAGATTCAAAATGTGCCCATATGTTACAGAACAGAAAACACTGTTCCATAGGGATTTCTTGGGTGTCATCTTATGGAAACAGATCACCAAGCCTTCTATTCCACTGAGGGTTGATCTGTTTGTAAATTCCTGAACATTAATATATCATAGTGTTACAAGAAGATTGTACTCTGAGGATCTTCTGGCACTGTTTCTTGTTGTATGTTCCAATTCAGTACAAACCCTGGCACCTACCTGAATGAATGAAGGCAGTGGGGGCTTCCTTTATTCATTTTTCTTTTTTAAAAAAATGTTATTATTGTTTTCCCTTTAACCTGAGGCTTGGAATATGTCCTGATTCTTCCAGGTTGACACACTGCGGAGATATATTTTCACAATTCTCGGGGGCTGCCAAATATTCTACTTACAATGGAATGATGGTTATTATTGTCAACTGCCCTCCAGGTGTTCTTCAACTCATGGTGACTCGTGCACAGCAGAAGACAACGCTGCCTGCACCTCTCCCAGCGCCACGGTCAGGTGCAGATGAGGCCATTGTGATCCCAAGAGCAGGGCTCCAGGAATGTCTCTGAGTCCAGTTTAACCTGGAAGCCCTCCTCAAGCTTGTCTGCCTCGTGAGAGCACAGAAGCAACCGCAGGTGGTGGTAGCCGCGCATGAAATGCTTGAGCCAGTGAAAATTATTCATCCAAGTGTTAAGAAAGGGATTGAAAAAGATGCTTGGAATGGAAACTTGGATTGAAGAAAACAATATGAATACTGCCACAAGTGTTCAGAGCAAATAGTTGAGCTGCTACTTCTCTTATTATTTCTCTAACCACATTAAAAGGGAATAAAACAATGTCAACAGTGTAAGATCAGAGAGTATGACTTACACACCACACATCAAACACATCAGGAAAACAATTGGAAATATGTCTTGCAACACGCTAGCGAACAATATACTTTATCAGAGGTCTTTATAATTTATTTACATATATTTTCTCGATGAGGTACTTGCTTAGTTCTGATAATTATTCAAAAATTGTGGAAACACACTGATCTTAAAATAATTGTATCAGAAAATTGTACATTGAATATTGATTTTTTTACATTTTATTTATTTATTTATTTATTTTAATTATTTTATTAGGGATTAATACAACTCTTATCACAATCCATATGAGTATTGATTTATAAACAAAATATTAAAGTATATTCAATTATAGTAGTGTTGTTAAAATTTTAATTGCATTTTTAATAGTAGGCTTTTAGTGAGAGAAACAGTGTTTCTCAGTGCCGTTAATTATTTAAAATGTTTATTATTCTCTTTATCTGATCCTTTTTAAAGTCTATTTTGTGTATATGTAATATTGCTAAAATAATAGTGTAGTTACATATGTATCATTCGTACTTTACACATGTATTGTTATAACTATAAATATATATAGAGAGGGGCAGAGACAGAATAAGTGAGAAGGTGAGAGTAACAGCGAGGGAAGTCAGGGGAACAGTGCTAAAAAGATACTTCTGTGTTGTCAGGATTTTCAGTTGAAAGGCTTTGTTAACCTTTCTCATCACTAGCTTTTCCCCAAATCAGTGGACAAATCATGATTCTTTTATTAAGGACGTATGCACCCCCTGATGCTGTCTTCCTTCAGGACACAACTCACATATCATTAACTTATCATTGAATTTTCTCCAGTTCGTTCAGGTAGAATTAAATTACTGGCACCCTAAGGGGAACTAGTCCCCTCCATATCAATTTGTCTTTCCATTGGGAGTTAACACAAGTGACTTATTTTCTTTAGGGCATATGAATTTGTAAACAAGTTGACAAATTCTTTGACTAGAGAGTTGTTTATTTTGACTATGGGATTGAAGAGCAGGTAATCAAACTAACTGGGTTTATGGGACCCGACTTGCCTGCTGTGGTGTTAAATACTAATTTCTAATTAGCAAAATGCTTTGACCTGTGATGTGCGTTCACACCTTCAAGGATTTCTGAGCTCCCAGCAGGGTGGTTTCCATGACGATGGCCAGATGCTCCGCCAGCTGTGGAGAGAAGCCCTTCTCCAAATTTCCTATGGCATAGTGCACATACAACAGCCACTTGAATAGATATAGGTCCTTTATTCTTCCGGGGACACGCCCCTTCCATGAAATCATAAAATTCACTGTGGGTCCCATCAGGCATAGTGAAAAGTATTGCCATCAGTCATTAATCCTTAAAGTATTGTTGGTTCAGTAGCAGAATTCTTTTTTTACAAGTGGGAGACCTGGGTTTGATTCCCAGTCAATGTACTTCATCACAGCAATTACCCCTCTGCTAGTGCAGGCTTGTGTGTGGCTAATCTATTGAAAGGGTGTCTCAGGGAGGAGATGAGCCAGTCAGGGTGCGATGTAACAACAATGAGAAATACAACTTTCCTCTAGTTC
>NW_022111378.1:3851255-3852144 GCF_000313985.2 Echinops telfairi | reverse complement strand
TTTCACACTAGTCCAGATGTCAGAGATCATTATAGAGTCTAATCTACTTCTTATTTTTAACATGCCTTTTCATGCATGTTGCGTTTCTAGTGGAAGTACTTACTTGACCATTAAGTGTGTCACTTGACCATTACTTCCTTGACCACTAAATGTGTCACTTCATCTTGCATTCTTTGATAAATATAGGTAGTGAGACAGTGTTTACCAACGTGTAGTCTGCATATATCACATACATAAGTCACCTCTAACCCATGGCCAAAGAGGCGCTCCAACTCACAGCGACCTATGAAGGGTTTCCCAGGCTAGGCAAACCATCAGACAGACAAACAGCCTCACCTTTCCCTCACAGGGAAAGAACAAAAAATGCTTACGAGTGACCAAAATATTGGTGGTTTGAATGTTCAGCACAATGACAACTTTTGTTTTTTAAATCCCCTACTAGAAATAATGCTGCAATACTCACAGCAAATGTGGTAACCTTCAAGGACAAATAAGGAAAAGAAAACATTGATGGAGCACCATTTTGCTATTTTGCCTTCAAAAAAATTTTAACAGTTTTATTGACATGTAATTCACAAATTATGCAATTTAATTATCATCCTAATTTTTGAGCATTTTCTTCTTCCTTATATTCATTGCTAATAACTCCGTATCACAACCACCCCCCAACCAACTTCCCCTGCTATAAACGTAATCGAGTTACTGTCTCTATCTCTTGACCTCTCCTGGATTTCATATGAAGAAAAACATGCCACCCCCAAAGAACATCAATAACAAAATTAAAGAGAAAACCCTCAAACAGAAAATAATAAAAACTAGAACAAATTTTAAATTAATGAAAAAGAAGACCAAATCATGAGGTGTTAAATTCTAACCTGACTATATCTCA
>NW_022111378.1:3849156-3851155 GCF_000313985.2 Echinops telfairi | reverse complement strand
AAAAAAATTTCATTATCAGCAAAATATATGTATATTTTTAACTTCGTTTTCTCACAATGTCCTTTGCATTTTTTTTGTTTGACTATTTGACTTTATCGTTTATTATGACTTCATGAATTTCCTTAGCCTGCACTATGGTTAAGAGTAAGTTGCCGTGTCTCTTCTGACATTAAACCTGATTTCTTTTTTATTGTCTTTGTAATGATTTTTCTTTCTTTAAAACACAAAATGAAACAGCTTTATTGGCACTTCGTCCACATATAATTCAATATTGAAACTATATCAAGAAGAGTTGTACAATCTTTTCTACAACATATTTAAAAAATTTTTCTTGTTCCCCTACTAGAATAATACTGCAAGCCATACTCATCATTATTAACATATTTTTACAATTGTTTTGCTTTCTTCATGAATGATTTCTTTATGTTATCACACATCTCAGCAGATCTTCTGTCACAAGCTTTCAATGCCACAAGTTCGTTCCCCACATAGTCTCAAAAATCCGGTGCGGTACACTCACGGTTGCAGCACGGCTCTGGTGCACTTAAATTAATTCTTCTCCAGTTTCCATCTGAACTTACATGAGCACACTTGATGATCACTTCCACAGTCAGTCTCTGGCCTGGCTTTAGTCGCTGTTATTGAACTTCTCCATCATCTCTTCCTACAGATGCAGTCATTGTGGGTTTTGTGTATTCCATGTGTATAGCTGCCATTTCTGTTGTTGAAGGAGATATTTGCTATGAACAAGTTGCTGGTTTTGCAAAATTCTATCCGGTGATGTCCAGTTTTGTTTCTATCACCAATACTGCATTTTCCAATTACTGTTCCTTCCTCTTTGTTTCCTACTTTTGCACCCTAGTTGGCAATAATTATCACATCTTTGGTCAATTTAAGACTGAAGACTTTGTTAGAATTCTTCACTTTCTTCATTACTAAGTTTTGTAGTTGAGAGACAAATTTGAATAATAATTATATTGATTCAATATCTTTGAATGCATATAGATATAATTCTATCACAGATGCATTGAACTTCCCAATAGATTCTAAAATGTCCTATTTTGATGATGAATATAAAGGCATTCCTCTATGTATCATTATTAGCATACATTTTTATATGATTCAAAATGGCCAATACTAGTAGATTTCAGTTCATTAACACCTAGGGTATCAATATTTATTTGTTTCATTTCATTTTTGACTACTTCTAATTTTCCTAGATTCATACTTCCTACGTTCAAAGTTCTGATTATTAGTAGATGTCTGTAGCTATTTCTTCTCATTTTGAGTATGCCACCTAAGCAAATGATGGTCCCAAAGACTTTACTTCACCCACATCATTATGATCTACTCTACTTTGAGCAGGAGACTCTTTCTCAACCATATTTTTAGGACCTTCTGGCTTGAGGAGCTCAGATTTTGCCATTATTTCTGACAATGTTCTTCCTTTGTTCATTTCAGATACTGAAGGTGTGATGAAAAGAAAACCAAAAGGGACCTTCCTAAACACGAGAATGCACCATGCTCATGAATAGAATGACTTAATATGATGAATAATTTACCAAGAGTGATCTACAGATATAACAGAACTCTGATCCAGATTCAAACATCATTATTTTAAAAGATGGAAAACCTAATCACCACATTTATATAGAAAGAAAAGGGATTCAGGATAAGCAAAATACCACTAAAGAAGAATGAAGTAGGAGGCCTCTTACTTCCACATCACAAAACTTATTACACAGCCATGGTAGTTAAAATAGCCTGATACTAGTACAGTGGCAAATACATAGACCAGTGAAACACAATTTAGGATCCAGAAGTCAAACCATCAACCTATGGACATCTGATCTCTTTTTGGTTTAATCATTTTATGAGGGGCTCATACAACTCTTACCACAATCCATACATACATCAATTGTGTAAAGCACACTTGTACATTTCTTGCCCTCATCATTCTCAAAACATTTGCTCTCCACTTAAGCCCCTGGCATCAGGT
>NW_022111378.1:3840237-3848095 GCF_000313985.2 Echinops telfairi | reverse complement strand
TAGATAACTGAGGCCTACTAGATATAGATACTTGTGTGTATTAAAATATTTAATCAAAAGAACAAAAAGAGAAACCAAAGACTGTGAAAGATATTTGGCAATGGCTTTATGTTCAAGGGACCAATCTCTAAAATTTATAGAAAATTTCAACACTTTGCATCTATTTGATGGCAGTGAGTTTTCAGTGTTGTCTTGTTTTGTTTTGGAGGCCCTGGTATTGTAGATGTCACCTGTTGGGCTGCTCACAGCAAGGTCAGCGGCCACTCCACGGGAGAAAGACAATTCTGTTGGGTCAGTTCTACCCTGACCTAGAGAGTTACTATGAGTAGGAATCGATTTGATGGCAATCCGTTTTCAGTAAGATCAAAAGGGCAATGTTTACTCAAGGACAAAATTTAGTAGGTTGGGGAAGAAAGCACAGTGAAAATGAAAACAGTAAACAGAGAGGAAGGGGGAAGTGATGGCACCATGTCTGAACTGCAATGGCTAAGTTGAAACAAAAAGTGCGAATTTTTTTAAGTGCATAATTAAGGATCTGCTCTGAAATTTTATCTAATTTACAATCAAACAGTTCATATTGTGTTTTTAAAGTTCTCATTGCATTAATTACCTGGATGGTCAAACAGGTTAGCAATGATCACATTCACTGGCATACAGAATTTACTCAATTATTATTGTAATTATAATTAACCAACTAGATATTATTATATTGTTATTATTGTTAAATATTATTAATCACCTTTCTATTAAGAAGGTCCTATAGGACACATACCTCCTTTGCATGAATTGTCACAGAAATATTGTTAGGTAGACATTTGTACTATCTTTATCCATGTTCCATTTGTATTTCTTGAACTCACTTCAGAGGTCCACTCATCAACATTTTTCAGGCATGCTGATATACACCCTAATGTACTGACATGATGCCTGTGTGTAGGCTGCCTCTCCACCTGAGGGTGATCCATGAAATCCTGGGGATAACATATCTGCAGAACACTCCTCAGCTAGGGAGAGTAGTTGTATGTAGGCACCCTGGCTTTCTTCCTGCAACTGTGAGGCTAGTTTAGATACTCTTTGAAAAAAATGTAGCACCAGGTGGCTTCCTTCCCTACTTTCATGATCCCAATTTTACCTTACAAATCTGGCTGACAAGAGGATGTATGCTGGTAAAGATAAGAACTGGAAACATAGGGAATCCAGGACAGCTGAACCCTGTAGGACCAGTAGTGAGAGTGGTGATACTGAGAGGGTGAAAGGAAGGTAGGGTAGAAAGGGGAAACCGATTACAAGGATCGCCTCTTCAGCTGCACACTGTGCACGGACTCCCTTTCTTTCTTGGCCTAACGTTCTACTCCCTTGGTGTTTACTGGAATAATCTCCCAAATATTTGCACCCATATCCTTGTCTTAGAATCTGAGTTGGGGCAAATATAGACTGGAATGATATTTATATTACTGGTTTACATATGCATACACTAAGGCCCAGAGAGGCTAATTAGTCTAGTGCCTATACTCTTTCCATCAGTGTGCCATAATAGCCTCTCTGTTGTTTTTCAATTATTTTATTGGGGGCCCATACAAGTCTTGTCACAATCCATCCATCCATCCATTGTGTCAAGCACATTTGTAAATTTGTTGTCATCATCATTCTCAAAACATTTGCTTTCTACTTGAGCCTTTGGTATCAGCTCCTCATTTTCCCCCTCTCCCCACACATGAATCCTTGATAATTTATAAATTATTATTATTTTTCCATGTCTTACACTGTCTGATGTCTCCCTTCACCCCCTTTTCTGTAGTCTGTCCCCCAGGGAGGGGTTAAATGTAGATCCTTATAATTGGTTTCCCCTTTCTACCCTACCTTCCTTTCACCCTCTCGGTATTACCACTCTCACTACTGGTCCTAAAGAGTTCAGCTATCCTGGATTCCCTATGTTTCCAGTTCTTATCTTTACCAGCATACATCCTCTTGTCAGCCAGATTTGTAAGGTAAAATTGGGATCATGAGAGTAGGGGAAGGAAGCATTTAAGAACTAGAGTAAAGTTCTATGTTTCATTGTTGCTACCCTGCACCCTGACTGGCTCATCTCCTACCCACAACCCTTCTGTAATGGGATGTCCAGTTTTCTACAGATGAGCTTTGGGTCCCCACTCCATACTCCTCCTTATTCTCAATGATATGATTTTTTGTTCTT
Organism: Echinops telfairi; assembly: GCF_000313985.2. Lineage (NCBI taxonomy): Eukaryota > Metazoa > Chordata > Mammalia > Afrosoricida > Tenrecidae > Echinops > Echinops telfairi. The sequence goes on along the minus strand of NW_022111378.1, from coordinate 3,845,901 downwards.
TGATGCCTGATACCTGATCCTTTTGACACCTCATGATCACACAGCTGGTGGGCTTCTTCCATGTGGACTTTGTTGTTTCTCTGCTAGCTGGCCGCTTGTTTACCTTCAAGCCATTAAGATCCCAGATGCTATATATTTTGATAGCTGGGAACCATCAGCTTTCTTCAATACATTTGCTTATGCACCCGCTTTGTCTTCAGCAATTGTGTCAGGAGGGTGAGCATCATGGAATGCCAGTTTAATACAACAAAGAGTTCTTGCATTGAGGGAATACTTGAGTGGAGGCCCAATATCCATCTGCTACCTTAATACTAAACCTATAAATATATGCACATAGATCTATTTCTCCATCATATATAATATATTTACATATGTACATGCCTGTATTTAGACCTCTGTAAATGCCCTTTGCCTCTTAGTTCTTTCCTCTATTTCCTTTTACTTTCCTTTTGTCCCACTATCATGCTCAGCCTTCATTTAAGTTTCAGTAATTCCTCTCGGTTACATTGCCCTTAATCAAGCCCTACCAGACCTTACACCCTCCTCTTCACTGATTTTGGATCACTTGTTGTTCCCTTGTCCCTGGGTTTGTTAACACAACTTCCTTTTCTCCACATCCCCTTCTCCCCTGTCCCCCAAAATCATGATCATAATACTCTGGGAACATTGAGAGGGGCCTTGGGGGCAAAACGGTTAATTGTCTGGCTGCTAAATGCAATGTCAGGAGTTGGAGCCATCGGCTACTCTGAGTGAGAAAGACGTGGTCGTCGTCTTCTGTAAATATTATGGCCTTGAGCATCCATTGGGGCAGATCTTCTCCAATGTGTAGGACTCTCATAAGTTGGAATTACCTCAGTGGCAATAGATCTTCAAGGGACAGTGAGTAGGAACCATTTGGGAAGGAGGGAAGCCTCTGCAGAAAGAGTAGTATTTGAGTTGCTTTTTCAACGATGCAACAAGTGACTGAGTGACAGGGGAAAGTAAGAAAGAAAGGGCTAGTAACACTCATATGTCCAGGAATGGCTTTATGAGTTGTGGAAATACAGAGATAGCCTCCCACTAGTCAGTACATAGGACTGACCATCTGCCAACTCATGTATTTCTCCCAACTCTGTCGTCCTGATACCATCCCCCAGCCGCCCCTGGATATGGCCACCCAGCAAGGGGAGTAGAGTGTGGCCACAATGTCACGACAGCTAGAGCCTTTGACTGTCCCCAATGATCAATCCCAGGATCCTTTTGTTTGTTTCGTATTTGGAATATAACCTTTTTGGCAAAAGGAAGAAAAAAACAAAGATACTGATTCAATTCCATGTCCCTCGCCTCCTCCCTTCCTTTTCAAAGAACCTCATTCATTTGAACATTGAAAAACTAATGTCTACTTGAAAAGTCAACCAACATAAAACGTAAATGCCATCACCCAGTCAGCACGTCCCCATAGCATGCGAGCAGATGACACAGACCTCCATGCTTAAGGCAGGCAATGTCACCTACGATGACAGAAACATATGGTCTGTCAATGGGTCAGTACTTTCACAGATTCCCTCCAGTTGGCCCGAAAAAGGCTAAGTCTGCAAAGTCATCGCGACTGAAACGTCCTGTCAGTGTGATGTTCAGTGAGTGGAGCAAAGAACTGCCCAGTAACACACACACGATGGTCATGGTTCAAGCTATCTTCACCATGGTAATGGAGTCACCTCTCCTGACACCATGACCTTGCTCTTCTCGAGTAAGGCAAAAGAACCAGGGGTCATGATGGAGGACAGTGACTTTTGAATTTAATAACTGGGCATCTGATTCCCCTTTATTCAATGTGCTAGATTAAACATTGACATATGCGAAGTTATGCTGAACATTTACTTTTAATGTAGAAAATACAAAATACAGACTTTGCAGAGAGAGAAAGGTGGGCACGATTAATAATCCTTTGAGAGGGCTAGAAGGAGAGATTTTTTCAAATTCACATTTGATTTCAAAAGGTGTTTTTTTTTTTAATGGAACCTAGAATGATTTTCCTTTGTGTTGATCGCAGTGAAGCAGAGAGAAAAAGAGAAAGAAACGAAGAAAGACTCTTCTCAGAAAAAAATAATCCGGGTGAGAAATAGACACATAATAAACCCTAAAGCCTCGGAGTTGGTGGAGGGTGTGTGAAGCAGCTTCCTGGACACAAGGAAAACTACTGTGTCTGGCCACTTCCCATGGCTGCCTCTTTGAAAATAAAGATCTCAGGCGGTAAAGGCTCTCTTCTCTCCATCTATTCATTCTGGCAGCCAGGTGGTAAGAGTGCATTAAAAAAATGTATACCTTTTTAAGATACGCACCTCAGAAGGAAACGATGGGAGAGGAGCGGCTGATGTTTCTTTGCTCACTGTCTACCAAAGACGCCTCCTTTTCACTTCGTCTATCTTTGGACTGAAGATGAGCTCTGAGGCTTATCGGGTCCGTGTGCCTGTTATGGACATTTTAAAAATCTTAGGCCAGACGTGCATCTACCAACTCTAAGAATGACCTTTCTCTCTCAATAGCAGTTAAAGGGCTCTCTGATAAAAGAAAATTGATTAGACGATAGAACCAAGTGTTGCAGTCTTGAGCATTTGGATTCAGGATCCATCACGTTTGCCACCCTATAATTTCATTCATAAATACCAATTCTTGGCTCAGCATTGTGCTAGGCATTGGGAGATACCATGCAGTAAAGAAACTTCATGGAAGGTGAGTAGAGACATGGAGTTGATACAGAGATGGAGGGACACGGTAGGTTGTTCTTGGGAGGTAAAGGAAATACTTTGTGTAAATTTTAACAGGTACATTGGAATGTGTACAGTGGAGAGAGTCAAGTGATGTGAATCAAACACCCTATTGTGAGGGAACAGATTCAAGACCCTTCGGGGACATCCTTGTGATGGGAGCTGAGGTCTGAGGTCAAAAGGCACAAAGATAGAAGGAGAATCTAGGAGCTGGGGCCCATCTTGGTCCTTGTAGGCAGGGTAGCACCACACAGAAGACTGACAGGGTCTATTTGTGCTTTAGAAAGAGGTGCTGTAGTTGTTGTCACTGTCAGTGACTATGGAGTCACCCCTGATGCATGGTGATCACACAGCAGAACAAAATACTGCCCAGTCCTGCACCATTTGCATGAACCCTTGCAGTCAGCATCATTGCAATCCAGAAGATTTTCGTCGACTCATCTTCAGAAGCAAGTTGCCAGTTTTGTCTCCCTAGTTTAGCTGAATCTGGAGGCTCCGCTGAAGCCGGGTCACCATTGTAGCAACGCAGAGGCCTGCACTGGCAGGTAGATAGGCAGTGGCAGTACATGAGGTGCATTAGCTGGGAATCCAACCTGGATCCCGCATGGAAGGTGTATTAGCCTAGGTACTTTGGAGAAACAAATCCACAGCAACTCACGTATAAGAGAGAGTTTTATGCAAAGAAAATGTGCATCACGAAAACATACCCAAATGCAGTGCTGCCCAAGCCCACAAGTCCAACATTAACCCATACCCAACACCAGTCCACGAAGTCCTTCACCTCACAAAACAGAGGCAATAATGCCAACTGCAGGAGGAAAGCTGAGTCAGTGAACGTGTACGCATATCAGCACTGGCAGGGGTCTCCACATGGCTGCTCCAGCACCCAGGGCTGCATCGGGATAGATCCATGTGGCTTCTCCTTGGGGATATCTTGTAGGAAATCCATCTTGCAAGCTGAAGCAGGGAACTGCTAAGGCAGCTGCACCCGATGCAACCGTCACAAAACAAGAGACCCGAGAACTAGAAAGCCTAGGCTTCACCACCCATTTATCCCTCCGCCTTTCAACCAGCACCACATGTGATTATCGGCCAGGCTGGCACAATTAACTAACTCAGAAGGGGATAGGTCTACTCTTGAATTACCACGGCTTCATTGGTAGAGGTCCTAGAAGACTGTACCGAAGCCCTACGCCCTTTGCACATAATGACCCCACACAACCAGGTCCTCTGATGAGCGCTGTATTACAGAACTGAAAAAGTAAGGCACGGAGCTGTGAAGCCAGCAGCTAGCTAATCAGTGGCAGAGCTAATCTAGCTAATCAGTGGCAGAGCACGTGATTTAAAGTTTGCCCCCAACATCTGAGCTCTTTAATACTAGCCTGCATAGCCTCCGCACGGTTGAATATCTCAGCACATTGATAGACTAATTCTGCTCCATCGTTCAGAAAGGGAAATTGAGGCAGAGGTAGAAAATTTGACTCAGGAATGGTCACAGGCAAGGGTGAGTAGCGTTTCCAGTTTCAATATAATCTCAGCCATTCTAGTCCCAGATAATTTTTAAAAAATAAATTGAAACGTGGAACCAAACCAACCAAACACTTGACCTTTCAGTCAGCTCCCAATCTTGTTGTTGTTATTCATTGCCATCAAGTCAAAACTGACTCATAGCGTCCCCCTGTGGCTTTCTGAGATGGTACCTGTTTAAGGGAATAGACAGCCATCAAATCGGTCCCAACTCATAGCAGCCCTGTGTACCACAGAACCAGACACCGGGTCATCCTCACACTTGTTCTTACATTTGGTGCCCTTGTTGTCAATCATCTTGTTGAGGGTCTTCCTTCTTCTTCTTCTTTTTTTGTTTTTTAACGTTCCCTCTATTTTACCAAGCATGATGTTCCTCTCCAGGGACTGTTTACTCCTGACAAGATATCCAAAGTACGTGAGATGAAGCCTCACTCTCCTTACCTCTAAGGACCAGCTGGCTGAATTTCTTCCAAGACAGACTTGTTTATTCTTTTGGTAGTCTATGGTACTTTGAATATTCTTCAACAGAAATTTGATTCGAACACATATTTTCTTATTCTGTTTTCCTTATCCAATGCCCAACTTTCACATACATATAAAGCAATTAAAAATACTATGGCTTGAGTCAAGTGCTCATAGTGAGAGTACAGGACACAATAGAACGGGGCTCCCCAGTCCAGAATCTTTACAGAAACAAACTTCTCCCTCTTCCTTCTGTGGAGTGGTAGGTAGATTCCAAGAGCAGACATTTTGGCAAACAGTAGAGTGATTTGCACTATCCCACCAGGACTTCTTCAAAAGGAAACAGGGGCCATTAAAAGAAAGTCCTGCAACAACGGTTCCTCAATCTCATATACTTCATTCTAAAATGCTGGCAATACTGGGTCTACCTAATCCAATACTTGACAGTGTAATTTATAAGGCATTAGGAGAATCTGCCATCATTTTGTTGCAATGTTGTAAACCCAAAGCTGTAAAACAAATCAGGGAGTCTTTAGTTCACACCTCCTTTCATTATAGACAGGCTCATCTCCAGTAGCAAGGACACGCATTTGTATAACAAAAGCAGTGATGAGAAAGAGAGGAGCTATGGGTTCTGCCTCTGCTCATCAGGCTCCTGGCAGCACTTGACAGTGAATCCTGTCATTTATAGCCACTGGCATTTATAGCCAAGGTGATCTATATTCTTCCTAGAAAGAAGATCTTAACTATCAAGGAATATGCACACACATCGTACAGCTGACTATTTATCAGCTTGATGCTAGCGCCTTATTGAAGCATAAATGATTCCAGGCCCCTTTCAAAGACCCTTTCCCAAGCAAATCCATCGAAGTGTTAAAGCGAGCTTTTAGAGTGTGATTTCCAGCGGCACGCATCATGCTTCCTGCGA
>NW_022111378.1:3834493-3839784 GCF_000313985.2 Echinops telfairi | reverse complement strand
ACTCTGTTGGCGTAGAAAGCTTCATCTCTACCAAGGAAACACGTTTCCAGCTGCTGAACTTGAGGTGAGCAGCCTGATGCCTAACCCCTCTATCAACAGGCAGTCAAAAACCGCGTGTCAAAACTGCCCTGAAGCCCTTGTTACTTTCAGCAATGGAACATAAGCTGTGCGGCTGTGCGTAGATAAGCAAGAGCCTCTTCTCAGGAACGGAACATACGTGCCTGTGTGCAATACTGGGGATTGGGAGGGCGTTCCCTTTTAATTTTTGTTTGCTTGCTGGTTTATGCTTTCAAATGTAAGTTTCTTGTCCACTTTCTGGAAGAGCAATTTCTAGGCATGATAGAACAAAACATAAGCGACAGAAAAGATGGCATGGGCAACCATTTCCTGTAGAGAAATCCACCTAAAGGTTGCAAAATGAACTCGTTCAGACTAGGAAGACTTAAAGCCCCAAAGAAACCCATTATCGTCCAGCAGATACCAATGTATAGCACGTCCACCTGGTGCTTCTGAGGTTGAAAATCTTTGCTGGTGGCATGAGCCCTTGTTTGTCTCCCACAGGGTGCTTAGTGAGTTTGCACAACCGACCTTGCTCTTAGTAGCCTAATGCCTAAGCCACAGCATCATCGAGTTCTTATTTAGGACACTGACGTTATCATTTAACCACCGGAAGGCTTTCACAGAATTGATGAAGAGGCCGGCCTGCTCAAGTAATAGGAGTAATTTGGGGTGGCGCACAGATCAGTGCTTGCACTATTTTCTTCTGAAAGTGAGGCGGTGAGTGGAAACAGATCAATTTAGCTTTTTGTTGCCATATCACCTGTGAGTCAATGCCATCCATCTCTGAGTGTGGGTAACAGTGATGTCACCACTGGCATCACTCGCTATCACAGGACTCCGTGGAGGCCGGCCCTTCACAAACTTAGCCAATTGTAGATTCGACGACTCTGACTTGGTCTATCTCCTCAGAACAACTTGCCTGCCATACCTACCTTAATCAGTTCAAGAAGTGAAAATGCCTATACGAACATGCCTTTACTTTTCCAGGAAATTCTTCCTGGGAAGATACAGTTGAAACTAGCTTCATAATTTGTTTCAGGAATTTCCTGGGTATCCATCTGCCCGGCCAATGATTCATTCAATTCTTAAGAAGATAGGCTACTCACTAAGATAATTAGCCTTTTGGAGATAATTGACCACTCAACTGTGCAAACCTCTTATTATCAAATAACTTGGTGCACAAAAGATATGTTGAAACCATCTCCACTGGGTGCTCCAAGATAATAATTTTATATCACACATTTTGCCCTGTTCTGATCAAGCCTTCCCCTTCCTAAAAGATATTTTAAGCCAGATGTTTGAATTTTTAAAATATCAGACCTGACCCCCTTCTTGAGATACAACTGAAAGTGGTCGTCTGTCTCTTCCCGTAAGCCAGAAATCAAACACACTGCTTTTGGGGCAATTTCTCTTCATATCACTGCTATAGCACAGAGTAAAATGGCCCCCAAAGGTTTCTAAGATGGTAACTCTTCTTGGAGGTAGACGGCCATGCTCTCCTTCAGAGGGGCTGGGATGTTCAAATTGCTAACAGTTTGGTTAACATTATAATGTTGAAGCCTCTACACTATTGCTTCTTCCCCTTATTACAGTAGGCAACTAACATAACTTTATTCAATCAAAAGGTGATTGGAAAGACTTTCAGGGAGTTGGCAGTCAACACTACAAAACTCATGCTGTTAATTATGATGTCCCACTGTTCATTTACCTTCACAGATCAGAGAATGTTAGCTCTAACTGAACATGGTTTCCTTCAAAGTTTCAGAGTTAGATTTGAAGATTTTATGGTCCAGTTCTATCATTTTATAAGAGAAAATATCATACGTAGCAGGGGTCACACAAATAAGTTGTAGGAAAGTCAGGTCTAGAACTTGGAATTCTCAACTTTAAGTGTTGTGCTCTTCTGTGAGCCCAAAAAGAATGATATATAATTATGGCATGACCTTAAAACAATGTTAAATGAAATACATTTCCTTTACCAGTCTACCACTGCAGAAATTCCCAAGAGTAGATGAAATCTTTCCTGCTAAAGGTACTGGATTTAGGCTTTAGTTGCACAAGAATGCAATGTTCTTCCAAAAGAATTTCAAGAGATTATAACAAATATTCCTTAAATAAAGGATTCTGTGACACTAGGAGTTGGAATTGACTGACTTGGTAGAAAATAGTCTTGAATTTCAGAGGGCAAAACAAAAATCTTGGGTAGACTAAAGCTCTGCAAACTGCAGAGTCTAAGAGCATTGAATGTGCTAATGAGCATCATGTAAGATGGACACGGAAAGCCCGTTATAAAATGTGATCATGAATTAGATGAAAGGTTTTCTTCTCCCTTTCCATGTGGGAGGCCTAGGTTTGGTTACCAGTCAATATGCTTCATGTGGATCCCCAATCAGTCAGTGGAGGTTTGCAGGCTTACATGTCATTGTGATGCTGAGCAGGTTTCAGAGAAGTTTCTAGATATAGACAGGCTAGAAATAAAGATCCTGTGTTAGTCTGGGAAGACTAGAGAAATAAATCCATGGACACACATATGTGTATAAGGAAGAGGTTTATATATGAGAGCAATTGTACATTAAGGAAACATTCCAGTCCAGTCCAGGCCATAAGTCTGATATCAGCCCATATGTCTGAGACCAATCTATAAAGTCCTCTTCAGACTCATGAAAGACATTCAATGATGCTGAATGTAGAAGATCACAGGCCAGTGGGTAGAAAGTCTTTGGATCCGTGTCATTGGAAACATCTCAGTGCTGGCAGGGGTCTCTGTGGCTTCTCTGGCTTCAGAGGTTTGGTTGCATCCATGTGGCTTGTCCAGCTCAGGGCACTAGGGTAGTTCCATGTGTCTTGTCATCTGCAATGTCTCCCAGGGAGCGGCAGAGAGAGAGTCTCCCACCTCCAAGGAGGAAAATTCAGCAATTCCCAAAATCCTTAGGGGAAGGCCATGCCCACACAGAGATCTCATTGACCATATCCTGATTAACAGCCTAGGCTCCAGCCCTACACTCTTAATCCTTAAACGGACACTCGCTTATGTAACTACCACAGACCCACGTCCCCAAATCAGTGGATACACATCCTATGGATTACAGTAGAACACTATCTACTATTGAGCGGGAAGATGTTGCAAGATCAAGAAAAGTTTTGTTCTGTTACAGATAAGATTGTCATCAGTTATAGCCAACTTAGTAGCAACCAACAATAGCATAAATAGAAGCAATTAAAATAAAAGCCTTTTCTAAATTTACTGCTCAGAGAAGAATTCCCATGAGATAAACAAGGGAGTTTGGACAAAACAGATTATAGAGTAAGAAATATACCCTAATAAAACAAACCTTGTTTGATCGCTGCTACACTTATGCCATCATCTCTATAGGTACTTATATCAAACTGTGTTCATTAATTTTTAATTTCATTGCTGCCCCTGCTCCCAGTTGCACTGAGGCTCCTTAAGGGCAGACACACTGCTTTATTCGTTTTAGATTATTTAGTGTCTAGCAAGGGTCATAATAGACAGTGAGTGAATTTGTAGCAAATAATAATCACAAACTACAAAATTTAGGCAGGGGAGAAATGTAACAGTATTTGCTTAATCAATCTAATTGCCATTTAAGTGTTATTTTGCTGAAAAATTGAGTCTTAGCGAATTTAGAATTTAGATCAAACCTCAAATTGCCCAAATGCAATTTATGTTTCTTTTGAAAGGAAGCTTAATTTTCAGAGAATAATTTGTGTCATGAGGATAAGGTAGCCAGATTCTTTTATGTGTGAGAAGTGGAATGCTAGACCATTTTCATACACCCACCAACATCTATCTATAATTCTTTCTCGAAATCAAGGGAACCATGATTAATAAATACTCAGTATTGTGAATCAGGGAGAGGGGAGATTGGCTCACTCTGGTTAACCTAATATATGTCACACCCTGGATCCCTGAGGACAGACATTTAAATCCACACACTACCCAAGCCTGCTTCCTTGTAACATAGAATATCATGAGTTTCAATAAGGTTTTGAAATCACTCTGAAACTCAAAATCCAGCAATCGACTTTCATAGTTCTGCATATTTTTCTTTTTAAATTGCAGTTTTATTGAGCTGTAGCTCATTTACCATAGATTTTGTCTTTTTAAACTGTACTCTTTAAGGAGCCCTGGTGGTGTAATGGGTTATATGTTGGGCTGTTAACTGCAAGGCCAGCAATTAGAAACCACCAGTCGCTCAGCAGGAGAAAGACGAGGCGTTTCATTCGCATGGAGAGTTACAGTGTTAGAAACCCACGGAGCATTTCCATCTTGTCCACAGGGTCACTGTGAGTCAGCATCGAGTCAATGGCAGTCTGTTTGGTTTTGAGAGTCAATGCAGTCCTCTGGTTATGAACAAGTTCTGATCCTATCTATGCCTTTAAGAATGTGTAGGTCAACCAGAACATATGCATATGGTTTTTATATAGCTTTCCTTTAGTGCATGAGAGGAGCTCTGTTGGCACCCATCAGGGAAGTGCTTTATAGCTAACAGAAAGGTCAGGGGTTCAAACCTATCAGCTGTACCTTGGAAGAAATATGAGGCTATCTCCTCTCATGAATATGTACAGCCTGATTCAACATTATGTGGAAGTCTTAGCCAAACCATTAGACAATGAAAAGAAATAAAGCGAATACAATTGGGGAAAGAAGTAAAACTCTCACAATTTACAGGTGATATGATTTGTAATATATATAGAAAGTCACAAAAGATTGTTGAAAGATTTGGTAAAGTAGAATACAAGATTAATAAGCACTAACCAATTAGATTCCGATAGATCAGTAAAGAGAACTGAAAATGACATCAAGAAAACAATACCATTTACAATAACCACATAAAATGAGATACTTAGGAATAAATTTATCCAAAGAAGCAAAAACCTGTATAAATAAAACTATAGACCATTATTACAAGAAATTAAAAGGGACCTACACAACTAGAGAAATTCCCTGTGTTCCTTGATAGGAAGCCATGGTATTGTGAAAATGTCAATACAACCCCAAACAATCTATAAATACAATGCAATCCTCATCCAAATATCAACTTGATTCTTTAACGAAATTGAAAAACTAATTAGGGACTTCACACAGAGAGGAAAAAGACCTAAGCTAAAGAAAGAACTCCTTATCTGAACTTAAAACCTATTACACAGCCAGAGTAGTAAAACAGCCTGACACTGATACAATGATATACACACAGACCAGTGGGACT
>NW_022111378.1:3831942-3834091 GCF_000313985.2 Echinops telfairi | reverse complement strand
GTTACAAGTTTGGCTGCAATCCACATGGTCAGCAGTTGGAAACCACCAGCAGTTCCTTGAGAGAAAGACTGGGCTTTCTACTCCTGTAAACAGTTACAGTCTCAGAAACCCAAACTGAAGTAGCTAGGAGTCAGCATTAACTCAATGACAGTGAGTTGGGTTTTGATTTGGTGCACCAAAAGACTTCATCAAAAAACTAAAAAGAGAGCCCATTGCCCCTGGGAAAAGAAAGTTTTAACAGTGATATACAGAGAAGGAACTGATTACTAAAATCTATAAATTCTACAACACCTCAATAAGAAAATAACAAATATGTAATCCAATTAAAAGTGGACAAAAGATATAAACAGACAGTTCCCCCCAAATGGCAGACAAATGGCTAACAAACATGAAAAAATAATTCTCATGATCACTAGCCATCTTGGAGATGCTAATCCAAACAAAGGTGAGATCTAAGCTTACACCAAGAGGAGATGAAAGGAACTGAAATACTCCTTTGCCCTCATGTAACATAAAATACTACTTTGCCCTCATGTGACATGAAACACATGACCACTCTTCCAAAGTTCTGGATTTGGAAGTCATTGGACCTTAGCTCAAACCGCTTGCTTTGTGGGTGCCAAAAAAATAGCCCTTCAAGGCTACCATATATTTCCTGTTTTCACCTTCTCTGCTTTTTAATGGCATGTCTGAGTCCAGTTGGCATAGTTCTGGCTTTGTGAATATATTATCGAAAGTTTGTCTCTACCTCTAGCCTATTGCTTGCATAAATAGTGTTCAGAAACTTATTTTTTTAGTATTTACAAGTCAATAATGTGTTTTAGTCTAAAAAGCTGCTCTATACATGTATACTTTCCTTTTCTCAGAAGTATTCTAAATTCTATACCATTGGCTAAACTAATGATACTATCAGAATTCACCAATGACCCATGGGATGATTTATAATATTCTCTAATGAAATGATAAGGATGTTTCTGGAGTGAACCAGTGGCATATATAAATCTTAAATATATGAGTGGATTTTGATCTTGTAATTAAATCATTAGCCTTAATCTATAAATAACTCGTTATTACATAGTCCAATTCTATACTTGCTCACATGAAAAGATCACAGAAGATATGGGTATTATAGCAAAAGGGTGATGAAGAAATCAGATGGTACCAACTATTAGAAAGAATGGCATCTGGGGTCTTAAAGGCTTGTCTTAAAATAAGCAGCCTTCTAAATTAGGTGTCAGGTAAATACACATGGCAAAAGCTTACCAGCTTGGGTGATCTAAAGATTGTTAAGAATAAAGTCTAAGAGTGGAGGAGGGAATTGTATGAGAGTTTGAATTCTGAGCACCCTGTTTATAGAAGGCGATGGATGACAGTGAAAGCCCATAATCCACTTGCAGAGACCCCCATGGATTAGGCTCCTGGTAAATCCTCTGTGACCATTGACTAGGAATATAAATAGCCTTGCTAGCTGGCAGAGTAAATGGAAAAAGGACTAGTGCTGACTACTTAAATTTTAAGTAGGTTACAATTTAGCACATTATTTGTTCTCTCTTTTGACTCATTTAAAACCTGTTCTGGTTGTTGATTTTTTGCTTTCTTTTCCATAGAAGTTTTACTTTGCTTTATTTTTTATTGTTCTTTTTGTTTTGGGTTTTTTTTTTGTATGTTTTTCTGTATATGAAATCCAGTATAGGTAAATCCACAGAGACTGTAGGTGGATTAGTAGTTTCTTAGGGTTGGTTATGGCAGGAGAGATTGGAGAAATTGAGTGAGCAGATAATAATAATTAGTACAAAAAGAAGAAAATGGCCTAAAATTGATATGTCAGTGATTGCTCAACTCTTTTTAAAATGATTAAACTCTTGTATGAAATGTGAATTATATGTCAGTAAAGCTGTTAAAATCTTGGGAAAATTACAGTTTTGAAAATCCTAGATAGTGTTGCTATGTGTTGGAATCAACTTGATGGCAGGCAGTTTGGTTAGTTTAGTGCAAGAGAAGGCTTGACATCTTGTCAATGATTAAAAAGCTGCCTGTGAAATAAGTGGAGGTTGTTGAAATGAAGAATGTGTTGCAAGTAGGTGCTGCTTCATTTCAAAGCGAGGAAACATTTCAAAGCAGAGTTCCAGACAACACTGCCCAGTTCAAC
>NW_022111378.1:3829494-3831193 GCF_000313985.2 Echinops telfairi | reverse complement strand
AAACAGTGCACCTGTGCATGGATGACTTCCATCTAATTGAAAACATGTTTATCATCCTAAAAAGACAATCAATCTTCATTAGCAATTCATTTTTCTTTCCCCACCATTGACATCCACTTTCTGTCTTTATTGATTCATTAACTTTGGGTATTTTATATCAATGGAATTATATAATAAGTAACCTTTTGTGTGTGTGCATGTGTGTGTAAGATAGATAAAGAGAGGGAGAATTCATTGTATGAATACCCCATTTTAAAAAATATTCAAGAGTTGATGGACAGTTGGAGAGTTGCTACTTTTGGGTTATTATGAATACACATGAACAAGTTTTATGTAAATAAGTTTCAATAATCTTGGAGTGGAACTGCTGGAGAATATGACCGAAGACCTGGCAGTTGCAATGAGTCAGAAGTGACGTGGCAGCACCTAACAACAACGACAACAATAAAACAACAACAACAACAACAACAACAACATGGGGCTTCTCTAGTTCACTGTTTGAGAAACCACTGATTTGTTTCCTTCCTCGGCCTTTCTTCGTTGTCATTTAAAGAGAACCGATGCAGAGAAAGCCAAATGTTCAGGAATTGTGGGGCTAAAATGCGAGGGAAAAGAATTGATGAGAACAATGAATTTAGGAAACATTAATTATCCTGATCAAAGATTATCCCACTAAGAACAAGTGAAAATGGGGGTCAGAGAGTGTAAGGAGTGAAACCTGTCACAATGCTCCTCATTTTGACCAGCATCCCAGCAGTGGGAAGAGCTGGTGAGAGGGCAACTCAGATGCAGGATAGTGGGTCTTGCCCTTTGTGAGGAGCCTGGGGATGAAGGGAAGTCTCTTCGACCTTCTTTAACTCCTCTAGTATGTTTAAGTCACTTTATCTCACTGCTAATCCCCAATTTACTCTTTCCCCTTCACGCTATAGCTTTTCATTTGTTCATCACTTCATTCAAGAGCCTTCCCCAGACTCTTCCAGGGATATGATTAGAATATTTACTTGTCAAAATGACTAGTTCAATGAGATATCAAAGATTTTTAGGTATACAAAATTGCATAAATTCCATATTTTGTTTCAGAACTATTAGTTCTCTATTAAAGGGCAATAGGAAATGAATATGAATGTTATAGAATTCCCGGAAGGAAGGGACAAACAAACCTATTTAATATATTAAAATACATATATGCTCATATTAAGATTAAAATTTATAAATTATCAAAGGTTCTTGAGGGCGGAAGGGAAGGTCAGGGAGGCTGGAAATGAGCTGATAGCAAGGGCTCAAGTAGAAAAAAAAGTTTTGAAAATGATGTTGTACAAATGTGCTTGACACAATGGATGAATGTATGGTTTGTGATGAGACCTGTATGAGCCCACAATAAAATTATTTTTTTAAAAAGAATATGGTTTTCAGAATAATGTTCCTCACCTCCTCTAGTTGTCCATGTGTCGATGCTCCAGGACTTAGAACCTATGCATAGCTAGATTACTAGGGAAAAGGCACTTTTGCCACTTAGTAACTCCTGACTCATGGTGCGTCCATGGGAGACAGCGCCGAACTACTCCGCAGTGCTTTCTGGGTTGCCATTTCTAGCTTTCCTCTGCAGTGTGCCTGGCTGGGTTGGAACTGATGACCTTTGGGCTAGCAACTAAATCACAAATAGCTTGTGTCACTCTTTATTATAGACATAAAATAGAAA
>NW_022111378.1:3821068-3828211 GCF_000313985.2 Echinops telfairi | reverse complement strand
TCTCCTCTCTACCCCTGCTCAGTGGGGCAAGAAGGAAGTCATAATTGTAAACCTTGGGGCCATTTTCGTGTCCCTCCTTCTCTTCAGCACTCAATGTACTTTCCAAGTGACAGCATTTTTTTTTGCCATGGGTAGGAGTCAACTTGATGGCAACTATTGTATTTATTTTTATGTGTGTATAGGTCATTCTAGAAAATTTGGCTTCCCAGGTAAAACACTTTAATTAAATAATATAGAAATTTACCTTCCTCTTCTATAGAATTTGGGGGCTTCAAACAGCCAATGAGATTTTCTGTTATAATAGTTGAGTTCTCCAAATCCTTATTTACTGTATAATTTTCTTAAGCCCAAAATGCAACAGTAATGAAATGCAACAATTTCCCCAGAGAACATGGACGATATTAATAAACCTGAAGTGATTTGCTTGAATGGTCATTATGCAAACAAGGATTTATGGGGGTCTAGGCTTCTCTAATATACATGTTTGTGGAACCGTATTGATAATTACAAATACTATTAGTCTTCCAGACATTTCATAGAAAGAATAATACTATACACCATTTATTACTAGAAGAGATGTTGAAAAACCAAGAGAAAATTCTGTTTCTTTCATGTCCAATAATGTTTTAGAATATGTGCAAATACATGTCTCTAGACCAAAGCATTACCTATTTAAAGCAACCACCTCTGCCAGGGTATATTTACCGGCCTTTTAATGACAGTGTTAGCACACTGTCATATTTTTAATACCGCAAGTATCATATTTTTAGTTAATTTTTAGATACCCTAAATAAAAAGTCAGATATTCAAACAAAATTAGTGAAAGGAAATTAGGCTTCATGCTGTTTTTTTTATAGTTGCTGAGGCAAATTTGATCCATGGAAACTCTGTGGATATTGGAGTAGAAACCTCATCTACAAGGTTTTTAGTGACTGATGTTTTTGAAAGTAGATCATTACACTTTATTTTTGAGGTGCTTTCCGGTGGATTTGAACCTCCACCATTTTGTTAGCAACCCAAGTAATCATTTTAACAGTATCCAGGGGCTCCAGAAACCTACTTAATGTCTAGATTAGGTGAATGAAATAAAATTCCTCTGAGAGATAAGGTACTATGCAAATGATTAGTTAGTTGCGTATCAGTGATAGTTAGATAATTTCATGTCAACTTGAAGCTATTAAAAAGCGTAGGGATGAAGGTTAGCCTGTCAGGCAGGTCACAAACTAATGGTAATTCCTTGTGAGCATGGCCTTTTTAAAAGGAGGGTCCTGGGAACTTCCCTGTCTCTCTGCCTTCACCTTTTTGTGGCTGACCCTGGTTGCTGCAGGCCTGTGATGCAGCCATCACCTTTGCATTGCAGGGCTTTGCACACAGTGGCCTGTGATCTTCCTGCATTCTGCATCACTGCATGAAGCTGTGTGAATCTGAAGAGGGACTTATGGATTAGTATCAGACTTATGAACTAGTATTGGATTTATAGACTTGGTCTGGACTTGGCTGGAACGTTTGCTTAATATACAATTACTTCTTGATATAAAGCTTTTTCTGGGCAGTTACAGAGATCTAAATACAGGCGTATACAGATGTAAATATATTTATATACGAGGGGGAAATAGATCTATGTACATATATTTATAGGTTTAGTTTTAAGGAAACAGATGGACAGTGGGCCCCTACACACCGTTCTTGTCCCTATTAACCCTCAGTGTGGCACAGGACTAAGCAGCATTTTCTTTTGTTTCGTATGAGACTGACTCAATGGAACCACCACCACCAACAACAACAAAGCTGAGTATCAGGTGGTAGGGTCAGGTTGGAAGAATACACTCTGTTTAAAGTGAAAAGAGACTAATCAAAACTAGCAAGCTATTGCTATATGGACACGTTGGTGTCCTTAAAAACACCACCATATAGCTACTCATAGGGGATTTCTTGGTTTTCAAAATATTGGAAATAGATTCATTCTAACGCGACTCCTGTCTATACTCAGTTGTGCTCTCATCTTCAGTCAGCTGACAATTAGAAAGCAGTGTTTACTGTTTAGTATTTGCTTTGTAAAATATCACAGGGTCTGAGATGCTGACAAATGAAAATCACTTGTCACAGGTTAAATGGCCTATTTTCAGAGAGATGACCTATACGAGGAACCGGAGCCATGGTTAGAGCCATCGTTTGAATCTGAGTACATCTGAGTTTAGACCCTTTGCTGTTTCAACTCTTCCTTTGATGTAATGCTGAAGGTTACAGAAACAAGTGCTGCCACTTAAGAGCGTTGATTACTAATTAATTTTAATCAAAGCAAAAGTAGCCAGAAATTCTTCCTCCTTTGCTCTCTCAAGAGATAAATGCTTCCTTTCTTTTCTGGGCAAAAAGGGAGGCGATGAAAACAGCCTTTCCACCCTATGTCTTCATATAGTTCTTGGTAGGTTTCTAAAAATCAAAATCAGTGGCAACAAAATGAAAACCACGTATTCCTCTCCTCCACACTTCACTTGCACTCCCATTCAGAGATTGTATCATTCAGAGAAATGTGTGTTTATTCATAATTAGAACCAGCTTGCAGACCACTTAGAGATTCTGGAGAAGTTTGTTTGCAAAAACCAAGCTCCCACATGGATCCCTGAATCAGTAGAACTGCTGACTGGAGTCAAATTATGGAGGGAATGTCTCATCCATTCTTCCAACAGGCACTGGGGGTAGTAAATAAAAATGGACAATGTTCTTGTCCTTACGTAATTTATTACATAACTCAACTCTTTATAAATATGCCCATTTACCCATTTGTTTACTAGTTAATGAGAGATGCTGAAATACTATGCATTTTACTTCATGAGTCCCCAGGAGAGACAAATGATTTCGTGTTTGTGAACTAACAGGAAGATTGACAATTTCCGCCTACCCCGCCTCAGCTCGGACACCAGGCCTGAGATCCGTTTCTGAAAGGTCTTAACCTTGAGAACCCAGCGGAGCAGACCTACTCTGTCTATGCGGAGTCCCTAGGAGTCAACAGTAACACCAGAGGAACCCAGAAGAGCAACACACCTGCCTCACGCTAGCGACTGGGGCATGAAGACATCATCCAGCTTAGTTTAGGAATCTGGCATTTTTACTAGTTATGAATCTTGTGGTAAGCCAAGGTAGTTGAATTCTTATTCTTATTGTTGTTATTGTTAGTGGCTAATATTTATTTAACATACACTTTGTGATTAGCATTGTTTTAAGTACTTTAAATATAGAAAGGGCTTCCAGAAGTTTGTGTGTGTGGGGGGGGGAATCCATTATCTTTTACTTCCATTTTCCCCAAACCTTTTGGAAGTCTTCTCATATTACTAAATTTTATTCTACTAATAATTGAAGTAGGTACTGTCATAATTCTGCTTTACAGCTAATAAGAAATAGGGTTGTTTATCCATTCAATACATCAAATTTAAAGCCCTTATATATAATAAGAACTACTAATAAAGATAATCAATACAAATAAAACCTAAAATGTTAGGTGAAGTACCACATTTTGACAACTTACGTCTCTGAAATACATTAAAAAGCCTTGGATGTGTAGTTCCTTATGTGCGAGGTACTAAACTATAAGGTCAGTTGTTCAAACCCCGCAGGTGATCTGAGGCTGTGACGGAGAGAAATGAGAAGTTCTGTCCCTACAAAGATGAACGGCCTCAGAAGCCAGAAAAGGCAGTGCTATTTTGGTCTATGAGTCTGAAATCGACTCAGTGGCATTGAGTTGAATTGAGTTTATGCAACGCATTATAAATTATAAGTGTGGTTAGAGTTTTTTAAAAACGTGTATGATTTCCCTTTAGAAATAATTTCTTAGTACGTGTATGGACAGGTATATGTAGATATTGTATTGGGGGAATATAGTCTTATAAAATAGTGATTCTGGCAATAAGTTATTTTTCTGTGCTAGATAAAATTCTAGGTGATTTGAAAGAACCAGTATTTAACAAAATCACATATATTTTTTTTCTTTTGGTGTTACGTATCTGTTTAATAATATCGGTAGAAATCAATTTTTCAATCTGACATTTTCCCACATGGATACACTTACAAAGAATTTAATTTTCATTTTTGATTATGATTGCAAATAATCACCACTCATCTGTTAATTCGTCCTAATGCAATGTCTTGGGTGTTGTTATGTGGTAAGCTATGCATGCCACTCTTATTTCAGATACCAGCAGGGTCACCTGAGATGGACAGGTTTTTTCCAGGTTTACAGACTAAGACTGACTCAGCAGGAAGGGGCAGTCCACTTCTCCACAATTACCTACTTCAAACCCTGTGAACAGCAGCAGCACGTTGTCGCAGATCCCGCCAAAATTGCCCCTCAGGCAGGAAGGCAATCCCCGTACAACGGGAGAAGAGCTACTTCTTACAAAGTCAATCTCACTGTCATCAACGAAACAAAGTTCTGGGAACTGTATTTGCTGATGTGTCATGATTCAAATGTAGATAAAACCGGAAAACGCCCATAATAATTAAAACCTGGAATGTACAAAGCATGGATCTAGGAAAATTGAAAGACATCAAAAATGGAATGGGACACAGAAAAAATGATCAATTTGGCTGAAATGGGCTGGCACTGACCATTTCACATTGGACAATCATATGGTTTACTATATACTTTTGACACTTTGAAGAGGAATGCTGTCATAGTCATCTTCTAAAAGAACATTTCATGATAAATCTTGAAGTATATGCTGTATATGCTGTATACATGCTGTATATATGCTGTATATGAAGTATAATGCTGTCAGTGATAGGATAATATCAATATGCCAATAAAGGCATTCAGTTAAGATGACTATTATTTAAACGTATACAAAAACCACTCATGCCAAAGATGAAGAAATTGCCGATTTTTATCAACTTCTGACATGTGAGATTGATCCAATATGCAATCAATATTATCACTGGTGAAAGGAATACAAAATTTGAAACAAAAAAGTCTCAGTAGTTGGAAAATATGGTCTTGATGAAGAAATGAAGCTGGAGATCTCATGCTAGAGTTTTCCAAAACCAATGGCTTCTTCATTGCATTTTCCCAACAACATAAACACATGTGAACCTGACTGAGTGGAAAAATCAGAAATAAAATCCTCTACATATTCAGAAGGAAAAAATGTAGAGGCTCAATATCATCTGACAGAACACATGAAGAATAAGTCCATAAGAGCCAAAATAGGACCTTAGGTACCTCCCACTTGAATTGTTCTGATTGGGCATTTTTATTGGCATCACAAACACATTGCCATGGCCTCAGCCTGAATTAGGTCCCACCCCTCCTGCTGGGAACTGTAGCTGGCAAAGGGCATAGGAACAAAAGGGACTTGGGTAATCTTCTCAAGGACAGGCAGTTAGATGTTGGCTGAAAATTATGTCCATCATTCAAATGATTACATATTAACTATATATGTTTTTATAAATTGGGAAAAATGACAACTATGGTTGATACTCCTATTCATGCAGTTTCACATCTGGGAATTCAACCAACCACAGATTAAATATATTGAAAGCAGAGAGAAGCAATTAAATGAGGAAAGCAATCTCCTAAAGGTTAAGTGCTATTTACATAGTTATTGCATTAGTATTACTGTTATAACCAATCTAAAGATGATCTGAACTATACAGGAAGTCCTGCATAAATTATGTGTAAATAGTACACTATTTTGCACGAGACATCTGAGGATTTGTGGTATCCATATCAATCCTTGTAAATGAACAGAATCAGTACTTGAAATGTTTTGCTTTGGTCATTGACTATTAAAAAGCAAAACAATGAAGAAACTACTCTCACAGCACTACTTAACTGAGTCAGGTTGATTGGAGTAAAAGGAAGATGGGTAAAAGAGTCTTACTGGAAGAGTGGCTTATGTCTTGGGCTACCTCACTGTGCAAATCCACCAGTCTGTCTGCTAGAGAATGGTGAGGGTCTCTATTACTTTAAAGATTCATACTTCAGAGCAGTTCTACACAGCACTGCAGGGCTGCTGTGAGCCTGAATCTCCTTGGCCACAGTGGGTCCAGAGTCTTGCAAGCAGTCCCCACCCCTCCATGGACACTGAAAGATGATTGTGTATCATGTGCCGTGTTAGCGGGTAGGTGCTAGCAAATTAGTGACTAAAAGGTCATTTTAGTTTCAAGAGACTGAGAGCTTTCAGTCTCTATGTGGAAAGTATAACTCAACAGGAGTTAAAGCACAGAAAAGACTCTAATAATCTCACATAGTTTAGAAGACAGTAGATCTGACAGAGCAGTAGATGGCTGAGATTTATAAGAACTCTAGTCATCTAGGAAAGGTGAAGCTATACCCACTCAGTGTCGTGCAAGCGCTTGCAATTCTCGTTAGGGAGCCAGCTATTACAAATAGCTTCACTGTGTTTTTGACTTTAATTAACATTTTGGCATTTGGAAAAAAATTCAGTTCTTTGAAAAATGAACATTTTAGGCATATTGAAATTACATTTTAATTCTAGATAAAGGAATGATGGCAAAAATCACCTTTGTTTTTATCACACATAAAAATAGATAAGAGAGAATTATTGCCCAACACAAATGTAGCTTTCTTTAAAGTTTCTCTATTTTGTCTCCTGCCATTTTGTGACAAAGTCCTTTACCACAATTTTAAAATAATAGTACTGCATTATGTTTCATTAATCTTGTTATTATTATTTCCTCATGTCCATCTGGTAAGCTATCACTTTTCCTGTAAGGTACAGCCCAAATACAACTTTTTCATTAAAAAAAAAATCAACAGTGTGTGTCCTGACTCATGACAACTTTATGTGTGTCAGAATAGAACTGTACTCCACAGAGTTTTCAAAATCTGGTGGGGGTTTTTTGAAAGTGGATCACTTTCACTGTCTTCTAAGCATCTGGATTGACTAAAATAACCATTCCTTTGGTTAGCAGCTAAGAGTTTACTCATTTTGACCTCCTCCGTTAAAGTACAATCCACCTATTGCAGATACCTCCTTCTCTTATGTCCCAAACGCCAGTACAGGGCCCTGGCCTTTGCCTTCTTTCCCTAGCTACTCCATTAACGGGCATAGTATCGAACAGAAGGAAGATGATCTGGGTGGTGTATTGTCCTGACTCCTGCTACTTTTCCAGAAAGAGTGCTTTATG
>NW_022111378.1:3818851-3820968 GCF_000313985.2 Echinops telfairi | reverse complement strand
CCAGATTCCAGAATATGAGAGACAGACAGCATGGCAGAGCAAGTTCGCTTACTACTCTGGGTTTCAGAGAATCAAAAGCTCTCAGGTCTTGGCTTAGAAACTCATTTGCAATTACTGACCACAGAGAGAGCTCTCCTGAAATTTTATTGGCTAGCTATGATCTAACTGGGGATTCAAAGTGCACCTCTGAGTCTGTGAAAATGAGCAGTACACATACGACTTGAAGTGCTTTGCTTTGTTCTCTTGACTAGAAGGAAGCAAGCCAACAAAATTAAGTTTGCCCAGGTTTGTCTCTCAGGGAATGTTTTAACCAGCCATCTAATTGAAGAAAAAGTACATCACGGGCAGGGTCAACCATTCATCACTCAGGTCACGGGTCTCCAAGTAAAGGGGCAGAATGTCCACTGGGCATTATACGTCCCACCCTTTTCTTATCATTCCCCCTTTTCTAAATAGAATTAAATCCA
Organism: Echinops telfairi; assembly: GCF_000313985.2. Classification (NCBI taxonomy): domain Eukaryota; kingdom Metazoa; phylum Chordata; class Mammalia; order Afrosoricida; family Tenrecidae; genus Echinops; species Echinops telfairi. The sequence continues at coordinate 3,820,501 of NW_022111378.1, read as the reverse complement.
AATTAACAATATTCTAAGGTCTGTGAGAGATGTCAACGGGGCAATTACCTATCAAAACCAGGCTAGAGGTTCCACTCAATGATTCAGTCTGGTCACTCTCCCTTCCACGGATGGCCTTGCTTATGGCATCATGATTGATGTGCATACGTTTTGTGCATCCTGTCAACCATTTACCTACATGATTAATCAGGTATCTCAACCCACAGTTCACAAAGAGCTACCCTTATCTCACGAACATAATTTTTTAAATGTTCCTACTCAAGACCAACTACCTTTGGTTTTTGTTCCACAAATGAACACAAAAATTCAATATATGTCTGCTTAACATTCGAGACAAAATAAATAGTATTTTGAGTTCTTATTGGAGTAGCTACAAGGAAATTGTGTTCTCTGCTCTCTCTTCCTAGTTTCTGCAAAGATTATTTACGTTAACAGTCGCATTTTTATAGTGATAGACCAAAAATTTTGCTGAACTCTTCATTCCTTTTCTGTGAAGCTCGTTCGATCTTGGGACACCCCATATATATCAGAGTGGAACGACAGTCCAGAGTGCTGTCAACGGCTAATGGTTCAGAAGTACGCATGACACAACTCTGGATGAATTCTTCTCTCCAGCATTTCCATTAAAAACAAACATATTAACCATTTGTAACATTCAAAGAGTCCCTTGTGTATTGACTTTTAATTCACAGAGAATAAAAATTATTCTAAAACTAGCCTGGCCTCCATGGGATTGGATGGTATGGCTGTGATCTGTAGCCCCACTTTATGCTCCCATCACGCCTTCTTCCTTGCCCTTTCTGATTGTCCCATCTCTTGTTAGCCTTCTGAACAAGTTCAAGAATCACCATCACCCTCCCCAGTTACACTCTCTGCATCACTGCTGCTCGTCCGTGGACTTATTCCTGCTTCAGTTCATCTTCTCTTTGAACATTTCTTTGATAATGCTTTGGAATTTCCACATACAAGAATGTCACAAAGTAGTATACTGCTGTTTTAGTTCATACATGAACACGTTTATTCCAAAAAAGAATTTAAAATATGTCTCTGTGATTAGTTGACTCCAGATAAGTTTGTTTGTTTTATCTCAGCAATACCATTACGTTAGTTTCATTAGGGTGCCTTCAAAAAAATTGTGGGGTCATGGCTCATCACACATCTCTAATAAAGCTCAAGTGGACGTCTTCCCACATCATGATAGATTTGGAACAAGCTTAGAAACATGCTGCCACACATAAAACAACAGTTTCTGATCCATAGATCAAACATTTTAAGGATGGTCAGGAAGCGCTCAAAGACGACCGTCAATCTCAACAAATGAAGAACCATCGTGGAACTTCAGAAACGAGTGGACTAAGGCTCCAGTCACAATTGGTGTGATGACTACTGAATCTGGGATCTCACGTGATTTGGCCTAAGCAAACGTTAAACAAATCAAACTTTTGATTAAATGAATGCAAAAAAAAAAAAACATTGCAAGAAGACAGTTACCTTAAAGAGCTTCTCTTTCTTTCTTTTTTTTTTTTAAATCATTTTATTGGGGGCACATACAACTCTTATCACAATCCATGCATACATCCATTGTGTCAAGCACCTTTTTACATTTGTTTCCCTCATCATTCTCAAAACATTTTCTTTCAACTTGAACCC
>NW_022111378.1:3817209-3818751 GCF_000313985.2 Echinops telfairi | reverse complement strand
TCCCTCTCTGCTCCCCCCTGCCCCATGAACCCTTGATAATTTATAAATTCTTATTATTTTGTCATATCTTATACCATCTGACATCTCCCTTCACCCACTTCTCCACTGTCCATGCCCCAAGGAGAAAGTTATATGTAGATCCTTGTAATCTATTCCTCTTTCTCCCTAACCTTCCCTCCACGCTCCCCGTATCGCCACTCCCACCACTGGTAAGAGCTTCTCTTTCAATTATTCTTTTAATCAAGATCAAAGCTAATAAAGACATTTTATGGATGAATTAAAACCATAAACGAGTCTTAGGTTTACCAATATGATCAAAATGACAAGGTACAATCCAAATAGTGGCTCCCAAAGAGATCTGCCAGGCAGAGGAGACAGTTCAGAAGATTATGGTCACTGTTCAGGAATCTGAAAGAAGGCATCTGGAGGATGGGTTTTCTTAAAGGATGCAGGACAACCACTGGTTTGGCCTATTCACAAGATGCTGTAAGAAATGTGAGCAGCATTGTTGATTTTAAAAGCTCAGGAAAATTTCACTGAGAAAATATTTTCTATGACAATGATATACTTGCTCATTCTTAGAAGGCAGTAAGACTGGGGAAGGGCTAGAAAAACCACATTCAGAAATGCTAGACCTAGATGAAGAATATGTGAAGAAACTATAGCTTCACAATTGGTTTAATAAAGGTTTCTATGATTTTGTAGCAAGTGCTAGAAATATTACTTTCAAAAGTGTATAAACCTAGATGAAGAATATGTGCAGAAATTTTAGTTTCACAATTCAATACTTTTATTTAATAAAGTTTTATGATTTCGTAGCCATACTTTTGCTTTATCTTCACACAAATGGGTTTACTTGTTTAACATGTAAGAGGAACCATCAATTGTGTAAGAAAAGTAGCCACCTTTTTTTGCCCATCATGTACCTACCTATTAGTTCTCATAGTGGTGACAACAGAATTGTCACTAAAAGAATTACTTGTTGAAGGAAAACAAAACTAGTATTGATGCCTGTGCTTAAAAATAAGATACTGTAGGCAAACTCCTATAAAGAGTTATAGTCTTGGAAACGCATAGGGATGGTTCTACCCTGGTGTCTTATAGGGTCACTGTGAGTAGGTGTCAACTCAATGGCAATGAGTCTGGCTTTTTGTGAGTGTGAGTGTGAGTGTGAGTGTGAGTGTGTGTGTGTGTGTGTGTGTGTGTTCTAGGCAATTTATAGTTTTTAAACGCCAGTTGACAATTCTTATGGACATAAATCAATTATAGATGACAGGAATTATTCTAGGATGTTAACACAATTATGTTTCCCTAGAATTTTGTTGTTGCTCTTTCTTCACTAGGTTTTACAACAAGCCCTGAACCCTTCACATATGAACAATAGACCTGACTTGCTCCCTTTGTCCTAGCTGACTAATCCTTATATCACCTGGACAATACCTCAAACAACACAATTCATGTATACCAGCCACATCATACTGCTTTGAATCTTTTTTCTTAAAATCATTTTATTGGGGGCTCATACAACTCTTATCACAATCC
>NW_022111378.1:3813989-3816643 GCF_000313985.2 Echinops telfairi | reverse complement strand
TAGACTAATGAAGGTCAATGGCATAATTTCCAGAATTGGGAGAGACATTGGAAGTATTCTCAGGGATAGGGCACTACATGGATATTAGAATAGCTCGTTTGCTTTTGTTACATATATGAATCCGGGATGATGTTAGGTATATTTAATCTAACAACACTTCCAAATGTAGAACATTACTGAATTATTGGAAATATATGATTGAATTTCAACAAGACACATTAAGAAAGTAAGAAAAAAATGGTGAGGTGGGGACTCTGATAGCTGTCAGATAAGAGCTAGGCAACCATGTTTCACATAGATCATAAACATCTACAGATTATACAAATAACTAATCAGAGAAGATCATTTCATCACTGTAGAAGAAAAAGACAAATAGCAAGCCACTTCTGAAGTAAATGTCGGGTCTGAAACTAAATAGCAAGTAAAAGACTCTGAAACCTCAAAAACAAACAAGCCTCCACTTCCACTGTTCCAGGCAGGGCCTATGTTACTAGGCAAGTGACAACTTTAGCCATATATTTAACACATTGCCAGTACAAAAATCAAGACCAGAACCCCCCTTTTCTAATACTACCATATCCTCACAGTTCTTTGCTTCTTACATCTCCCCAGTTACCAATGGAATCCCAGTCTATAATAATTCCCAATTCATTTTTTCTGAAAGACCCTGCAGTACTGTGAGCAGGCACATTTTTTCAGGCTGCAAATTATACAAAGCTGACTTCATTTGACTGCAAATTAGTGCTTGGTGGATTTTTAACTTACCCTCACCAAGAAACTTGGTTATTTACTCAAAGTCACATTTTGGTGAATGACGTTATGGAAAGGGCTAGTACTATAATTAGGTAATCACAGCAAAAGTCAAGATAACTCATTAAAATACAGTTAAAATTAAGAAAATTAAAAAACACATCCACAAAAGAGGAATGGATGAAAACAAGGAAATAATGAAATAACGTTAGGTTAAGAAAAGGATTATGTGAAAATACTATCTGGTAATTTCTTTTAACCTAAACCTCAAGTTTTTAATCCAATGAGTGGTGCTAGGATTAAATGAGACAATCCATATAAAGTGCTGAATATAATGTCCAGCACAAACTTAATGTACATCTGTATCATTATCCTTATCATCATCAACACTAACATTACCATTATCACCATCTTATAGTTAAATAAACACCTGTGATTGCACTTGTAAGGAGCGTCATTTTCATTTGTGTGTGCACACCACATTCAAGGGACATTTACCAACTGAAAATTAAGTTTATTCATTTTTCACATAAGGGACTATGAAAAACAAATAGAACTCACATTGAGCTGAAGTTCGTCTGTCCACTGTCCAACCAAGCGGTATCCAGGATTGGTTGTGTTTGTTGTCTGGTACTGGAAGATGTCATAGCGTCCAGGTGCATCCCCATTCTTGTTAAACAGGACTGGGGTACCAGCACTACCTGAGAGAGAGACATGAAGGAGAGGAATATTGGAGTGAAAAAAGATCATCACAGATGATAGTCTAAAAGACCAGCTCACAAATATCCCTAGTGTTTAATGGATCCTCTAAATATAGCCACTGAAACTCATAAGTTGCTATGGATGTTAATTAAAGGAGGTGGGGAAATAAATCAACTCCTTTTCAAATACGTTTCTTTCTCAATGTTGTTGCTCACTGTCACCAAGTCCATTCTAAGGCATAACAACCCAGCTTACAAAAGTGTGGAATACTGCCCCATCCTGTGCCATCCTCACAATTGTTAGGTTTCTGCCCATTTTGGCAAACATGATGTCAATGCATCTCTTCCCAGGTCTTCCACTTTCCTTGACGCTCTACTTAACCAGGATAATGCCCTGCTCCAGTGGATTGGTCCCTCATGATAACACGTACAGTACAAAGTATGTTCGACTATGTTTCCCCATACTTACTTTTAAAAGAACTTTGACTTACTTCTTTCAATAAAGATTTCTGACACTCCATGATATAGTCAATATTCTTCTCCAACACCGTAATTCAAAAGCATTAATTAATTATTCTTCCTTATTCATTGTCCAGGTGTCTACAATATATCTTACTATTTTATTCTAATACTTCCCCACCTCTGGGATTGGGTGCCCAATTTTGCAAAATCCAACAATAAAGACCTCTCTCTTGTTAAAGTAAGTACAAGTTGGATTTCTTGAGCATTCGTCGGTTAAAATCCTATGATAACTGACCCCACTGCACTGAGGCAAAACACTAAGGGCATGCAACAGAACAGCAAGGGGAGCAGAGCGAGGAAGTCCCAAGGGAGTACCAAAAATAGACTTTGGAGGGTGTGGCGTTCCATCAGACTCAACCATAAAGCACTCCTAAAGGTCAACAAACAGACATTGAACTATTTACAGGGTTTTATTTTTTATTTGGCATTTTTGTTGTTGTTTTGCTCTGTCTTGTTTTTGTGTATATTATTATCTCTACAGGTCTATCTAGATAGGATAGGCTGGATAAACAATCTGGAGGAAAAAACAATGGGACATGAGAGAGGGGAGAGGTAGCAGAAAGGAAGTGGTGTTAACAAACCCAGGAACAAGGGAACAACAAGTGATCCAAAATCAGTGGCGAGGAGGGTGTAAGAGTCCTGGTAGGGTTTAATCAAGGGCATTGTAACCGAGAGGAATTA
>NW_022111378.1:3794969-3812760 GCF_000313985.2 Echinops telfairi | reverse complement strand
TTCTCTCTTGAGAGACCCATCAAGGTATGGGGTCAGGGGTATTTAATGGATCTGTCGGTTACCAACAGGAGCTAATACGGTGTCCCGGTTTTAGACAGTTTCTCACACTGCTCTTCCATTTCAATGAGACCCAAACAAGTATCTTTCTGCAATACATAAAAGTTGTTCTGGTTAGCTGGTATCTAATTTCAATTTAACTATCAGTTTTAACACCTTTTACTTTGCAAGTAGCAGACAAGAGCCTATTCCAGGAGAAGACATGGATCTCTCATATACGCAGCACTTCATTGCTCCTACCAATTTGAGGTAATAGCTCAATGTGTGGGTGGTCACTGACATCATTTTGATTTCTTTTTGTTATGTTTTACTTCTTCCACTCATCTGTCATTTATTTGTCCTAGGGCGTTGGCTTGCATGTTGCTGTGATGTGGAAGTTAAGCAACTGGTATTTCAAATACCGGCAGAATCATTCATGATGGCTAGGGAGATAGGAGGCATCCAGATTAAGACAGACAAGGAATAAAGATCTGATCATCTATTTCCAAACATTAGCAAATAATAATCCTATATATTAAAACAGAATATTTTCTGGTTTACTGCTGAAAGATGATCATCTTTGTGTGGGAGGGCCTTGAAATACACAGTGGCCACAATAATTGACTCAATAAAAAGCCTCAAGATGGTGCAGGAAAGGGCATTGTTCCATTTGGTTGTCTGTTAAGTCACCGAGTCACTGTGAGTTAGCAATGAGCTGATGGTAACAGCATGTTCACCTACCCACTGCTCCTTAGGCCGCCAATGCACCACTGTGTCATGAGGGTCTTACAAGCCCTTTGTCGGAGTCAACTTTTTCATTGTAGGAAGGAAAAGAGAGCAAAAATCAATATCAATAAGAAAATGGTCCTAATACTGACTTTCTTCTATCAGCATGCCTTCCAAGTAGATACAGATTTTTTTCAGATTATTAGAAAGAAAATAAGAAGCTTGTCTTTCCTCAGAAGAGGAAATTAATAGTCAGACACTCACCTGTCGCCTTTTCATGGGAAACTAGAATATTGTGCTTCGCTCTAATTCTACAGCTTCGATTCATTAAATAACAGGACTGGAGCTTTTCTTAGTCTCTGAGGGGAGGGAGGGTGAATACTGCGGACCTGTGGCTACAAAAGATGGCAAACTCACCGGCTAAATATTCATTAGAATGGGACACATTGCCCAATCATCCTCTCTTCTTACATTCTTTGTTATGAGAAATGAGTCTTGTCATGCCCTTTCCATTCTCATTAAAGTTCATGTTTTAAAAAAAAATTAAGGCAGAAGAGCTGAATACTTTATTTAAGCGATAAAGTAAGAGCGCATTGTATGGCTTTGACCTTTGTGATGGATTCTATCATGCAACAGCTTATTATTTCCCGTTTCTACCAGCACTTTCTTTTTTTTTAACAACCTCACTGAAATAATCGAAAGGAAGACATGGAGAGTACTTAATGAGCCCTGGATTAAAGCGCGGGATCGAGGGAAATGAAAAGAGGACGGAATTCAGGAGAAAAAGAAGTTATCACGTAGGAAACACCTTTTGTCATGATTTCTATGAGGTATGATAATGAGAAGCAGGTGTATGCTAAGCTAACAGAAACAGGGGCCCTGGACAAGGTGGGTTTCTGAGAAGATAAAGGACAGAATAGATTCAAGCCGGACATCTGTAACTGATGAGAGTGTGTGGACACAATTTCTTTCTTCCTGAACAGAGAATGGTTTGGAATCCAAATTGCTCAGATGACAAGAAGGCATTGACCTAGTGTAGATTTTTTTTTTTCTCGGCTTACCACACATGCATAGATCTCAGAAAGTCTCCCTTATTTTGTGTGTCACTTATCTTTTGCTCCTTGACAGTGTGCCCCCAAACTCGGTGTTCAATGTGGTGGCAATATGTATTTGCTCACAACCAGCAGTTGTAAGGGCTCTGGAGGGCAACTTTGTCTCTGCTCCCAGGCTGTGCTTGGAATCATCTTAAGATCCTCTCACTTACTACTCTGAAAACATGCTGGCCATCAGCGAAAACCCCAGTTGGAGCGTTGGCCAAGACACTCACACAAGCCCGTCAATGTGGCTCTTTGGTTTCCTTGCCCCTGTTATGCCTTAGAAATGGCATAGTGTCACTTACACATTAACCACAGGTTCAGGAGTCTTGCTAATGTCAAATTATAAGCAGATCATGTGAAATGTGACATAGTGGCATGAATATATTGATTTTTTCCCCAAAAATCTACCCTACTAAAGTTTTCTGTTAGTACATCTCAGACACATTTCCTGTTAAACAATTGATCAGATGGTGATTATTTAAAATGTCATATCCAGTAAGCTAAATCTGTTCATGTTACCACCATAAGTTGGCTACTACTTGGTTATATAGGCCAACATAGAAATAACTAAATAACGATTGCCTCCAAACATTGTATAGGATGCAGTGAACAAACTGCTTGGCGTGATGAAGATGAAATTCACCATCTTTCTCTCTCCACGCATGGGAGGTTCTCTCTGTGAACCCATAGTGGTACGTTCAAGGCACTCAATTATTATTTTTTATGCTTCGGTAAATGTAAAGGTCAGAATGATTAAATTGTTCTCTACTCTGTGGAAACAAAACTCCAAGGGATTCAGAAAATTCTCTACTAAAGTAGCAGAGGAACACATTCAGACTTATTGAGACAAAGAAACTGTCTGGCCGAATCAATAAACCCCCACCCCATGTGGAGCTGATCAGAGTTGGCTGATGCAACTCTCTCCGGACCACCTTGCACTCAGCCACAAATGCGTTCTGACTACCAGGAACTAGGAAGTGCTCCCTTGCCTGGCTAAGGGCATGGATGTGCCTGCATCCACCAATCATCAGGTGACCAGACATCCCGCCTTTTGGTGTTTTAATAAAGTACCGATTTTTGGAAAGAATGCATGACAAGTTAGGGGGCGTTCTATCTGGTCCATATAGACCAAATTTTTAATCAAGAACACCCCCACCCTCTGTCAATGGTGTCCCGCTTTACCAATGTTAAAACCTGGTCACCTTAAATATCACCAACAGCCTCCCCTACCTGGCTAGGGGGGCGCGGTCATGCCTGCGTCTACCAATCACTAATAGCCTCCCCTACCTGGCTAGGGGTGCAGAAGTGCCTGCGTCCACCAATCACCAACAGCCTCCCCTACATGGCTAGGGGTGCAGACTTGCCTGCGCTCACCAATCCTGGACTGGCACCTTTGTCTGGCCAGGGACTTGGATTTGCCTGTACCTTCCAATCCCTGACCACCCCCTACTTAAAGAGCCCAGGGCCATCCCAGCCATGTGTCTCCCGCCAATAAAAAGGTCACTCCTGTAAAGTGACCAGATTTAAAGCGGGACACCATTGACCTGGGGTGGTGGGGTGGTGGTTCTTGATTAAAATTTTAGTCTATATGGACCAAATAGACCGTTCCCTAGCTTGTCGTGCTTTCCAAAAATCGGGACTTTTTTAAAACGCCCAAAAGCAGGACGTCTGGTCACCTTAATTATAGCCTGGGGTGCGACTCCCTAGGCCTGGACACTGTGGACCTTAGGACTTCACCCAGACTGGGTTTTTCTCCCCAATATAGCCTGTTTGCTCTAATTCGACTGATTTGGTCTCTGGAGCCTTGACTACCTTACAGAAACATCAGGATCCTCTGAAAATACCCATGTGAAAAGCTAAGTGCTTCCCAATGGCCTAGAAAGAGCCCCTTGGAGCAAATATTCTCTCTGATCTAGGCTACAATTTCTTTATCTAGACATCAGGAAATGGGTTGGGGAGGTTGGGAGGGGAGTCACGTTTCTTGTGACTCTAGTAGTTTCTCACTTAAAGTGGTATGGGGATACAGCGATTACGCTCCGCAGAGGTTGCTATGATTTATAAAACTGCTGAGCCCTGCCCTCAATGAGTGCACCATGTCTCTGGAACCGCACGTGTCCTACTGGATAGAATAACACGGCCCCAGAGAAAAGGAGATTATACTAGCCAGAGTCGGATTGAAGGATAAGAAAGGGAAACACTTCACACTGCCTTGAACCCACGCAAAGCCTCCATGGTAAAATGGGATGGGATCGATTGATGTTGAAAGGCCATTGTTCCCGTCACTTCGTGAATGAGAATCATGGCAGCAGTTGTGGAGCCAAGCGTTCTAACCTAGCATTATGATTACCTAGCTGTAGGTTTTGGAGGACCATAATCCTTACCTTCTCCAAGAAACAGATTTCTTACCAGTGAAACAAGATCGTGGGTGGGTGATAGTTTAAAACCATTGTGATGTTTTGAGATCAAATACACTGATACCAGGACAATACTTATTAGCACAGTATCTTGCACAGAGTAAGCATTTGATCCATGCAAGTTCTGTAGCTACTCCGAAGTTCAACAACCTTGGTTCTACCACAGACTGTATGGAAATCCATTTTGTAATAAGCCTCGTCTATTGTTTCCCAATGCGGGTGGGGTGGGCTAGAACCATCCGAGGGGCTGAAAGAGCAGATGCCTCCAGACTATCTTTGATTATGGGTTATAGAACTCACATTTTTCATTGTCAGGGGCTGCTGAGTAGTTTTGTTTGTTTGTTTGTTTGTTTGTTTGTTTGTTTGTTTTTCCCTGAGAAGGGAACCAGATTCTGGATGACGTATCAGAGGAAATTACCAAGAAAGTTATAAATAGTATTTTTTGGCCTTTAGTGTAGCAATAGAAATTTTCACAGTAAAGAATATAAAATTCAGAGTTGACCATAGTATATGTTACCTAAGGTTTCTTATATAATACAATTTATATCTGTTTCACTCTGGGAAATGGAGCTATATGTATTAGAATTTCTAGAGCAAGGTAAAGAGGAAACTACAAAAGGAAAGTAATTTGGTATTGAACTAACAGAATAATTTTTGTCTCCATCTTAATTTAGAAATCATTGGTTCACAAAATGGATTTAGTTTCTTTTCCTTTTGATTCTAGGTAATTCTTAAAGGGTTGGAAAAATACAGGCCTTACAGGTTGGTGAATGGGCTATAGATTTTGTTTCATTTTAATCATAGTATAATTATGTAAGTCATAAGGAAAAGGTTAATTTGATAATGCTACTAATCTTCATAGTTTATTAAAATTTTTCATTGTCCTATTAATACATGTTTTCTGGTCAGAATCAAATGAGCATTCCACATTACATTTAATAATACTATCTCCCTAGCATCTTCCAATCTGGAACCATTTCTTTCTCCATTTATCATGGTATAAGCATTTTTGAAGAATATTAGACCATTAGCCATTATTTTGTAAAAGGCTCCAATTTGCATTTGCCTACTGTCTCTGAATATGTATCTTGATGGGGGATTCTTTGAAATTATGCATGGATTCTCTTTTCCAACAGAATTTATCCCAATAATTTTTTTCACCCACTGATGATACTTTGCTGAAATAATTATTTCTGGGGTTTTCACAAAATGCTAATATTCTATTTACACCTCTCTGTCATTGCATCGTGCTGCCTTTCCTCCTTCATATATCAATTTAATTATTTTATTAACATCAGTATAGACTCATGTATTTTACTTTAGTTTATTCAATGAGTTAATATTCATTTTGTCTCAGAATTGACTTAAATATCTCCTTCAAGTTGCTAATTATTTCCTTTCTACTTTATTGTATCAACTTTGGAGCACTTTTTTCTTTCTTTAAAAATTTTTGTGTGTGAATTGGGTGAAGATTTACAAAGCAAATCATCAGTTTTACATTCAAAAATTCATATATATATTTTTTCAACTGCTCTTTTTCAATCCCTTCAGTGCCCCATCCATTTCCCCAATGTGTTTCTTGCTTCCATTCTTCTTTATTTCTTTCTTTTTTTTAAGATCACTTTATCGGGGGCTCTTACAACAGCCCATCCATCAATTGTATCAAGCATATTTGTACATATGTTGTCATCATCATTTTCTAAACATTTACATTCTATTTGAGCCCTTGGCATCAGCTCCTCTTTTTACACTGCCTTCCCCACTCCCACCCTTGTGTCCCCTTAACAAATCATAAATTATTATCAATTTGTTATCTTACTCCGACTGCTGTCTCCCTTCCCTAGAGGTTTCTTCCCTGCCTCTTCTCCCCACCTTCCCCCTACCCTTCTGGTGTCATTACTCCCATTTCTGTTCCTGAGGGGTTTATCTGACCTGAATTCCGTATGTTCTGCGCTCTGATATGTACCTGTGTACATGCTCGGCCTACTCTGTAGTGAAAGGCAAGATTGAGGTCATGATAGTTAGGGGTGAGGAGACATCAAGGAACCCGAGGACTATTGTGTGTTTCACAGGTGCTATACTTCACCCTGGTCGATTCATCCCTTTCTTGCAACCTTTGTGTGAGGAGACATCCCATTGCCTACAGATGGGTTTGGGGTCTCTGCTTTGATCCGCCTTGTTCTCAACAATATGTTTGTTTGTTTTTTAATTCATGGTGTAACATGAAGTAGCAGACTCATCTTGGGCTTTCCCTGACAAGCCTTGGAATCAACAATTTCTACAGGGAAGCCTACTTGTTTTTATGTATTTTTTGTTGGGGAATGGCATAGGCCCATTTCTACAGGCGTGTCATTGCCCCTAGTCATACTCAGTGCACATAACTAAGAAATATGCAATATTGGTATGCATACATACACACATATGTGCATGATATGAAAACATATGTACATATGTGCACATTTATCTATATGCCTACATTTACCCATTTACTTGTATTGTAAGAGCTGCGAGCTCATGCTGATGTGGTCTATTCCCTCCAACACCATTGATTCATGCTAGCCTTCCTCCATTCCTTATTTGTAACTTTGGCTAGCATTGAGAAACCCAAATCTCCATTTCTACACCCTACTGAATTATGTATTCAGTCCTAGCAGGTGTTCAAAATAACTTCAGACTGTAGAAGCAAAAACAAAATTTATCAGCTCTCTTGGCTGTATGTGGGTAGGGTTCTTTTGCCTCCAACTTTATCGCCCTACAGTCAAATGCTCCGGCCCTACAGCATGCAGTCAAACACTGCTCTTCTAAGCTACTTGCTTTGTTCTTTATTTTCTTGTTTGAATTCCCATTCTTTACTGTGTGATGAGGTTATACATTTGTGATGTCGTTGTATATTTTATGGTGCCTGCACTCATTTGGGGGTGATATCTACTACCAGGTTTATTTTAATTTTTGATGGATAAGCATCCACATATGCTGTGATAGTAAAAATGATCAAAATGGTATAATAAAGAGAAGGCACAGCCTTCTTCACTCATTCCACCTCGTTTCCACCCATTTCATCCATTCCGACCCATTTCTCTCCCCCTTAGATAACTAATTTCCTGTAGTCCATAATTTATGCACGTTAATACTCTGAGATATAATTTATAGTGGTTGAAATTAATTTGAGTACCTAGATAAATAAGCTGTCACTTCCTCTTTCTCTTCTCCCCTTCCACCTCCCCTTATATTCACCAAGGAAGAACCTGGTTTTGCACAAAGATCTTGGTATTTCAAGGAAAAGAAGATTGGCCATTATCCACAGATGTTTTATGTTGTTATACAGACAGTTCACTTATTTACAGATTGATTCCAATATTCAAATTATGAAAACAAGTAGCTTTTGACACATATTCAAAAGCAAATAACTGATTGTGCCACAATGTAACAGCTCATGTTTTATGTACACAGAGTACCAAGACTCAAGATTTCAAAAGGCATGGAAATTAAAGACTCACCATTGAAGTTAACATTTCTGATATATTTCAACAATTTCTTGCCTCCCGCTTGCTCCATCTCTGGACAAACACCTCGGTAGTCGGCACAGAGGTCCTTGTTCATGTGATGAAGGGCATGAGCCATAGCATAGACTGCGTCAATCACGAACTGAACCTTCCCCTCTTGCTCATAGTTGGAATCTTTTCCAATTCTCTCCTGCCCTGCACAGTAAAACAACACACACACACACACAGAGTTGGTGCTGACTAGAATAGCTAAATTTGAACTGAATTTCAAATATAATTAAAAAAGCAAAACAATGTCCGTGTTTTTAGGATCAGAATGATTCAAACCCTTCGTCAGTATTTGTGGTTGCTGTACTAGAGTGTCTTAATAATTGTTGAGACCTTAATTTGGATTACATTATAGTGATCCTTCACATCTACCAGACAATCTTTAGAAGCAGCAGACCAAATGAATATTTTTTAATAAGAAAACATACTATTTGAAATATAATCTCCCCCGCCCCCCCAAATGAAAAGATCTCAGATTAGAATCTGGCTTGCTCCATTCAAATTGTTAAAGCTGTTATCCTGAAAAGGTGACTGTCCACAAGAAAAATGATAGGAATCAAAACATCATACCTGCATTCATTATCTTCTTATACAAACTATGTGTGGTTGGTCTCAATTGTTGCTATTACTGGCACATGAGTTGTTTGAACTAGAAACCCTGGTGTTTCGAGTTCCGTTCTTTTCTTTCCTTCCCTCCTCGCTGTCAGATACATGTCTAACAAATGGCCAAGTTTCATCAATTCTATCTTTGAAACAGTGAAGAATTTCTTCCACTAGAACAATGCCATTTCTGTACCCCTGCCCCCCATCTCCTAGGGGGATGAGAGCAGTGCTGGATGGATCCTGGCACCATTCATTGCTTCAGGTTCATTTTTTAAACCATAGAGATAATCACCTCCTCCCCATGATTTGGATTCCTCAGTGACTTGCCATCACTTATTTTTTAACATACTCATCCCCTACTCTGACAACTGAGATAATCTATTATTTTATACAACCTGACTCATAAGAATAATTGATATGGATCAAGTATTTATGCTCCATTGAGAGTTTATAATATAGATTAATTTAATCTTTACATAGGACATATTATTAATCCTCATGTTACAAATGGGAGAGCTGATGTACTCAACCCAATGTGCTCATTCATTTGCAGGTGGAGCAATGGTTACAATGCAGCTCACTCAGACTCCCAAACCCACATTATCTCTACTCCCTTGCTCCACTCTGTCCCCTACACATTATTTTGCCTCATACAGGTACCATCATTGTTTCCTGCCTACTCCATACACACAATGTAAAGCTATCTTCTTTTATGCTCTGTGCATTGTTGGGAATATTCATTCTGCTCACATTCACCTCTCCATGACCCAACCCAAAGGTTGTTTTCCAACACTTCACCTGTCAAACATGAGCACTGAAAATAAGGGTGCTAGAGCAAAGTGGGGTGAAGAAAGTAGATGGTGCCTAGCTTTTGATCAGAATAGTATAGGGGCCTCAAAGGCTTGTATTCAAACAAGAAGCCATCTAAGTGAGGAATCAACTAAGTCCACACAGAAGAAACACACCAACCTGTGTGATCCAAAGACAACAATTACAAAACTCAAAGATGGTGAAGAGAAAAGGATCAGAGCTAAAATTATGAACACCTAATATGTAGAAGGCTATGAAAGACAATGGGAGCCCCAAACCCATCTTTGGAGTATACAGTATTGTCAAACCAAGCCACTGGCAGAGCCATTGTAGCCAAAGGCAAGAATCCCAAACAGCCTTACTATCAGGCAGAGAACACTGTAATCTTGATCACGCTGCATTATTCTCCATACTTGGCCAATTGACCTCCCTATAGACAGGAACTGAGTTTGTTCTGGGTGCAAGTATCTCTTAGTTGTTCCATGACAGAAATTCCCTCCCTGGCTATTTGAATGTGGATGGGAGTCTTCACCCTCTTACACATTATTTGTGTTTTTGTCTTTATACCAATATGATATTATCCTTAGCACCTTAGTGTTATTTGTTTTTCTTTGTTTTCTGTTGGATTTTCTAGCTGTGAAGCACTGGAGAAGTGGTTAAAAAGGATAATAACTGATACAAGGTGGTATAGGGAATGCACGGGTGGGGGTGGGCAATAGTGAGGGAAAGAGGATTTGGGAGTAAATCATGAAGGCAAGGTGGGGGGGGAGCACTAGAACTGATCATGATTGGACAACTCATTTTAAAGGCAATTTCACTATGGGGTGTGTGTGAGGTGGGGGAATTGTTCTAGGATAGATGTGGTGGTGATTATACAATTCCCCTTGAGATGACTGGACGGTGGAACCATTCAATTTTATGATATGGGAATTATGTGCCAATAAAACTTTAAAAACATTTCTCTAAACCTTCTCAAACTTTTCTTAGCATGTTAGCAGGGTACTTCTTTATTGTAATGCTCTGTCTCTGAAACTCTTTTCCTTTCTTTTTATATTTTACAGTGTTAGCACTGGAAACATGATTTGGTATTGTTATTGGTGGCTCTGGTTAAGTTAGTTCTGGCTCGTAGCGACCCTATGCACAACAGAAGTAAACACTGTTCAGATCTATGCCCCACTAAAGAGTAACTGTAAGCATACCGTTATTAAATACGTGGCAGCGATCTTTAGACCTCCTGTTCTCCTAACAGTGGGTCATGTTCTCAAGATTCAATTTCACGTTCACAGCAATATTTCCCAAATTGTGTGCGATGCACAATGTTGTGGCGAAAGACTTGCAGAGGAAATGTACAACTACTACCACGTCCCTTACAAACCACACAAAGAATTCCTATAAATCTTTCAGTTTAAGCTAAATAAATAAAAATTAGATTGTTTACACTGATTTTGCCAGTGCAATTAACATCATATTGTAAAGAGAAATCTTCAAGGAGGAATGTTTGACTTTCCCAAATTTATTTGAATTCTTATTTTTCCTCTTCAGAATATGCCTTACTACTAGTCTTATATGACTATATATCTTATATGACTATATAGTCTTATATGACAAATATCACTCCACTGTAGGCTAATTGCTTCTGGTCTATCATTGAAAGTAAGTCGCCTACTGTCTAAACTCACTTCTATTGAGCTGATTCCAACTCATAGTGACTCAGCACAGGATTTTCAAAACTAAACTTTTACAGGACCAGACAGCTTCCTCTTTCTCCCTTAGAGAGGATGTTGGATTTGAACTTCCCACCCAATGCCATCAGAGTTCCTGGGCTCTTATAGAATAGGAGATATATATATCATCATGAATTCATATTGCTATTTCCACATCAAATTTAAGACTATAAAACTTTTAATTAAACCTCTACGTCAATATATGTGCCTCTTTCCTCTCATGTGAAAATTTCTGGTCCTTAATGATACCACTAGGGTTAATCATTTGCCTTATGCACATTTAGATATCATCCTTAGAAAAGCAATATGTGGCTATATCTCTACAGAAATATACAAAAATGATAATGCTTTAAATGCACTACTTTCTCTCTATGAGAGTATTAAAATAATTACTTCATAGTTTCATGTGTTTATTTTACTTCTGATTTTAAGGATCAGATTCTAATTGATTGGTCTGATTCCGTAGCCTACATTCTGTAACTGGAGACTGCACAAATTCAGAAGCGCACTTGGATCATTTAGAGAAATGCACCACCGACTTGCCCACAAAATAAATGTCAACACATATTCAAGAACTGGTAACATGCACTTTCATCACAGCCATGGAAAAGGCAAGGGAAACACATGGATTTGTGGATTTTCAATTGTTCCTATAAAGACTCCATTTCGATGGGAGTAATCAAGAAAAAGAGAGAGGTGGAGGGATGTGCGAAGGGCACGGAAAGGCAAGGAAACCGAACAAAGATGTGTACTAATATAAACTGAAGAATTCAGATAGCTGAAGCATTCAGTAGAATTGAAAAACTGGCCTAATGCTTACTTTAGGTAGCAGGGTACTAAGAGGGAAAAATTACCATTATATATTTTTTTAATTTCAAATATTACTTGAAGTAATTATCTTTGAAAGGGTTTTAGAAATTATGTCTGCCAATACAGTGTTTCTGAGCCTTACATGTTGCAGAAATGTATTTTATTGAACCTAAAGTCCAAATGTAAGCATACTTTCAGGCTAAAGTTTGGAAGAGTCTTATGCACAAATTCACTAAAACATTAATGTTGGGGTAATCTGTGAATGATTTTTTAAAAAGCCAGTATACAAGAAAATAATGTTACATGAGATTTTCCTATGAAGTCAGGCTCTGTCATGGTTTCGGCAAAACTGTTTGATTCTGGGAAAAGAGAATCAAACAAGTGGTCCTTTACATCCTTTACAAGTGAAGAAATAAAAGACTCGCTTGACTGGATTGTCTCCTCTCCCAATTGGCACACATTTCTCTTTGGAACGTGAATAATAAGGGTAAACTCAGACTCTGTGGCTGCAGAATTTTATTTTCATTGCCATATTTTATAGTGACCTCATTTCAAATAAAAATCTATTCTTGCAAGAACAATTATGGAGAGCACAGCACCTGGACTGAACCCAGAATCTGCAGTGTTGCTGCCCCTCCTATTGAGTGGGAGGCCCAGTGGGAAGGAAATGGAAAGGAACCACTCCTGAGATTTCAGGAGCTACATATCCCTAGGTGGTTTGGGTTTCTGGTGTATGTTTTGGGCTTCAAGCACTTTTCACAGTATAATGTGTAATTTTCATCAGAACATCTTTTTTTTCAGGTTCTTTTCTCCCCATTTGCCAGACTATAGGAATGAAATAATAGAGGTGGAATAACTTGGCTAACAACACTCAATCCTAAGTGGAAGGAAGCCTGCGAGTGAACTGCAGAACATCTGACCATGGAGGATATGCCATTGTCTTCTCCGCTCCCCTGCCTTTCTGTTGCTTGACTTCAAATCACAGACACTTGCAAGAGGGTTCCTTCAATTGTTGTTGTAATTGTTTGGTGCTGTTCAGCTGGCTCTGACACATAACAACCCTATGCACAACTGAATGAAACACCGCCCGGTCGGGTGACATACAGATCAGCATTGTTATGTCTGAGCTCGCTGTGGCAGCCACTATGCCAGTGCACTTCTTGATGGTCTTCATCTCTTTTGCTAACCTTCGATTTTATTGAGTCTGGTGTCCTTCCCAGAATCGAGTGTCTTTTGATAACAAAGTGTGTTAGGCAAAGCCTCACCATTAGCATTTCTCAGGAGCATCCTGGGTGTATTTCTTCCTAGATAGATTTGCTTGTTCTTCCAGTAGTTCATGGTATGTTCCAAATTCTTGGTCAGCATCATAACCGAAATGCATTCCTCTATAATCTTACTTATTTATTGTCCAACTTTCACATGCACATAAGGCAGTTAAAAAATGCCCTGGGTTAGGTCAGGTGCACCGGTTAGGTCAGGTCAGTTTAATGAAGTCCTGTGCAGCAAATTTCCTCAATCAGTACATCCTTTTATTTCTTGGCTGCTCCTTCCATGAGTATTGACAGTGGATCCAAGTAAAATGAAATCCTTAGCAACTTCATAGTTCCTCTCTATCATGATGTAGTCTATTGGTCCAGTTCTAAGAATTTTTATTCTCTTTACATTAAGTTGGAATCCTTACTGAGAGTTGTAATACGTGATCTTAATCAATAAATGCTTCAAGTCCTCCTCACTTTCAGCAAACAATGTTGTGTCATCTGTATATTGAAGGTTGTTAATAAGCCTTTCTTCAATCCAGATGTGGAATGCTTCATATAATCCAGCTTCTGAATTACCTATTAATATACAGATTGAATGAGTACAGTATAGAGTATATCGAGTATAGTTTATTGAATGAATGAGTTCCGGATGCAGCCCGGAACACACCTTCCTCATTTGAACCATTCAATATTTCCTTGTTCTGTCTATAGGACTGTCTCCTGGTCTACTTAAGGTCGTCTCATGCTCTCCATAGTTTGTTGTAATACACACAGTTGCATACATTTTAAAGAAAACTCCAAACAATGCCATTGAGGAGATGACAACTCATAGTGACCCATAGAACAGCACCACCACCACCCCCGCCCCTTGTGTTTCTGAGGCTGTAGCTTTCTACAGGAACAGAAAGCTGTATTGAAGTGACTAGTGGTTTTGAACGGCTGACCTTCTGGTTAGCAGCCCACTGCACCACAAGTGCTCCTTGAATACCTTTATAGGATCAATAAAATACAAGTAAACATCTTTCTGGCATTCTCTGGTGATAGCCAAGACTCCTCTAATGTCAATAATGATATCCCTCCTGCCCCATCCTCTTCTGAATCTTGCTTGAATTTCTGGAAGCTCCCTGTCTGTCGCTGGAGAGATATAGCCATTGTAGATCAGCAAGATTTTACTCATATGTACTATTAATGATATTGTTCAATAATTTCCACATTCTGCTGAGTCAGCTTTCTTTGGAATGGGCAAAAACATTGATCTCTTCCATTCCATTGGCTAGGTAGCTGTCTTAAAAATTTCTTGGCAGAGATGAGTGAATATTTCCAGTTCTTCACGCACTTGTTGAAATATTTCAATTGGTATCCAGCCTGTCACTCCCTGGAACCTTGTTTCTTGCCAGTGCCTCTGTGTAGCTTGACCTTCCTCCATCAGTATCACTGGTTCTTGATTATATGCTACCTTTTGATATGATTGAATATCTACCAGGTCTTTTGGTGACTCTGTGTGTTCCTTCCACCTTCTTTTGATGCTTGCAGTGCTATTCAATATTTTGCCCATGAACCAACCAAACAAACTAAATCATCAAAGAAACACATCAAGATGATACAGACTCATAGTGACCCTCTAAGCTAAGGACAGGGTAGACCTGTGCCTATGGGTTTCCAAGATTATAATTATCTGTGGTACTCATCTTTGCCTGCAGAGACACTGACCATGTGATTAGCACTCCAATATATAACCTACTACACCACCAATCTTTAATATTGCAACTCAAAATTCAAAAACTTGAAATTTTCTTTCCTTCTATTGTGTCACATGGTAAATCTATGGATAGTTTTCACTCTTAATTCTTGGGGTTTTTTTTGGTTTTGTTTTGTTTTTAAAGTTAGAACCAGAAGAAATCTTAAATTTTATGTTTGCTATGATTTTTCACAGCCTTTTATCATACAAGACAGACAAGAAAGGCCTAATTGAACTACTTCAAAAGATAGAAAATGGAAAACTGTAGAACACAAGAGAATATTACTACTTTTTATATCAGGAAATGCCTGTTGTTGGAAAGCCTACGAGGAGGGCCAGCAGAAGCCATGGAGGTCCTGCATGAAATCTTTGGACATGGTGGAGTCAACAAGTGGTCTCAAGATGCCATTGAACATGGCAATGGCAAAAGAACAAACATGTGTCATGCTGCCATGTGTGGAGTTGCCAATGAGTGGAAGCTGACTCAAGAGTAGCAACAATAACTTTCTACTGATTTTTTTTTTTTCCGCTACAGAACCCGGTAAGGAGGAAATATATGTTCTGACAAACGTAAAACTATCCTTCACCCTTCCTGGGTAGAAAAGTTATCATCACAATAAATTATCAAAAGGTTGCCAGAGGAAGAAAAATAGAAAACAAACATGATAAAGGCCAGGCAATTTAACACTCATTTTTCACCTTTGATGAACACTATTTGCCTGTAATTAAACCATTAGCATCCTAAAATTTTGCAAGGTGAATACTGAGTATATTTACAGATTACAACATAATTCTAGCAAGAGAGAAAAATATTGTCTGGCTACAAATTCTCATTTCTAACCATTTTCCATTATGGATAACTACTGGGAGGGGGCTTTATTTTAATTTTAAACTGTGTTCTTCTGAAATTTCCTTCTCGGATTGCCACTAAGCGCAAGTAGAGATTCATGCAGTGAATAAAGTGTGTGCGACTATGTTTTGGCGCTATGTGCACAGGGTGCAGGATGGAAAGGCTGCACGGGATGTGTCCACGGAATAGTCACAGACTAAGTTTGTGAAAGGTGTCCTGAGAGACTCCACCAAGAAATCTGTCTGTGGCCCTAAGCCGTTCCTTGTGGCGGTAACAGCTGTTTTGTAAAAGGGGAAGCACAGTGAACTTCTAAGGCAGCACAAGAAAACGTGAGACGCCTGTGACAACCACGCAACGATTTTCTACAGAACAATAAGGCAGGTTCCTTTTGAAGTTCTCAGATTTCTTCCACTCTTTTCTGAAGCGAATCTTCTATGCATGTAGTGCTGGTTGCTCTTTCTATGCAAATCATTGGAGAAGCATACTTTTCAGAACTGAATTAAGGAGTTTAGAAAAAATATTAAAATTAATTAAATTTCTACAGATGCCTAAATTCTAACCCCCTTTTTTAGCCTTACCTCCTTCAATAATGGGGTACTCCCCCCGTAAATTGATTTCTTCTGAACCTTAAAACTCTCAAATTACTTCCATCAAGTTGATTTCCTATGCATAGCAACTCCATAGGACATAGGACATAGTAGAAACGCCCAGAAACCCCTATGGTATCTGAGGCTGTATATCTTTACAGAAACAGAAAGTATCATCTTTGTCCTATGGAGGAGCTAGTGGATTTGAACTGCTGACTTCAGATTAGGACCCAAACAAATAGTTCATTGTACCACTAGGACTCCTTGTACTAGAATTAGATTTTTTTTTTTTTTAGATTTAAAAATGTATGCAGGTAATAAGAATTTCACAAAACCCAAGTTTTCTGAGTACATACATAACTTCCACCTTAACTGAATGGCCTTCTGGACCATTGCCTTCACAGATACAGCCACTGTCTTTCGGAGTCAGCTGAGAGGACCCCGTCCTGTGGAGCCTCAGAGAAGGTCTGCAGGTCAAGGTGAGCTGGAAGAGCTGTCTTGCTGTGAAGGGACAGGTTGTCCAGTGGTGAGGAAGGACTTCCAAACTGCATCTACATGCGTCTTGATCTTCATCTTGCTCTGTCTCTTGTTGCTTCCTTAAGAAATCACTGAGCTGTACATCTAGTCTGGGAGCTCCGTGCATGTAATAGGATCCATCACTGAAGCCAGCAGAGAAATTAAGAGTGCTAGAGGAAGGATGGCTATTGCAATTGATGAGAAGTTTGAAGAGTGAAGATGAGTCTGATGTTTTAGCTCATAGTAATTCACTTTGAACAAATAGTACTTTTGATTATCATTCAAAGAGTTAGATCATTTCTGACATTGCTGCTAACCTTTCACAGTTTCTTTACCAAATTTTCTTCAAATCATCCAGTTTACTTGACCTATTATTTTCTGCTTGGATACTACCTGAGCACACAGCTGTGGAATTCTGAGATGAAAGAGTCACATTTATCTTCATCCCCATATTTAGTCCATTTTCAAATTTCTTTGAGTCTTAAATGTGTCTCTTTTCTTATTCTAAGTTGTCATCATCGTATTTAACCTGGGCTAGCACAGCCTCACTCTGGTCCACATTATCTATTCTGGCGTGAGGCCAATACAACTGTCTGATCACACAAGAGCTAGGTGGAGATTTTGAAATTGCAAACCCAGTTCTTTCACTCTCTTAATTAAGAGCCCTTGCCAATGGAAATGCAATAAACCCTCCACGTGGGCTGAAAGGTCGCGCATGCTATAGGGCCCTCCAGTCACATCCCAGGACACAATTTATTTGCCACGGCCCTCGACACGTTAACCTTTTTCTGTTTCATTTAAGTACAAAATACTTTCGAACTTTATGTCTCTTCTGTCTTGCGTATTCTTGCTGTATCTAACTGCTACTGGAAAGTGTCCTATTAAAATATGTCAATGCAGTTTTACTGACACAGAAAGTTGGAACTGCCTGCACGGTTTCCTTCGCCTGTTACTAGCATAGCACTGGGTCGATCAAAAACACAAAGAATAAAATGAGCTGACCATAGTTCCTGACAGAGAGAAGAGAGAAACACGAGAGGAAGAAGGCAGGGAAGGAAACAGAGGGAGGG